>NW_017731402.1:877321-880930 GCF_001890085.2 Hipposideros armiger
AAAAAAAAAGAGCAGGTCCCTGTGCTCTGAAATCACCCCTAATGGACAGGTACCTCCTGTGCTTGTATTTAAAATACTAAAAAAAAAAAAAAAAATTAGAACCTTCATATCATCCTCCTATGCCAGCTCTGTGAAACTGTAGCTTTCCTTACTCACATAGAGACCTGGTCTCAGAATAACACAGGGATAAATTCCAAAAAGAATATTCCAGAAGCCCATCAGCAGGGAAGTACCCAGTCATCTTTGTGGTAGATTTTTATGCTTTCCAAACATGAAAAGAAGCAAATGTGGACTGTTGTTCTTCAAATGAGTAGCATACTGGCATCAAGGGAATGGACCAGGCTTCTTAGTGCAGCCACCCACAAGTTCCTGTTCACCAAATCAATGCCATCCTCATGTGTGTTCTTGCTTTGGTTAACTGGGCAGTGTGAGTGTGCCACGGTGGTCAGAGCTCAGCGAATGAACTGACCGAGGAGTAAGTTCCGTCTCCCCTGCTGGTTACATGGCTCATTTGTGAAAGTAACCGTACTTTCTGAGCCTCAGTTTCCTTGTATTTCAATGAAGTTAACGACATCTGCTATCCTTATCAACCTCACAGGGTTAGTGAAAGAATCAACGTGATCAAGTTGTTAGAGAAATTCACATGCCGGTAGCTGCCAATGCAGAGGGTCAGAATCTCCCAGGAATAACATACCCACATTTCTGGGCTGTTTGAAAAAACGATTGAAACTACATTTTTACTTGGAAAGCAAAGCTCAGTAAAATCTTCAGTGTTGATTCCCACCTGGTGGCAGCTCCTCGTGTGCAAATAGGGCTGTGACAAATATTTAGGGTTTTCCAAAAGGCATGGGGTTTTAAAAAGTTGCATAACACTAGTCTAAATAAATATAAGATCTTAGTTCTTCGATGTCCTTTACACTTAGCAGCTTACTTGCCTTGTGTGAACCAAGAGGTGCATATTATCAACAGGAGACAGTGGTTTCTTGTGCTGCTTTAATCTTGTGTTTTTGTTTGCTTGGTTGGTTGTTTAAAGCAACTTTCACACCTGAAACCTTGAACCTGACTCTTTTTTTGTGTCCCAATCATTTGAGAGACTTCGAAGAAAACTTAGAACCATGGCATTTGAGCAGGTACCCAAAGGAATGGCAATCACATAAGTGGGTTATTTTATGTTATATTATGTTATTTGGGAAAGAGAGTTTTACAAATTTCATCCTCAACGGTAGAAACAGTTTTGTTGGCTTGACTGCAGCTGTGATAAACAGAGCGTTCCTTGCTGTTCTGCATGGAGATGTGTATGCATGGCCAGGAAAGTGCTGAAGAACTCATCGTTAACTCACACACCTACAGGTTTCAGAAAATCTGAGTGAAAACAATCAGTGCAAAGGTTCAAATTCTGAGTCACACTTCAAAAATCTCAACCCAGTTTCCACATCATTAGAGTGAAAATGCTAACTTTACTTTCCATAAAAACATTAATGTTTTTATCCACCTTACCTTCCTCTAAGCATTAACTTATCCCTGCATTTAAGAGAGGATTAGGTATAATAGAAAGCTTTTTTGTTTCCCTTTGGTGGTGGTTGGGGGGGAAGTTGATCAATTTACATTGTCCCTATTGTTTACAATCTACTGAATATATGGCTAGGGGTGAGGTATCTTAAATACCCTCCTTTCTTCTTCTGTAAAATGGAGGTAAAGTCATAGTACTTTTTGAGGAATAAGAAGTCAATATACAGGGCCGGCCGAGTGGCTCAGTTGGTTAAGAGCTCGCTTGGGAGCACCAGCTCTGAGCAGCAGGGCCATGGTTCGGATCCCACATTAAGGGCCAGTGACACTGAGCCCTCTAAAGGTAAGATGATGAACATCAGCTCGACCTGGAGCTGGGCTGCTGTGAGTCGCTGGTGATGGTGTAAGCTGCAGCGGGGCTGCAGTGGGCTGCCATGAGCTACATGAGTGGCTGGCAGCCAGTGTGAGCGGCTGGCAGCCCAGCGAGAGCTGCTGTGAACCGCAGTGAGCGGCCGACCAATGACCAACGACTGATTGCCTCACACGGGAAGAGCACAATGATCATACCAACATGGGCCAGTGAGGTGACGTCCTCCACAACTAGACTGAAGAACAAAACAGCAATTTGTCTACCTGTCTGTTCCCCTTTCTCGATTCCCCAACACTGTCCCCTCCCCCAATTCCCCAATAAAATCTTTAAAAAAAAAAAAGAAGTCAATATACAGGGCCGGCCGAGTGGCTCAGTTGGTTAAGAGCTCGCTCAAGAGTTTGAGCTCTGAGCAACAGCGGTTCGAGTCCAGCCCGAGCTGAGCAGCCGCTGAGCTGCCAACAGGTAGCAGGATAGCTCAGCTAAAAAAACAAACAAACAAACAAATCACATCTAAAAATGTGGGAAAAATGGCTGACATTGGTGACATTGTGTACGTTTTAGGTGGGCTGGGAGAGAAACAGGGAGAAAATAGCACTATTTAAACATAGTAAGAACTTAAAGCTGGGGAAGCAAATCCAAATGCCTGCAGGAAGGCAGACAATAGGGAGGCCAGGCCTCCTGGGAATCAGGGAGCTCCTGACCCTATCACTGGTCCCATCTAAAGGATCGTTTCTATTCTGCTCCAGCCTATTGTGGCCAGGGGGCAAGTTGGCCCAGCAGTGCCAGAACTTTTGATCTTTAAGAGAATCAAGAAATCCATAATTTACGTGTCCTGCTGAAAACCAACTTTTAAAATAAATCTAAATACTACATAGCCCAAACCAAACATGTCTACAGGCTAGATCCTGCGTTTGCAATCTCTTCTTTAAAGGTAAAAAACTGTGATAGGTAGAATTGCAGGCAAAACGTAAGGGTGAAAGATGTATTTTGTTTTGTTTGTTTTTGTTTTGGGGGTTGATAACATAGGAGACTTTCAGTTTCTCTAAGACATGGTGGACCCTCCCCATCCAAGTGTGTTGGAAGCAGGGTGGATATTAGTGCCCAGTGAGTTGGCGTATAAATTAGCACAGATACAGAAGCTGTCCCAGGTGAGAGCAAATCGGCAGTACCTGGCACACAATGACTCAGGTCATTATCAATGGCAATGGCAGGCCATTTGACAAGTAGGAGTATGGGCATCAAAGGACCTGGGCCGGGAATAGACAACCTGCAGCCATGTGATTGTGAGACACTATCAGTCCTCTTAGAACTGGATGCCTTCCAGCAGATAGTGATAAGATGGGAAAATTCTAGGAACTCAGGCAAGAAAGGGGGAAGAGGAGGGACGGGTATCCTGGCCCCAGCCCAAAGGGTTACAGTTCAAGGAAGGACTCAGGTCCCAGAAGGAAGGTTAGGTAGGCATCCTGTGGGCTGGGGCAACGGTAATAGCATGGACACTGGCCTATGGCATCACAGGCAACTGGGCTGCCTCGGCTTACTGGAAATCAACCCTATAGGGAAAGGTTTTTAATCCCGAACTTGACCAGTTGGGAGACTGACACTGTAAGTTCATTTTTGCTCTGGTCAGGACTAACTACAAAATGGGAATACATCTAGTGTATAGGTGCAGCTCACTCATACATAGATCAGTGGTGAACAGAGAATGAACCGGGGAAAAAAGAAAAAAAAAAAAA
>NW_017731402.1:883115-896622 GCF_001890085.2 Hipposideros armiger
AAAAAAAAAAAAGAAGTCAATATACAAGTATGTAAAATACATGGAATATTAGAGTAAATACTCCATAAATAACTGTTAACTTTCCTGGCTTTTTTTACCCTGCTTACCCATCTGCTTCTGTCTCATTTAGATTCTCAACTCTGTTTCTCAAATTTCAGGTCAAAGATATTTTAGAGATAAAAGTTACTTATTACGACACTCATTTTTATAGACCATGGATGACGCTATGGGCCAGAAAACTGAAGTGATTTCACCAAGGTCATATGGAGAATTTCAAAGCCAGAACTAACCATGTTTCCTGATTCCTAGACCAATGATCTTTCCATGAAAAAATATTTAACAGTCTCTTCCATTAATCAGCAGAGCTTATTTCAAGGCTACTTTACCTAAAATTATTTGTAGGACAGGTATATAAATCCTTAATTTGAATTTTTATTACCAATTCATGGATCCTTTGAGTTCCTCGACCTTCACTGTACCGCTATTTTCAGTGTACATGTCAATGAAGCGACATGTGTCAGAGGTTATGTACAAGGTACTTTTGCAATAAATATTCCTGCATTATCCACACCATGGGCCAAGCGTTTCAACACCTATCATAATCACAAATCCTAGTACATGCTGGCCTCAGCTGATTGGACAATGGGTAGGCACCTGACCAAAGGCAAACAGTTCATTGGCTTTTCAGCATCCTATGAGACAGCCTGAAACGAAAGCTTTAACCAAGAAGAATAAAGATTAACAGAACCAATTAGATTTTGCTTCAGGGGGAAGAAGAGGTAATTAGTTGCCAACAAGCACTATAATCTATACTTCGGGTTGGAGTTTATATAAGATACACAAATTCCAAGACTATTCTATAGTAAAACTGAAAAATATTGTCAGTAATTTATTCACCATGAGGGTGGTGATATGAGTAGAAACATAAAAATGTGAACATGTTCATAAAAAACATGAAGCCATAAAATTAAAATATATTACCTTTAAGCTTTGGTCTGGATTTTTCAACAAAGTAAAAAAAAAAAGAAAAAAGAATAACATCAAAAAGTACCTAGAAATATGAACCAGTAGATATCCTTAGATCTTAAAATTTCTAATTTAGAAAAGTGTGATTTATGTAGTGTTCCATGTTATTAAGGGTTTTAAACTTTAATCAAAGACATCTTTCCTTTCCAGGCAAAGCACACCCCATAAAAGATATCTCTAAATGTCTTTAATGTTGCCAGTAATGTTATCGAGGTAACTAAAGGATCTGTGACAACATTTTGTAATAATGTTCTGATTATCTTAGCGATGAGACTTGGAGAAACCAAACCAGACAGAGAGTGAGGCTGAGAAAGGCAGACAGCAGGGTCCAAGGTCAGGTGTGGTCTGACAGTTGTCCATAGAAATTATTTTCCTGTTTTTATCAGGATATGTGAGTTGGAAAATTTCATGATCATGAATTAAATTATCTTTGTGCTTTCATGAAAAATACCATGTAAAATTTGGCAGATGTTTAAAAATGATGACTCTTTTAAACTATCATACCAGACAATGTCACTTGTAAATCAATTTGTAATTAAACAAGTAGCATTTTGGAAAGATGTCCATACCAGGCCTCCAGATTTTCTCCACATTTGGTTGACTTTGACCTCAGATTCTTGCTCTGTCTGTTGGCCATTTTGACTCAAGCAGCACCTCCCCAAAGACAAATACTGATTGTTTCAGCCCAGAGAAGATGTGCCTACATACAAGAATTACTTTGGAGAAAATCTTGATGGATTTCAGGAGAATATTTGGAAATCGACTGGTGAAGAATTTTGCTATTCTCATATTAACATTTTGACCCTTAACGGTTTTTCCCACTTATCTTTTTATGCATAAATCATCTGAATGTAAAACATAAAGAGATGACAATAAAATCATTTGGCATTATTTGGATCAAGCAGTTGGTTGATTTAAATCAGCTATATCACTTCTTTCCACCTTCACTGCTAAGCATCCCCCTCACCTGTATTAGGCAACAGCTCCTAGCTGGTCTCTCTGTTTCTCTTCTCACAGTTCCAATCTATTCTCTGCAAAGAAGCACAAATAACGTGATAGTAATTGGATCATATTACTCCCCTTCATGCATTTAATAAGCCCTAATCACAACTTTTGAATTGCTTCCCATTACATTGAGAATAAAGCCCTAATTCCCCACTCCGGTTTTTAGGTCCATCCTTGATCTGGCTCCTGTTTCTCTTCCCCGGGCATCATAACCCTCCACTGGGCTTCTTTCATTCATTTCCTAGAAACAGAAGCTGTTCCTCACCTCGAGGCTATGCACGTGCTTTCTGCAGTGCTCTCACCTGCCCTTCTCTCCCTTCTTCTTGCCTAGAAAACACTTTTTCATCCTTTTCAGGTTAAATGTCACTTCTTCAAACAGGGCTTGACCACTCAGAGAAAGGATTCCCTCCCTCTACCTCAGTCTCTTGCTGGTTACCTTCATAGCACTTATCACAATGTAAAATCATTCCACTGATGTATTTTATTCATAGGGGCTGACATGTGTCTGCCTAGTTGATTTTTGTATCCCCAGCATCTAGCAGAGACCCTGGCCCACAGTAGGTATCCAACAGGTGTTTGCTGAATGAGTTCACAGTCTTTGCCATCAACCTGATCTGAGAGTTGAAGATATAATGGCTGAATTTTCTAAAGACAGTGTAAGTATCCTTGTATATCTTGTATTCAGAAAATGGCCAAGCTCTAATTCTGGGGTTGAGTGGCTAGACCTGCTTTCTTGAGAGACCCGGTGGGGGTACCATCCATTTGATCAAGCCCATCATTTCCCATCCTGTGTCATGCCTACACTCAGCTCTCTGTTGTCCTGAAGAGATGGAAGAACTTGAGTACAGGCAAGTCTGAAGGTAGAATTTCTTGTGCTCCATCAGGGAGTGGAAGGTGGTTTAGAGTACTTTCCCTGGATTAGCTGAGTTCCACAATTAAAATGCAAATAAGATAACTGCAGTTGGGTACCCCCTGAGCACCAGGCAGGCAGGTTGATACCAAGACCTCAGATTGAGATTAGAAGCTACTGGAAGAATTTAGAACACTATGCTGCATCAACTAGGGAAAGCACTTTCAGATGGCTGAGATCTTTTCATATTTCAAGTGCATGTTTGTGAACTATTTTCTCCAACTCCCAACACTCTTGCATTTGGGGACATGAAACTCTGGTGGCATTACATAAGGCATAAGCTCTTTCTCCTTAATGGATATAGACTGGGGTCTTTTGTGGAAAATCCATTTCTAAAGGGATATATCATTCCATGGTCTCTTCATAGATTTGAGAGGGTGATGCTGTTGACTTTTCCTTAGTGCTAAGCATTGGAAACTGCACGAGGGAGGGGAACTTCAGGCAGCCCAGGGCATGTTCTTTTTGCTTCTCTTTGGCCCCTGAAGGGTGCTTCTTCTTTATGTACCACCAGGGGTTGGATAGAGTTTATCAGATAAGCTCCTCTGGGGGAAATGACTTGGTAAGACTGTGGGACCAACAAATCTGATAGGGCCAAAAGCCAAAACCGGGGCTCTGAGTTATAAACCAGATGTGCAGTGGGAGAAGTAACTGGATAGCCCTTACTCAAAAGTCCCTCCGTTTTTAAACTTTTCTTGGATCATTTACTTTAACAAGCACCTCCTCAACTTGATCCCACCTCTACCTTTGTCCACTCAACTTTTCATTTATTGACTTTACATTGAAAATAAACTTAAAAAAAACAAACAAACACAATAGAGAGTGGGTGACTAAGTGATCAAGTAGCACTTGCCCTAAAGAATGAAACAATCAAAATCCAATCAGTCCTGATAACGTTTTGTCCCATGCTGCTAGACTTCCCGTTGCTCTGACCCCTCTCCTTCCGGCATCCTGTCCTGGGACAGAAATGACACCACAAAGGTTTCCTGTGCCTGTCCTCTTCATTTCTGACCCCTTACTACATCCTTTCTCCATCTATTTGGAGAGCAATGATTTGCTTCCTCTGGAATTTCTCCCATTTTGTATGTTTGATGACACCTGTTGCTAATTTGGGATGCCAGAAACGCTGGGCAAAGTCTGGACTGAGCTCATGTCAGGAGTTAGCCTCCTCGTCCCCTGATTAGTAGCAAAATGGGAAAGGTGATATTTCTAGCTATCATTGGTCATAATTTGTTGTGGGGTCCCTTTTCACTGCAGTCTGTCTGACTAGCCTGGAAATCTGAAACAAATAAACTCCTTTACCTTGTTCAGGTGCTTTCTGAATGGACAATCAATTTGAAAAGACTTTCTTGAAGGTGTCAGAAACCAGTGTCCTTTGGGGCAACACTGGAGAGGGTCCTATGGACGGAGCCTGAGGTCAAAGTCACCAAATCATGGACTGGTGCACTACCATCCTGCTATTTACCCTTGGGTCTTGAAGCCTTCCCTTTTCTCTCTGGGGAATCTTCTGTCTGTAGAATCAAGATTTCAGCTTATTACATAAGAGCCAATAGCTATGCTTAATTCTGTGGTCTGGAGAGCACTTAGCACATAGTTGCCAATCAGAATATATTAAATAGGACTCATGAGCATAACCCATAGGATAATAATTAGATGAAGAGGGGCCCCGTGGTCTTCATGGCGCTCTCCCCACAACTTAGCAGCCGACGGGGTTGGAGACCAGGCCAGGTGCAGAAATGAGGTCCCTGGTTGTGTGTGGGGGCGCCGCCTGCTATCTGCACGTCTGCCCTGTGTCAGGAGGCTCCAGTCCCAAACCCTGGGCTGCCTGCCTTGTGGCCAGCTGCCTGTGGACACCCACAGCTGTACCCCTGCTGCTCCAGACACACCACTGGAATTTACCTCTAAATTGCACACGTTGGCTGTACATTTATCTTCTTTCTTAAAGTGAAATCATTTTTGTTTTCTCTCTACCTACAGAGAGACCCTCCTAACTCACTTTGTCTGAACTCATACCTGAATGGGATCATTTACCCCGCAGACACCAGGGTTTACGCATTGGCTTTGTTCGAGTCTGCATACCCAGAGCCTAGACATGCTAGAAATGTTTAGCAGAGCACCGCACAGAGATGGCACTCATCGCCAGTTCAGTGAAGGAGGGAAAGAAGGGAGTGAAAGGAAAGGGAAGAAGGAAAGTGTTCTGGTATTTGAAAACCTAAAGACATTCAAGTGTGAAAGCCTCTTTGGGTTATTCCAAGCCTTTCAAAGTGATTTAATTGAAGAGAAAACAATAAATTCACTATGCACTTCTTCGTTATGTGTCTTTGTGACAAAGCTATGAGAGAGGCTGGGGAGTCTAGTACAACAGCAGCAACAGCAGCTGTTCCTAACAGTTATTGAGAACTTTTAATAAGTCACTTTGTGCATCTTTAATCTGCATGGAAGTAGGTAATACTGTTATTCCTATTTTATAGATGAGCAGACACAAGTTAGAGAGGTTAAGTAACAGGTAGGAAGTTCTGGGGGGCGCTGGATTAGATCCCACATTGGCTGAGGGGTTTCCCTACATCGTTTCTGAAGGTTCTGGGACCCTTCTGCCCAGTGCCAAGTTCCCCTTGGCTTTGAGCTTGTGGAGTGTGAGTTAAGTGGGCCCAGCGTCCCCTCGTGCTGCTGCCCTAACTTTGAATCTGACTTGACATTGGTGACCCACGGAGTCCTCCTCCCAACTGTACCTCAGCTGGGATCTCCTGGCGCTCAGAACACCCATCTGCCTGATTCTGGGGGTCTCTTGAAACAACAGCAGTTCTTCTCTTTATCATCTCCTCATCTTTCACTGGGGTGTGACAATGGCTCAGTCTCTTTCAGCTGGAAGCCATCAAGGCTTTTCTGAGTCGCTGCTATGGAGACAAAGCACAGGTACCGTTTCCACTTGCCACCGCTTGCTATTAAAAGACAGGCACGGATTGTGGGCCCAAGATGTTCAGAAAAATCAACCTGGAACTTACCCCTTTTTAAAAATTCTAATAGAGGGTAATTCATGCAAGTTGGTTGGCAAGCCATCTGCCTCAGGGACCGAGCACAGGTTAGATAATTAAACTCAACCTGTTCCTGCGTGGCTGTCTGACTTACCATTTACCTCATCTCAGGCTCCTCGCCTCCATAAGCCCACTCTCCAAACCAGTTAACTCATTGTTCCCCCAAAACACCTGTCTCGCCGTCTTATTTTTACTCCTGCCACAGCATCCACCTGGAATGTCCTTACTTTCCTCTCCCTTTCCAAATCCTCCTCATTTGCTTCACAATATGTTCCCCAAACACCTCACTCACAATGATGAGTCTCTCTCCCCTGAATTCCAACAGTAATGAATTCTATATAATCTGGCTGGTAATTAATCATACGCTGCTTTATGATATTCTTTCTATTGTTACCTTGAACTGTTATTTAATCTTTAATTTTAACATAACAGTTTCCATATGTTTGTCATCTTTCCATAATTGGAATATAAGATCTTCAAAAGCAGGAGATATATTATATAATTGCATCTCCTTATGTACCTAATATGGGGCTGATTTGCTGATTTCTTTTTTTTTTTTTTTACCAACCAAAATTATAAAGCTTTATCCAATTACTTCGGCAATAACAGATCGTATTTACTGAGTGACAAATACGTATGGGTGATTGGAGAATGTGGTCGGGGATCCTTGTGGTAACTTCTAACCCCCCTAAAACTGAGGCAGGAGTTGCAAAAGAGGATCCACGCTTGTGGAGAGCAGGGCAGGCAGGAGTTTAAGGAGTCAGCTCCCCAGATCTCTCCCTGGCCTCTTTCATTCTGCTCCTTCTCTTCCTAGTGAGGGCTTATTATTGCAGAAAAGTACCTCCATAACCTCTTGCCTCGTTTTCCTTTTCTCCTTCCACCACCTTGCAACACAAACACTGTATTCCGTCTCTTTTCCTCTCACCTGGAGCCCTCGTAAAGACACAGCCTAATGCTGATACGATGACAGTGGCATCTTCCTCTGTTACTCAAGTCCAGGGACTTTGAACCTTCAAGGCAGAGGGAAATAATAAAAAATACCCTAGATGAATTTAGTCTATGTGGTAGACAGCCTCTTAGACGGCCTCCACTGATCTCTGTCTGCCTCCTGGTATCCACACACGTGTGGAGTCCCCTCCTTTGAATATAGGCTGGGTCTAGTGATATGTCTCTGACAAGTAGAATACGCAAAAGTTATGGTTTGTCACTTCCAAGATTAGGTTACCAAAAACCTTCTGATTTCTGTCCTGTGTGCGGGCGCTCTCTCAGCCTTCCCTCTGGGGGAATGAATCAGCTGCTAGGTTGTGAATAGCCCTCTGGAGAGGCCTGCATGGAAACCAATATTTCAAGAACCTGCAGCCTGCCAGGTGAGTTTAGAAGCAGATTCTCCCCCAGTTAAACCTCAAATCTAAGATGTGACCACAGCCCTGAGCAATACCTTAATGGCAGTCTCGTGAACCAGATAACTGAGCTAAACTGCCGAGATCCCTAACCCACACTAACCTTGAAATTATTGGGTTGTTGGAAAAGTCATGATGTATTTTTTTCTAGGTTTTTCATTGCAAAAATGCATCATGAGTTTTCCGACAGCCCAATATAAACGTTTGCTGTTTTAAGCCACCAAGTTTTTGGAGTAATTTGTTATGTAGCAATAGATAACTAACATGGTATTTAATTATGGTAAACCATTCAGGAAATGGCTAGGATCCTCTGAATGCCTCTGTTTATGTTTCTAACATTTTCATTCTGTGAGCTTGAAAAATATGGATGGCTCATTTCAGGCACAGTAATTGAATTGACGCTGAAGTGGGGTGCTACGTCTCTTATTTGCTGCCTTTTGTCATAGTGAAACTATGGCTGATGGCTAGCAACATAGATCATGAGCTGCACAAAGATTTCACAGCTAGATAAATACCATGACATGAAGCGCTTAGCCTGCTCCAAATTTCAAGATGATTAGGGGAAGGCTGGTATCCTCAGTGCTGTAGTCTCTAACATTCAGCAAGATTCTAGTGGTAAATCAGAAAAGAACTAAGCTATTGTTTCACTATTTATGACAATACTTTCCCTAGTCAGATTAATTCTCCTTTTTCTAACGAAGGGACTGGTGTCAGCAAAGCCCATAGGCCAAACCGGTACCACTATTTGTTATTCAAATAAAGTTTTATTGGAACACGCCACACCCATTTCTTTAGATATTGTTGTGGCTGATTTTGACTTATAATGACAGAGTTGAGTAGTTGCAACAGAGTCAGTGAAATTCACAAAACCTAAAATATTTATCATATGACCTTTAGAAAACAAACAGGTTGATCTCTACTCTAAGGTAATAATTTACAAAACATATCCCAAGGAACAGTATTTCTATGGGATGTTAATAAATGTTATATGGGAAGATAGTGGGTTCTGTGGTCAAATGTTTAGGCAATATTGAGTTAAACAAAGCTAAAGACATCATTTTGCTACAGAACTTCTCTGAGCCCTGAATGAATCTCGAAGAGGAGGACAGGAAATGCTGCTTTTTAAAAACTCTTTTGAGCATGAGCTCTTTGTTTCAAATCACATCTCAGGAGACTAGTGTCCAAATCACTGGGAAATGCTACTCCGGAGCTCTGAAAGCAGCAGTTTTCAAAGTATTGACTTTGCAAAAAAATGGGATAGACATAAGCATCAACAAAATTTGCCTTTTAACAGCATTCATAATAATTTGAAAATACACAGGGAAATGGCCTTACTGATCACGAGCCCAACATGAGACCAACACTTGGAAAGCCAGAGAAACATAAACATGAAGTCAAGTGTTAATAGTGGGCTCCGTTTTTGCAGAGCTAGCCATGTTCAAAATAAGTTTAAAGTCAGAAGGATAACAATGTGCTATTATAGGTCTCAAATCTGGTACTATGGAGCCCTGACAATTCATGTAGATGCCTTATGGACTAGAGCTGGGAATTAAGGAGGATGTAGGTTTCACCAGCCAATTTGAAAAATGGGTTCAATTACTAGAAGAAGTTTGAAAAAATATTAATCTATTCCTAACTTTTCTTCTAGAAATTAAGAACAGATTTCTAAAGGACCAGAGAGATCATAGTCCCAGGTAGTCACTGTGACCCGTGGTCCTGGGTCAGACCTCTGTTCTGACTGTCCTTCCCCTTACACCATGCTGTCCTGCCTATGTCTGTGGGACACATTTTGTGGATGACTGGCCAGGGCCAGAGGTCTAGTCTATAAGCCAAGGGAACTACTGGCTCACATACAGACTCAGTCTGAATCAGCATGGGATGAGAAAAACACCAGGAAGAATTTGGTGAGTTCAAGCGAAGACAATAAGTTCCAAAGTATGACACCCATATAATAGGATGTAGAGTGGGATGTTTTCTGTTGTCCCAGAACCATGGCCAAGGTCCAAAGCTAAGCTTGAAACTCTTGGTGGTAAGCACTTCCCCAGCAGGCTAACTACAAGCTCTATTTCCCAAGTCCCCCAATCAAATGAACAAGAGAACTGACTTTGAGAACTGGAGGTAACCAGCCTTCGGTAAAGTCCACGTTAATAAAGAAAGTCTTTTCTCTCATATCTCTGTGGTCATGGAGAATGTCTCCCTCTTCCCAAAGTTAAGTAAGGCAGACTTCAAGAGAATCATGAACAAATACTAAAGGGAACTCTGAGCAAGGGAGACTGGGTGAATGATGCTAAGCTGCAGACCTCAAGGCCTTCTCTGGTGCAGCCACAGGCATGAGCCTTAAGCGTTATTGAGAGAACATACTAAGAAATAAGATGTACAGTGTGCTGTCCTTTCCATTTCCTAATGATCGTGAAGGCAAGAGGAGAGAAGAGTATTTACTTGATACATGTCACCTAGAGTCTTTTTGGGGGGTGCATATTTGAGTATAGAAAATAACGTTCACTTCCAGATTTCTGAAGGCAGTTGGTCTAGGGCAGCAGGGCTTGCTGTATGCTTGGAAATGAGATATGGGCAACCCCACCAGATCCCAAGTTTCCGTGTGCCTGGGAAACACAGAAGACGATTCCAGTAGTTCCCATAGCTCCATGTGAAGCAACAAGGAAATGCGTAGAAGGATAAGGGCCATGAAGTCATTCAGAATCGCCACTGGACCAATTGATGGGAGGCCCAATACAGACAAAGGTCTGGAGATGTTTAATGCCACTCAAGGCCAAAATACAACTGCATCCTGGGGTGGAGGTGGCAGTTCTCAGTAACAGAGGGGACCAGAGTGATGCTGAACTGAACGCTGTCCCTCCAAACACACACACACACACACACACACACACACACACACACACACACACATACACCTCCATGGAGGCTGACACATAAACTGAGAACACCAACATCAGAAAGGACCAGCCTGAAGAGGAGCTAGACCAGGACAACTTTCTGTCACCACACATTCCAGTGCATCTGCTCCTTCCTCTCTGACCATGCCAGTGGGCCAGCAGGGGCTCTGGGAGGCTTCGAAAGTCTAAAGGAAGGAGTTCAAAGAGAGGGGGAAGGAGGTAAGTACACGAAGAACTGACTGCTAACCCTCAGGCCACTGGGGCCACAGAGTGGAAGAGAGGCGACACTGCGGGGGGAGGGGACACCAGCTTTGTGTCTGATTTGAGACTGAGGTAAATAAACAGGACCAGGTCTTAAATAACCAAATGGACTGTTCTAATAACCAGAAGTGACAGGCAAGTTAAAGGAGGTGGCCAAGTTGCTGTGAAGGGAGTTACTTCCCAGCAGGAAAGGTGGGTCAGCATATCCTAGTCGAAGGAGCTGTTACTGGATAAATATAAAACTGCTTCATTTTTTTTTATATCCATAGCATGTTGAGAGTCCCCAATAAATTTGTTACATAAGATAAACACGTTGGACAGAATTTGAATGTTTTCATATTTCTAATGCTTTTCTTCCAAGGGATTCTGAAGGCAGCATGCCAATATTTTCCCCGTTCTGCAAATTAGCACAGAGGGCGTGGTGTTGGTTATCAAAGGCCCCAGAATCTAACTACAGGCTTCTGTCTCCTACTCCTATCATGAGGCAGCTGATTCCTCTCAGACCCAAATGTGATCCACTTTTAATTGGGAACAGAACTTTTCAATTCTTGAGCCCAAAGCAAATTAAAAAGTAGAAGAAGGAGGAGGAGGAGGGGAAGGAGATGGAAAAATTTTGTTTTTCCCCTAATTTAAGAATCTGTGATTTTTTACTGGTTTATCAGTACCAAGATTGTTTTGTTTTGTTTTGTTTTTTAAATGTTTCTTTTCTTTAAAAATTTTTTTTCACAGTTCTCTTTTCATGACTAAATTTATCTGTTTTAAAAAATCCATCTGGCTTTTGTGTTATGGAAGCCCACACAAGCCTGCACCAACCGTTCTAGAAGAAACAGAGTTATCAAATGGAACAAGTTTCAAATGAAGGGGCAGCAAGCTAATTAAGGGCTGAGTTTCTCAATCAGGAATAAAGCACAGTGGAGAGTTGAAAGATGCCAAAACACACAAAAGTTTCAAAGACTAAAACTGTGAGGAAAAAAAACAGCAGAAATGACTTGGCCAGTTTGTCAAGCCCTACCCTCAAAATAAATACATCTATTCCCATTTGTATCAACAAATATAAATATCACTGAAATAATTTCAGAATAACATCAACATTACAGTGAAATATAAGTAATTTTGAGTATAAAAACCATGTACAAGCTTTGCCAAAATATAAATACAACACAACTAGAAATAACATTACATTGATTGTTAAGAGACTGTCAACTGGTTTTCTTCAGAAACTTCATTTTTCTGCCTCAACCATACTTAGACTTCCCTCTTTATAATATTCTGGGCAGTTTAATTTTCCTTTAACCAGTGAATGAATAATATCCAATAAAATAAAATCTTTCTGCAAGAAAATCATTTAGTGCAAATGATTCTGGTACAAATGATATCCACTGTTATTTGGTTTTGTTTTTTTATTAATATCTCATATCAAGTTTCATAAACAAGAAAAATGTGAAAAATCACTTAGGAAAGGGCAGTATTTCCCCTGTTATTGGAAAGCTTGTAGATCTCAAATGTGCATAATACAGTCCTGCCATATTGGCACGATGTGGGGACAGAGCCTCCTAGACGAGCTATTAAGAAGTTTTATAGCTTTTTTCAATTTTGCCTTTATCACAGCAGTTCACTCCTCAGAACAAGAAAGCTGTTGATAATCACAACACACCCTTCATGCCTCTAGGAAATGAATTAAGAATCCATTTGTGAAATGTTTCTTTGAATTTCATAAAGAAGTGACATGTTAGAATTGTATGATATGGCAAAGTGAAACCAGGGTGCGGTTATGTTGGAACATTTCTTTGGCTGAACTAAGGATAAACAAGCAGCCCCTTCAAGGGCTCTCGCTTTTTTTGAAAGTAGACTTCCTCACGGGGGTGGGGGTGGGGGAAGCAATTTGTTGCAAATTATCGAAATGGAGAGAAGACGGAGAGATGGAGAATTTTGAGGAGGGCATAGAATAGACAAGCTCAAAAAGCCCAGTGACCATCCTGTTAAAATATAACCCACAAAAGGTTACATCATAGCAGCCTTCACGGCCATCTGCTTCTGCCATCATCTTTGATTTCCACAAACAGATTTCAAAAGTTGAAGCTGGCCCTCTGTGGGTTTAGGAACATTTTACATGATTTTCTGGAGGGGATCAGAAAAGCCACTAATTAACTCACCATTCTTATCTCCAGGAACAATCTAACTCTCATCCTTTCAATTAAGACATACCTTAGACTTATATATAATTCTTTGTATCTTTTCACATCCTTCACAAGACCCAGAACATAATTTGAATACAGCATGCACTCCCGTCCCTTTCTCTTCATCTCTCCATTTCCACTCCTAACCCCAGGCTTAAACACCATCGTGTCATCTTTCCTCATCTGGGTTATTGCAATAGCCTCCTACTGGCTTCCTGTCCTCCACTCCGGATTACCTCTAATCTTTTCTCTACAGCCAGAGTGAACTCTATCAAAAGTAAATCAGAGTATGTGCTCCCCTGCTTAAAACCTTCCAATGGCTTTACCTTGCATCCTGGAAAAAAAAAAATCCAAACTCTATAATAGCTGCTAAGGCTCTATGTATCAGTTAGCTATTATTGCAGAACAAGCCACCCCAGAACTCAGTGGCATAAAAAAACATGTATTTATCTAGTGTAGATGGGATTTTGCTGATATAGATTAGACATGGCTGGGCTCACGCACGTACCTGTGGGTTGGCTGGGGTTCTACTTCACGTATCTCTCATTCTCTGGGCAGACCATGTGCTAATAAGCCAGATGCTAGTAAGGATTTTTTTTTTTTAATTTGTAGCCGAATGTGGTTGTGGAGCGGACTTATTGATTAGACACAATAAGTGCCATGCTTAGGGCTCACAACACTTTTAGGAGTCCACAAAATTGTTTTAATTTTTTTTTTAAGTCAGAAGAAAAAATTTGAGTATGATAACAATGAACCCATTAGTATTTTTTGTCTTTATACCAATGAACCTATAAAATACAATTTT
>NW_017731402.1:901211-907657 GCF_001890085.2 Hipposideros armiger
AACAGCCACAGCTAACAGTACTTCAGATTTTTACATCAGCATTTATAGACTCCAAGACCTTAAAGATGCAAACTTACCAATTTCAAATGCATCAGAGATATACTTTAATATGTCATTTGAAAGTTAAAAATATCAATGTAGAATATGGCTTTTCCAAAACTCCCTATAAAGATTTGATTTTCATACAAGCAGATAACCCTGACATGATGTTTAGTTTTCTTTCAAGAAATTTGGATATAAATACTTATGTCATTTAGGTCAGTTGTGAGGCAAACACATCAAACATGATCATCTTTATGAGAAATAATTTACATGCTTGGTAAGGAAAATTAAATCACTTTTAAAAAGCAGTAAATATTGTACATGATTGTTCTCCTTTCCAAATAGTGGTTGCTCTTCTGTCTAATTCACCTCCCTAGAAATAAATTGGGGCCATTTATAAGCTATGATGGACTACAAATATGAGTGCCACCCACTCAGCATTTACTATCAGGGACAGGGATACTCCAATGGTCGGGGAGGTAGGTGAATCTCATGGTATCTCAGCAATACCTACTCTGAGCATCATCTGGCCACGCCTTCCAGCAAGGACACCTGGCCTTACTGATTTCAACCCCCTTGCCCAATAATGTCTCCCCATGTAGCTGATCATCCTAAATAAATGCCCAAAGGAGAATGCAGATGTCCTTCTGCTGGTGGCTCTCTAGCCATCGGCTAATGCACTCAGGTGAAGGAACAATGACTGGGACTCCCAAGCTTTGCCTGAACCCTTTCATCTAAACCTTCAATGTAAGCCCTCTCGGACCAGCTTTCATAAGAGACATCCTAAAACACGAAACCTGGATTCACTTTTCTCCATCACAAACGAGTTGCACAACTTGTATAAGCAACTAAGATGAGTGGAACCTTAATTTCGTCATCTGAGAAATGGGATAACATTTCGTACATTATAGGATTCTGCTGAAGACTTAATGGGATAATGTTTGTGAAAGTACACAGTAGGAAGTACCTGGTATATGGTAGATGTGCAATACATGCAACTTTGTTTCTTTTAGTCAATGATATGTAGTTTTCCAACTATCCCCAATTCTCTCTCTTAGTCTCCTGATTTTTTTTTTTAGGCTTTTCTGAAGAAGGTCCCCAATCAACACTTTTAGCATCATATGGTATCAGAGCTAGAAGAGCCTCTCATACGTCATATAATCTTGGTAGCATTTTTGATGCATTTGACCCCTCCACACTCCCAGTTCAGGGAGTGTCAAGGCCACTAATCTGAAGGCTGATAGAATGTGTCTTTTTTGTTTTGTTCTGTTTTATAATTTGAATAACCTCAAACATTAGCTGAAGAAAAGGAGCAGGGCCCCTCAGCACAATCTTCGCACGTTATTCTTAGAGGGGAGTTAGTGTTTATTGAACACCTACTACGTGCCAGGCACTCCACCTTTGTCATACTGTTAAACATCATAACACTTTCAGAAAAATTGCATCTCCTCTGTTGTTGTGTTTTCTTTTGTACATGTGGGACCACACAGGTCCCTTGTCAGTGATGGGTCCAGGATCAAACCCACATGTAAATGATCCAAAGACTCGATTCTTCTCTGATATTTTATGGCAGAGCAATGGCAAAGGCCGTGACCTCCAGGCATAGAAAGACAAGCACAGAAACAGAGATGAGGGTGAAGGATCCTAAAGTAAGAGTCAGCCACTACCAGCTCTAAGCACATGGGGTATTTTGCTGTAGTAACTTCAAGAAGCGCTGGAGAGCACAGAATTTTACATCAGAAACCAAACCATTCATTGAGTGGAAAACAAATTCTGAACTTTGCTCACCCTGAACAGAATACAAAGGTACAGAGGAATAAACATAAACATATATAAACTGAAAGAGGATATTTGCAGAATTAAATCCAGATTGGTTGGAAAGGACATATGCTGTACGCTGAGCTACCCTTAATGGAATCAAATCAATTCTCTTATTACAGCGTTGTGGGGAGGAAAAGATGAAATGTGCTTTGAAAGCCCTTTGAAAAAGGAAAAGCTCTATGAAATGGACCAGTTCATTAGTTTACTGAAGGAGGCACTGGATTGGGAATCAGAGACCTGGGACTTAGCGTCAGCTTTGCCTCTAACAAGCTCTGTGACCTTGGGTCACGCACATAAATCCTGTGGTCCTCCATCTCATCAACAGAAACATTAAGGGTTTGAACAAAGTGGCCCCTTACCGCTGTAAAATTGTGTCCCAGTTACTCACGTCATTGTATTCCCCGACAATCCCCGGCCTTCTCGAAGATACACACACCTCAGGAATTCCTGTGTCCTGAACTCCGGGGTGATTGAAAGCCAGAGCTGAGGTTTGTGCCCTCAGCATTGTTCTGAGCAAGTTCTAAATTTGCACATTGCACAGAATCATGAGCGAGCACGCACACACACATACAGAGAAAGACAGATGGCAACAGACAAACTTGCTAACCTTTAAAAAGATTCCAGTCTGGCTACCCCAGCAGTCTAGTGGCAGGGCTCTGTGCCCAGAGGAGTGCAGACAGGTGAAGAACTCCCAGGCTGCCGGGCTCAGACACTGACGACTCAGCACGCTTGCCCCCTGCCTGGCAAAGAGCTGCCTCGTGGCTCCAGCTGCCCCAGCCCACGCGGGTCTCTGAGCACCAAACCCCTTGAGGAAGGCCTGGCTTTCTCTTGTTCCAGAACCATCAAGGGCCAAGGAGCTTTGGGGGNTTTTAGATCACTGTATATAGTATACTCCAAAGTTAACTTTGTCTTGTGAAGCTCTGAATTAGCTTCACAATTTTTAATTGATTTTGACATAATTCTGTATTTTTTAATAGGTAGTTAATTTCCTGTTTTCGTGCGCCCTTAGTGACTATGTATGTGCTTAGATTTCTTTTTCTTTCTGGTTCCCAAGCCACAAGTGGAAAAAAGTGCAATCCCGCATTGGCCACATCGGTTACCTGAATATTTTCATAGATTCTCTGATCTTTCCTTGCTGAACTGAGAGAAACTTGCATGGTATTTTTACCTTTCCAGAATGTAGAATTCATGTAATCTCATCTGTGTTTACACATATTTCTTGGTATTCAGAATTCCTAAAACTTCCGTGGGTCTCCCTAACAACATGGCCTTTTGTGCTCTCCACTTTGGGGGTTCCATGTGTCTTGTGTCCCAGGAATTGGAGAAAATGCTCCCTCTTCCTTAGCTTTCTGAATTATTATGCTAAACATTTCCTAAGTTGGAGCTAGTCATCTATTCATCCCCCTCGTCGCACTTTTGATCGTGGCACTGAGACACACCCTCACATAATGTGGAAGGGCGCTTTGGAAAGCCCACATGCCCTTTGTCGCTTTCACTCCTTGGTGGGAAGGACCGGGGCCCAACTCAGGCCGGCTCACCCAGAAGTCATGGGGACAACGAGCTTGACTCTGAGCAAAATGGCCACTTCCTTTCAGCCGTTTCCTTTTCTCACATTAAGGAGGGGATTCCTTTTTTACGCGGTGGGACTAAGGCAGTGATTCTCAAAGGATGGTCCCGGACCAGCAGCATCAGCCTCACCTGGGCATTTGTTCGAAGTGCAAATGATTGGCCTCTCCCCAGACCTACTGGACTAGAAACTCTAGAAGGGAGGCCCAGGGATCTGTGTTTGAACAACCCCTCTGGGTGTTGACAATGCTAAACTTTGAGAACCACTGAACTAAGGCTTTGTTTTTATTAAAATTAAAGTTAAACCCTCCAACTATTTACTTAGCTCCCCACCAGGGCCTTTATGAAATCTGTGCTTCCTGGTCTCTATTAGGCAGCTCTGTTTCAGGTGCTCACGCTCACCTGTGCCCTCCTGGGACCAGGCGGTGTTGGCAACGGGCCATCAGAAGAAGCATGCAAAGTCTGCGTTTGACAGCGTCTCCTATTTCCTTTCCGCTCCTGTATCCTTTACATTCCCTTCCTGTGTCACTTTCACACCAATTGTTGCTCTCTATATCTTTTCACCCTATCCCATTCGAGGCTATCAGGTGATAGAGGCTGAAATCGATACACTCTTCAGGACGGCTTGAATGCATTATCATAAAGGCAGAAAAACCATCATATCACCTTCATCAGTCAGGATAACTTGGTTTACTGTGTTAACAAACAACCACCAAATCTCAGGGGTTTACAACTGTAAAGGATCATTATCGCTCCCACAACACATCCGGTGCGAATCAACGGAGAACGAGGGCTTGGCTGCTCCTGGTGATCCTCACCGTGGAACCCAAGCTGTCACTAATATCTGGCCTGTGAATGTGGCAGAGGGAAAGGGAGCGCGGCAAAGCACAGAGCGGCTTACCAGGCTTTGTCCAGAAGTGACACATTACTTCCCTTCCCATGTCACTGGCTAAGCCAGCGAACATGGCCAAGCCTGACCTCAGTGGGGCACTGAAGTTTAATCCTCCCCCAGGGAGAAGAAAGGGCTCTTACAGAACCATCATGCAGTCTTTGCCCATCATCCAAAGGGCTAGACCACCAACATAGAATTTCAAGCACCGCGGTGGACAATGAGAAAATGGCTGCATGTGTACACCTGTGACTGTACACCCACGGAGTGGGTCCAGGGTGGCGGGCACTTCCCTGGGGGAGGCTGCTTCCTGCTGGCCCTCACTCATAGTCAGATGCATTGTTTCCTAGAGGAAAAACAGAGCTAACATTGATGGAGTACCACCCGAGTGCTGGCAACTGTGCCAGACCTCCTCCATTCATATTCTCACTTAATCCTCACCTTCGGCAGGAGAGAAAGGCACTAGCCTTCTACAAGGATGCCAAGGCCCAAAGCAATTTGCGACTTGCCCATAGTGACCTGGGATGTGGTAAAACTGAGATGCCGACTTCACAGGCACCAGCAAAGCTAGATCTGCTGCCAGGAAAGTAGGAGCTGGATGCAAGACACCTCTCAGCCACATGGCAAAGGAAGGCTCTGATTCCTCCAGTAACCCCAATGTTTCTGGTATAGGATCAGCCTCTAATAGAAGGGCAGTGGTCACTTTTAGTCCTCTGTGATTATCACATTGCTGCAACAACAAAACTCTTTCCCCACTATTAATACAAATTCTCAAGATTTTAACTGAAGGAGCAGCTCTTCAAATAAAAGTAGGCAAAACTATATTATCCTTATTAGTGAATAGTGAGAAATCTATTTAAATCCAGAGTGTCTCAAGATAAGTGAGACCAATACAATAGTTTAACGAGACTCATAAACTCCATCGGTTTCAGTAAAGAATACTTCGTACCTTATTTACAGGAAATTCTCTGATTTACACCATTAACAGTACATCAAAAGAAAACCACTTTGACTGTGTTTCAATTTCTAAATCACTGGACAATAAGCACCAATAATGCACATTAGAAGGTACCCTTGGTGGAGAAAGGAAGAGAGGACATCCAGGAAGCAGACATACACAAAGCAGCCTGCAAGGTGGGTAACAAGCAGATAACTTTGTCAACAACACTGGCTCCGAAAATGCTTAGCTCATTCAGAAACAGCGCCACAGACCTCAGTGCAGACGCACCACGAAATTATGTCGATGTGATGCTGCACTCAGCAGCTCCATCAGCAGGGCACCTGCTGACTTCAAACGCCTCCCAGAACACTGAGAACTAATAACCACGAGTGCTGTCCAGGGGCCATCCCCCAGCAGCTCAGGACACAAACGCCAAAAGCCCAACAAGGACACGATCCTGCCAAGGGTGGTGCAAAGGTCCAGGCCCTTCTGAGTGAACGTATGCCACAGGGACAACTAAGTAAACTAAGTATTGGTTGTCTTGTAATTCCCAAGCTGTCACCATTAAAAACCAAACAATTACTAAGAAATCTATTGGTGTTTCTTATCAAACCCATGAGAGGTACCTTTGGAAAAGAAGCGATCTTACCAGCTGAGGACAAATGCCACAATCATACAACATGGCGGCATCAAAAACAACCGTGTGTTTTCCTTGCAATTCCCAGGGATGACTTGGGTTAAAATAACATAAACTTGGAAGCACTTATACATATAAGTTGTGGAATTAGCATAAATTAATCTCCAGGCCAACTGTCTCTGACATAGTCACTTGCTGTGTAAATTCTATAGGAAAGATAACATCCAGCCTGACTTTAATTACTATGGTATCTTCATGTACTTTCAAGAACATACATACGTAAATCCTGAAATCCAACAAATAATAAAGCACAAACAGCTGAATGCACATAGAATTTTAGGGAATACTCTGAGCTGGCTGATGATCCTATCATTAGCCTGTTAAAATCCACCAGCTCATCCTGTAATTTTCCCTTTGCTGTGCTTTCAACCCTCTCTTCATTCCAATGATGATACTGAGCACATTCATATATCACACACACTATATCTCTCCATGTTTTCCAGATGGTACTTGATAGAATGGAAACAAAAGACAAGCAGAACAAAGAAAAA
>NW_017731402.1:912482-918689 GCF_001890085.2 Hipposideros armiger
AATGTTAATCCTTTCCACATACGTTATCTCATGCAATTCTTTCAACAAACATGAAGTATGTATTATTATTCCCATTTTATAGGTAGAAACGTAATGTAATGAAATGCAAAAAAAATCACGAACTTGCATGTGCTGACTAGTAGATTCAGGGTTTGCCTAAAGCTCTGTATTCTCCAAAGCCCCAGATCCTTCTACACCTTTATGCTGTCCAGTCTTCTTAGGCACTCAAGACTTCTACTTTAAGAGAGAAAATATATAATAGGATGCAATTAAGGGTCAAAATGCCAAATTGCATCTATTAAATGCTACAGAATTTGGAGAAGGGAGCAGGCTGGTTGGCTGGAGGAAGAGGGGAAAGCACGTGACTTTGACGGAACTGTTTTTCTGTCTCGTATCAGGCAACAGATCCAATACTTGCCTCCCATGTCAGCAGGAGCGAAAATAATGTATTTATTTGAAATGCTTTTGATTCTAAGATAAATCATGGAAAATTCATCCTTGTCTACATAAATGTTTACTGTCTGCATTCTAAAAACTGTCTGGGCCGAAGGGCTTTGAACATTTTATAGCCTGAGATAAAAGACCATATCTACGTTAAAAGTTCTAACAAAGGCAAAGCACAATACATGTGGAGAGCCCCAGGTGCTGCACTTTCTGGGGTAATCCCCCCGTATCCCTGTTCAGTTCTTTCATTCACAGATGCATTCATTCAATCATTCATTTATTCATTGAGAGGCTTCAGCATGCCAGAAGCTTCTATTATCATCTTTTGTCATGATTTTCATTGTTTGGGAATATTTTGAAATCTGCTGCCTGTCTCGAAAGCCCCACTGTCAGTTTGTTAAAACTGTTGGTTCAGAATATACAGCTAGCAAGACTTTCTACACGACTCTGATGTGATCTACCACATATGGAATCTAGGCTCATGGATGTATTTTCTTAGAAAGGTTTATACTGAAGGAAAGCATCAGTCCTCTCTCTCTTGTAAGCCTCTCTCAGTTCTCCCTAAGGCCCTGTGACCCCAAGAAAAAAGGTTCATTTAAGTTCCCTAGAATGGCACCATTCAAATCTACAAAATATTCCGAGTTGGCAGGTTTAATAAAGAAGTACTCCACATTTAAGAGAAAAGGAATTAGAAGATGGTGAAAAGTTACTTCCTGAGGCTTGTTTTTATTACTTTAATCACAAAGATCACACGAGAATTTTAATTCTCTGGAACCAAGCCTGACAACTCAAATGAGAAATGCGACAGTTTTGGCTCAGAACTGCCTAATGGTATAAGACCAGGGGAGGGGCAGCTGTTGCAATAACAATAATAGCTGCTTATCTCCCAATCTTACATAATCATTAATAGATTTCTATAAATCACAAGGCAGGAATCACTCCTATTTTTAGATGAGCTTATTAAAATAGTTTGTTTAAACTTCACTGCAATGTAGAAAAATAAAGGCAACCATGTACTTCTCAGATCCGGCAAGACAAAGATATGCCATAACTTCATTCACTCCAGAAATATGTCATTTATTCATTCATTCATCCATTTATCCAACAAATATTTATTGAGCCCCTCTGATGTGTTAGAGACTCTTTAAGCTTAGGAGATGCATCAGGGAATAAAATTCTCTTCAAATGTATATTCTAGTGTGGCCAAAGAGAAGATAAAAATAGAGACAATCACCAAAATATATAAGCAATTTATAAGCTCATATATAAAATATATGAGGCTCTAGAAGAAGTCAGTCTTGTCAACACTTTCATTTTAGCCTCCTAAGACGCACTTGGGACCTCTGGTCTCCAGAACTGTAAGATAATAAACTTGTGGGGTTTTTTTTTAAAGCCACTAACTTTGTGGAAATTTATTACAGCAGCGATAGGAAAGCAATACAACAATAATTTTTTAGTGTAAATATGTCCCATGCAACTTCTAAGCACTATTTAGGCTTTAAACATATTCATTAGTTATCTGAAATTCAAATTTAAGTGGGCATCCCATTTTCTCCGGAAATGTTATCATGGAAGTCCAGAAGCTTGACACACTCTGATTTTCATTGTAAAAGAATTACTTTGGCTCTTGTGTTGAAAACAAGGGTGGGAAGGCAAGATAAAAAGCAGGGAGACCTAATAGGGAGGCTACTGCAATCACCCAGATAGAAGATGGAGGTGGCTTGGCTCAGGGTGGCAGTCACGGGGTGGTGAGAAGTGGGTCCACCTGCATCTTGTCTGATGGGCTCTGCTGCTAATTATGCTGAGGGAGGTGCCTACACATCGCCATTTCCCTTATGCCTTGCAGCCTTCTATTTACTACTAAGCAAGATTCAGCCTTGCAACTACTTCATGTGTCTCCAGTCACTGAAGCCCAAAAGGAAGAGAAGATAGTTCTAGACCCACAAAACAGAAGTAACACATGGTACAAATAGTGGACCACCATTTCCATTCTTTTTCTGCTGCCCCAAACTTGTGATCCATTTCAAAATAAGGCAACTGGAGCACTTAGTAATCGGTGGATGTTACTGACCGGTCCAACAAGCAGAACATTTTTTAATCCAAAGACCAGTATTTCAGTGTACAAGTGGTTTCCTTGCTCTAACTACCTCCCCCATACGCATTAGTCTGTATGACCAAGCTTGCTGGCTTTTTCAGATGGTCTGAAGAGCACCTTGTTTGACTCTTTTTTATCCTTGGAGATCTTTCTTTTGACTTTTATCAAAGACTTATGAGTCAGAATGGTCAAAGTCCTAGAATATGGATTCTCTCATGTTGACTCCAATGGCTCTTAGGTTCATTTAGCTGGGAGAGTGCACGCTGCATTTTTATTTACCTCTGCTTTTCAAATCACTCATGTAAGTAGGTAGTTGGTGACTTATGTCACCAAAATCCCACCGGCCAGGGGACAGTGAAGACCCACATGAGTGAAGTTACTGTGCAGGCTCAGTGAGCACATTCAGGTTCCCAGATGTCAGCGTCACCAAGGTGTATGGCTCTTCCCACTTGGGGAGGACACCTGGCCCACTTGAGGTAAAGAAGTGAAGATTTGCTCTAATCCTAGTCTACATCTCAGCCAGAGAGAATGAATGAGACAATGGCTACAACAGAAATCGAAGTGATCTAAATATTTCTCCAGTTCTATTCTACAACTCTTTACAAGCTGCCCATTTAATATAAAGTACTATACCAGTTGTTTCAATGATGAATGAGACACGATATCTGCCATTGTTTTATAGAGGAAGCATGCAAACAACTAGAATAATAATCCCTTTATAGGTGGGTGTCTTCTATCTAGGCCCTCATCTCAGCTGTAACTTTCCTTTCATTTTGTTCTGGAAAATTTGTGAACAGATTGGCAACTCATGAGCCCATTCAGGGCATTTGTACAAGTGTAGCAATGTGATAAATTCTGAAAGTTATGCCTAAATCAAGCAGACTCTGATCAGACAAGATTTTCTTATCAGTCAAGTTAGCAACTACAAGTATTTTTTGAGCTCATATGGGACATTTTGTAAGTTACCAGATGCTTGGGTACAAATAAAAGGATGGGCCTATTTCTTTCCCTTTAGAGACTTGTGTTCTAACTGAGAGAACAGAATTCTCAATAAAATGTAATCACTTGAAAATGGGAAATGAATTGGAGAAAGGTCAGCACTTCTGTGGGGGAACAGGAGAGGTTGGAAATGGAGATAAGATGGCTTGTTTTCTGGGACCCACTGGTGCCCTTAGGATGTTCTTCCAAAGTGTCTCTCCATGCATCTCCTGGAACGTGAGTCTTAACTGAACCTTTGTGAGTTGCTGAGTTAGCTGAACCTTTATTTGCATCGCTGCCTGTGAAAGGTTAGATCTGAAATGAACCAGTGGCCTCTGGGAACTCTCGTGTGTACTGATCCTCCCTGGGAGTGTTCTTGACAGTGTCAGTTCACAAATCACACCCCCACAGGTCCCTTCACAAACCCAGTGACAAGTCATGAATTTTGGCTTTCTGAAACCACCCTGGGGCTAACAATTTCATTTCTAATGGTTTACTTAAAATTCTGAAAAAGGAGCAAATGATTACAGCACTTAACCACATACTAAAAAAAAGGGGGGGGGGTTCCCACCCCCAGGTCTGCAATGTATCACACATTGGCTTTTCTTGTTTTCTTGATTGCCTTTCTTTCTCAGAATATGGGTAAAGAAGGTGCCAGAGGTTGCAGCATTGGGGATTCTCACCTCCTTCTAAAATGATCAAGACTTAGACAGTGAAGAGATTCACATCCTCTCCGGGATGGCTTTCCTAGATAGAGCCCTCCCTCCTTTCCCTTCTATCATCCTCCCCAGCTCCCTTTATCATCCTCTGAAACCATCAAATGTGGACCAGATGGAAAGAAAACTTCTTATCGACCTGCTAGCTTTACCTGAAGCACTCCCTCCACATATGATTCTCCTTGGGTCCCGCTCCTGCTTCAGCCATCTTGAAAGTCATGAAGTAATGTTTTAGACTGGTGCCTGATGTCTTCCATCGCTTCATTTCCTGACTCCTTTAAAGCCTTGCACCTGTGTTGCATCCACACAGGAGGTTTAAATTAATAGCAGCCTCGCAGAGGATGGGCTGACCTCCCGGTGTTTTGTGTGTTTTTTTTTTTTTGGTTTGGTTTTTTTAATGAATTTTGAAGTTGTAAGGCTTTAAGTCGTAACATACTTCCCTGGAAACGGTCTGTTCTCCAGGACATGTGACAATGCTAAATGGAAAACAACGGCTTTGCCTGTTTTTCTTTTTTTTNTTAGGAGGGAAAGGAACCCCAAATCAGAATTTGGAACAGACTTCTTTTCTTTAGTTAGTGGAGTGTGTTGGTGAATTAGAACGGTGTCTATAAAAGTCAGGGGATTGTAAATAAAGAGGCCAGAAATCATGACCTGAACAAGGAGCCTCCTCTGGTGAGGAGGTCCCTCAAGAATGTCCCCTTCCACTGAGGAAATCCATTTAGGAATGTACCTCTAGGAGGGAATCCATTAAACAATGGGTGCTACAACCAGATGGACTGGGTTTGTGTTTTGGGTTGGATTGTGGCAGTGGTAACCCCCAGGACCTGTGAATGTGACATCATTCTATTTGGAAATAGTCTTTGTAGACTTAATCAAGTTAAGATGAGGTCATTAGGCCTTAATCCAATATGACTGGTGTCCTTTTAAGCAGAGGGAAATTTGGACACAGACACACAGGGAGAGCACTATGTGAAGACACAGACACGTGGGAAGAGGCTGTGTGAAGATGGAGGTGAAGGTGGGAGTTATGCTGCTGTCAACCAATAGACACTGGCTACAGGAAAAAGGCCGGAAGGGTCCTGTCCTAGCGGCTGCAGAGGGAGTACAGCCCTGCGAACACCTCCAATTCAGACGTCTGGCCTCCGGGAACTGAAGGACAATAAACTTCTGTTGCTTTAAGCCGCCCAGTTTGGGATACTTCATTATGGCAGCCTTAGAAAGTGAATACAATGTATTTCTCAGCTTTATCAAGTACTAGCTGTGTGGCCTCTGGACAAGTTCCCTAACTTCTCCAGTACTCGGTATGCCTCATCTGTAACACGGGAATAACGACAGTACCTACTTCACCAACTTGGCATGGGAATGCAATAATCATATCAATCAATTGATTCATTAAATTCAACAAACAGTGCTTGTCACCTAGTAACAGCTTCTACAGTACTTAGGTGATGAGCCTAGGTTCTATCCTTTCCAAAATCAACAATGATGACAAATCTTCACGTTTTGAACCAAGAAGGCATTTAGAGCTGATTGCCTGAGTGAGGTGGGCGATCAGGCTGAATTATATTGTTTTAAAACAACAACATGATTTGCCTTTTAAGTAGTAAGAGTGGATAAGTGCACAGGCATTTGAAAAAGCCCAAGGTGCCAATAAATGTCAGTCACAATGGCCTATAACCAAATGTGTGGCTTGAAAAGGAGGCAGGTGAACTGCGGGAATTTGCTGCTGTGAGTGGCGTTCTATGCATTCTGTTTTCTTCCGCAGACCGGCAGAGCTGGATCTTGAAGCCTCGTCTCTAAAGAGAACAAAGGCTGAGCCTGGGGGACACCTTTGCTCCTCGCCCACACCGACATTCAATACAAATGTTACTCGTTTCTGTGGCTGGTGTCCCTAAAGTACTTAGGAAAAGGCAGAGGCCAAGAAGGTTTAGATATGGGAATTGGCCAGAAAGGAAAAAATATTTTACTTTAGCC
>NW_017731402.1:923669-939295 GCF_001890085.2 Hipposideros armiger
TGGATGTACCAGAGAAACAAAACACCCAAGTAGGTAATAAGCCTTCATAACACTACTCTCTTACAATAGTTGTACTTTTATAAAAATCATTATTACACAGAAAAGCTTGGAAAAGATGAAAGCATGAAAAAGGTTTGTATTGTTGACCACACATGTTGGCTACATTTATATGATTTTTTTTTTCTTCAACTAACATTCATTGAGCTTTTTAAAGTGCTAGGTGCTGGAGATTCAGACCAACAGATGCAGCCCCTGCTTTTATTGAACGTACAGTAACAATTTCAGTTGACTCTTAGGAGAGGAAGGCTGAAAAAGGCCCCTAAGATCTCATCTTCATTCTATGTTATACAGATGGTGATATCAAGACTAAGAGAATTTAAGACACTATCTAAGGACACACAGGTCCAGAACTTCAGCCTCCTAAATCCTTCTCGTGGGCCTTTCTAGAAAGCCCAGTTTTGCTCACCAAAGGCACAGGTGGGTCAAGTGAGGAGAGCATGGTTTAGAATGAGGAGGCCTCAATGTCCACCCAGCTTGGCCACTAACCATCTGGGTTTATGCACAGGCACTAGGTCAGCACTTCTTCTCTAATGATACAGATTTACTGGAAGGCATGTTACATATACCCATAGTCAGTTCTCCCCGCTGGACATGCTGACTTAGTAAGTCTGGATTGAGTCTCAGACCTTCAGTGGGTCTTTAGAAACTTGTGGAAACACTGGACCAAATGAGCTGTAACCCTCACCAATAAAAATAGTTTAAGATAAAGTGAAATTCAAGGAGATATGATGATACAAACATCGGTGTAGACTGAAGCTCTTCTTCTAAAGGATGAAAGCTCCTACTAAGCTCTGTTTCTGTGATCAGTATTGTTTGCCTGCTGATCTGACCAGCGTCTTCTGGTATTCTGAGGAAGACCACTCCCAAGTACCTAGGTGGAGGAATCTTAAATTCATAGGAACTTCCAGTTCCCTGCAGACGATTGACTATTATAGAATGATTTCACTCCATGTAAATTTTGGTTCTGTATGAACATATAGAAATAACATCTATTTGTCTCTCAACAGAGAGACAAATAGATGTATCACCACCAAAATTTCACCTGACATATTAAATACGTTTGGAGGGATTTTTTTGTTGTTGTTGTTATTGCTGAACCTAGAAAAGCAAAACTTGTATTTGGATTTCCAAATTTTTTCCCAAGGTGAATCATTAGTGTTTAAATACACTATTCTCATAGGCCAAATACTCCTGATAAGAAACAATGGAAGGCTCTTGTTAGCACACACACATCATTGGATTAAAATCAGAAATCTCAGCACCGGCACACACCTGTGAACGCATCTAGTTCACAGGTTTTTGACTAACTGGTTAGTTTGAATTTTGCCAACATAGAAACCCCAGACTGAGGCTTTTGTTGGGTACTCCATTCCTACCAAACCCCTGCATGAGTGACTAGAGCCATGTAAATGCCCAGACAGAGCACGTTAAATAGTGATGATGGGATAGTTTATAGGCTTTCTTTTGTGTTCCCTTCCATTTCTTTGAATCACAGGATTGAAGACATTGATATCTGATACGAACGAACTAGCTGATGACTTTATTCTGGAAATGTCTTGGCCTGAAATATCTGACCAAACCAGATAGTGGGATGGACTGGAAAATCAGAGTGAAACAAGAGGCTCAAATAATTCAAGCAAAACAAATTCCTGAGGCCTAAGACTATGTGTGTGTGAGCACGTGTGTGCAAGTGAGTGTGTGTCTGATGTGCATGTGTGTGTATAGTTACTTCTGAGTTTCTTCACCTGGTTTACATGGATCTAATTGTTCATTCTCCCAACAATAATTATTGAGTTCCTCCTCCGTGCGAAGCACAACACTAGACAATGTGGGGGTTCCAAGACAACAGAATAAAGTGATAGTCCCTGTTCGTGAAGTGGTACCACTCTAATCATCACTTATATTTTCCCATCTGTAAAATGGGGTTGGAGGTGAAAGTACAGCTGTGAAGAACGGAGAATGAACCAGAACCAGGAAATATCTCTATTCTCAGTGCTGCCCCTCACTAATTGCATAAACTGGGTTCAGTCTCCTCATCTATAAAATAAGACTTCCTTTCCTTCTCCTTCCTTCTTTCCTTCCTTTTTTCCTTTTTCCATCTTTCTTCTTCCCTCCCTTTTTACTTTCTCTATTTTGAAAGGAGAAGGGACATGGGTACATTAGCTTCATCTTGCTTCTTGTTTTCTGAAGAAGGTTCTGTCCCTGGCTCTGGCAGTACGGTTATTACAGAACAAGTGCCCTGTTAGTCTCATGACAGGTAACAATGCAGTGACAAGACAAGTCTCCAGGAGCTGAATTTAGAATTCAAACCCCAAACAGAAGTGATAAATTTAAAATTCTGAGCCCAACACAAACCTCTTCATTTTCAAGTTCATTTACCCTTGGCAACTTGCAACCTCCTGTTACTAAGAGGAGAAAAAAAAAAAAGCTTTAAAAGACTCATTTAAAAGGCTGAGGAGCCTTTTGGGATCTCCGCAAGCTCTTTAAAAACATATTTTGATGATACAAGTGTAAACAAATCAAAAGCATATGGATTGAATTTCCCTTAAATTACACAGGATTTTTTAAATGATGGGAGGGTGGAAATGTGTTTGGAAAAATATGTTTCTGGTTTTAACTGACTCAGAAACATGTGAATGAGCTGAAGCTTTTGACAGACCTGAAATGATGGCAGGTTTGTCCATCATCTGTCTTTGAGGGTCTGTAGTCCTTCACAAGCCTTCTCTGGTTTTTTACCCAAGGAGTATAGTACAGATTTCTGTTAATACAGACTCACAGAGAGAGAAAGCCCCAAAACCACGCATCACGAGTTCTATCTTCCCCTTGAGCTGAAGAGCCCTTTTTCATGGAGTTTGGCAACGTGAACTCCCTTTGGACCAGTCAAAGGGATTAGTGTTCATTTTATAAAATACAGGTCTATACAGGGCTGTACCACCTGGGCTCAGGTGTCAGCATCTGCATCAGGCTGACCTTCTCTATCCCCCAGGCTGGGAGGCACCACCAACCAAGCCTTTAACCCATGCTTTCCAAGGTACTCTGTAGAGTCACATTGTCATTAGTACAATCCTTTTATCTTCCAACCCCAACATACAACATGCCAGAAAAATGGGGTCAACAACCCAGGACGCTGCCTCTGAAGGGTTGGTGATGGCAGGATTTCAGAATAAGGGAACAAAGGCCAGAATACGCAGCCAGATAGAAGGGTGATTGTATCCTTATGAACAGTAAGCCCTCATCTACAAAGCAGAAATGTTGGGACCACTTGTTTTGATGCATCTGTCCAATCCAGTCCTAAAGGACAGTTTTTAAAATCTCTGGACACTGCTCTGCTTTCCTGTTTCCTTTATTTGAACATAAATAAAGAGTCGGATCAATCCCAGAGAGTTTCGGAAAGATTCAGGAAGGTTCTAGACTGGTTTGAAGGACCAAGATCCTCTGAAGTCCCTTTCAGTCTTTTGATTCATGGCCAAATGAACCATCAGAATTCTTTAAAGGCAAAAAGAGATTTGTGCTTGCATCTTCACAGAACTATCTGGGGAAAACTGATTGGGCTGCTTTCAAGGATCTTCCATTTGGAACTTTTAGTTGGACACATACAATTACATGAGAGCTTGACTTATCCGAGGTAAAAAGAAATTTTGCCTCATGTATCTTTTTGAGGAAACACTACAAACACACCCAGTGCTTCTCTTTCGATGCACACTCAAATAGAGAAGTTAACATTACATTCCCCTCTCCCCCTGAAAAAAATAGTGGTTTGTTTTTTCTTTTCAACTTCAGAGGAGTGATCTGAGAAAGCACTCTGGAAAAATAAAGGGCTCTCTAGTAAAAATAGCTGCTACCCCCACTTGCGCCTCTAGTCCTAGAGACTTCTGTCCCCTGGCTACAATGGTGAATGCCTAACCAGTGCATAATTTTAACAGCACAATTTGCATTGCCTAGGCAGCTGTCTGCCACACCAACTCTTTATGAAATCCACCCACGGCATTTGACTCAATTACCTCCTGCAGCTGCGAATTCCACAGGTCGACCACACTCTGCATGGAAAAGTATTTCTTTGTATTCATTCCAAATTTATTAGCCATTTGAATCATTTTTTTTAGTGACTTGTATATTTTTAAGTGTTCATATATCACCATTTTTAGGCCCAAGTCCCATTGGCCTGTATTTAATATGCAGCTCAGAATATTAGAGTATGATCTTCAAAGGATCTGTGTAAACTCAGACCTGGTGTGTTGACCTCCACTTGAGCTTTGTTCAAAGTTCTCCAGCCAAGGACTTCCTCACAGCCCACCAGCCTCACAAACACATGATCACAATCAGAAGAGGGAAAAACACTTCAGGGACCTGGGATGGAACAGTTCAAACCTCCACCATGCTAGAAACATGAGCTGGGGCCATACCTGATACACAGGGACACCCCTAAGAGGCAGGTGGGTACACCGTTTTACAAATGAAGAAACTGAGTCACAGAGCAGTGAGGTCACCAGGGATGGTATACGACAAGCACCAAACCCACAAACTAGGCATTCTGAAGACAGATCCAATGTTCTTACCCTGCCACAGAAGATTCTATGTGAGAAGATACAAGCAAGATTCGTGAATAAATAAATTAATGTGCCCTGGGCCAGTCGGAACAGACATTCTCACTGAGCGCCATGCTTCTTGACAGGCTGTACTGTCGAGAACCCCGGAAGTTCCTCTCCACTATCCTAGACATCGGCCTCGAAACACATTCACAAGCATGGACATCCAGCATCTATGTTTCATTCAAAAAGTGACACTCGGCCTTTTCTAAGTTCTTGCCTGCCTACCATCATCCTCGAGGTGAAACCACATGGAAGTCTCACCAGCAGCTCCACCCCAGACAACGATGGTTCCTGTTCTGTCTTTCCTTCACTACAGTTCTTCGACTGGAAACTGAGGGGGTGTATGGATGGTCTCCGCCTTCCCATGAATAGTGGAGAGTGCTTATGCTTCACTGTCAAGAGCTTCGAGATTCCAGCTTTGCTGTTTCCAAACTGTGACTACGGGCAGGTGCCTTAACCTCTCAGAGCTGCCATTCCTCAGCTCCATCACATTGGGAATAATGCCTAATTTACGTCACCCTTACAAAGATCAGCCATGACATACCCGATGTGTCCAGTCCTGTGTTCAGCCCATAATAATTTCTCTGTACATATCAGCTGCTTGCTTTTTGCAAGTTTATGCTATCCTTTCCTAAGTGCAGGATGCTAAAGATACAACAGGCTATTACATCTTACAGCTTTGGAAGGGGTGGTCCAAAGTACTTAACTGCCTAGCCTTTAAAAAACCAGGTGTAGCTGAGACAAAATCCAGAGCCTAGGTCTATAGCTTAAGCCTTTATTCATAATTAATGTATGACCCAAGATTAACTTATCATGGCATATAAAAAACAGGACTGCTTGATTATCAGAAAAGAGAGCTTTGTGCCAAAACCCTTCCCTCCCACAAAAAGAGAAGAAAATGCCAGTTGGAAGTGAATTTAATAATGACACGTTAAGTTGGGTGCATCTGCCTCCATTCCATGTCAAGAAATTACAGTCTATGCTTGAATTCAGCAATTTATTCTTTTTCTAAAAGTTTCTTTGCTGTCATGTACAGGCTATGTTTAGGGTTTAGTGTTTCAAGATGGTTTTACTGTAAAGGGAAATGCAAACAGCTATGGGATATAAGGACTCTATTGATCTTTAGCATTGATAGGACGAGACTTTCCTTTGCCTTTTCAAAAAATACAATTATTTTAACCACATTTTTTTTGAATCAGTATTATTTTTTGTGTATGATGGTAAATTTAAAAACCTGTTGTCAGCAGAAGAACTTTGAAATGTCCCACAACTGCATTAAGTCAGAACATTATACATTTAAAATGTCTTTAACTCTTAGTTCTAACATCAGCTCAAGTGGCCCAAATGCCTTGGGGCCACTCACTGAACCACATTTTACATTAGGCTGATTATCTGCAACAGGAGAAATTTGGGGCTCCCTCCACACCACCCAGCCTAGTGTGGATATTCTACTCTCTACCGTATGCTATTCATAAGACAAAGTTTTACAGCGCCTTTTTTCCTGACCATTAAAAATGTAAACATTCAATATATTTTATCAAAGTATCCTTAATCCAGTTCCATTATCTGTTTACTCCCATGGTGGTCGAGATAGTTATATGCTTATATTCTCAAGGAACACATCCAAGCAATTGTAGATTTGAATTCAGATTTGATTGCTAACTTTGTTTAAGCATGCATTAAAAGTAGTCCAAATGAAAATGCCTACCTGGTCTGTCTCAAAAATGATGCAATTGAAGTAGACTTGAAATTGCCTTTTAGAGTCTACCTACTTAGCTCTGGGCAAATCTAGGACTGAAACTGCCCCACTACTAGCTGACTCAGATTGCTTACACTCTCTGCACATCCATTTTTTTTAAAGCTAATTGAGAGATATTTTGCATACCATATAATTCACCCATTTCAAGTGTGTATTGAATGTGTGTGTGTGTGTGTGTGTGTTTATATTCACAGGGTTGTACAACCATCATCACAATCAATTTTGGAACATTTTTGTCCCTCCAATAAATCCTGTACAAATTAGCTGTCACTCACCATTTCCACATGCACCCTTCCCCAGCCCCTGACAACCGCTAATCTACTTTCTGTCTCTGTAGATTTCTCTATTCTGGATATTTCATATAAATGGAATCATATAATATGTGACCATTTGTGACTGACTTCTTTTCATTTGGCATGATGTTTTCAAGGTTTATTTATGTTGCAGCATGCATCAGCACATTATTCCTTTTTTATGGCTGAATAATATTCCATCCTATAGATATACCACATTTTTCTTATCTATTTATCAATTTATGTCATTTGGGTTGTTTTCACTTCCCTGTTATTAGGAATACTGCTGCTATGAACATTCACATATAAGTCAGCACAAGCATTTTTGCATCTACAAAATTCTACGGCTTTACTCACATGGCTATTTTGATTAATGTAAAAACACTTAACAAATTACTTGAAAGACAACCTCAGCATCTTTCATATTATCACCTGCTTTTCTGCCTTTCCCTGATGATACCACCTTTGTTCCAGGTGCTAAGACTTTTCCAATATTTGCATTTGCACTTTATATTATAATAGTTTCTAAATCTTCTAAGTATCTAGATGTGTCTTGAATCCATACTTTCTTTTCTTCCTTTATGATTATCTCTTTAAGTCAAAAGCTCATTTCTTCTCACTTTCTTCTTCTCACCATTAACTAGTCACCGGTCCCCAAAGCTCTCTTCCTGCCTTTCTCCGACAAAATTTTATTGTTAGTGATCGAGTATTTAAAAAAGCCTTAGTGGCCCTCCACGAAAAGTCCTTTACCAGAGACAAAATTGGTAAGCCACAAACTTGGGTACATAAACTATACATTTGATTATTTTTCTATAAAAGAACTGAAATTTTCTTTTAAGTCCCCATTTAGTCTACTGGCAAAATATTCTACTTAATGTAGTCATATCCAGGTAAATTCAGACACTTCAGTGATGTCTCTGTGCTTTCTGGTTTGATATCAGTGTTCTAGGTTGGCCTCTTGTCACCTGTCCCCCTGTCCAAGGGAGCCTTACAGCAAGCAGGTCTATGCATAAGGAAGGACCCACATCCAGTCTACAGGCACCCCTATTGTCCAGGGTCCTCCCCTATCTTTAACCACTTTCATAGCCCTCTTTTTTGCCTTTCCTGACTAGTACTGGCCTGATGTCAGTTCTCCTCTACATGCTATGATGACGTGCAAGGTTTCTCTTCAAGGCCCACTGCCCCTTCAGACATCCAGGCAGTGAGTCATGTGCCCACTTAGCTGGGGTTCCCATTGTCTAGCCCACCCCTTCCCCAGGGTAGCAGGCAAGGAAAAGGACCCCTTTTCAGGAAAAATAAACCACTTGCAAGCTGTCTTTTCTCTCTCTAAAGCTTATCTCCCACTGGCTCTGACAACTTTTGTTTGTTTGCACACAGGCTAGTTGAGCCCTTTACCAATTTCTTTCCAACATGTTTTTTTATTTCACAAATTGAAGATTCATATTCCTTCAGGTGTTTTGTTTTTTAAAACACCCAGGTCTTAAAAATTAGGAGCCCTGCTCCCAAGGCTATTGTCTCTTTTACAAGTTTCAAGAGAGCCCTTTTGGGATTGATTGATGATTGATTGATTCTGAAGCTGTGCTCTTAACCACCATGGTGTGCTGCCTTTGAGTTCTGGAGGGTATCAAGGGCTGGGACCCAGAAGCCAACACATTAGGTCTTTCCAGCATCTGCTGGGGCACATGGGAAGCCACGGGGAGCTCCTGGTCCGAGTGGCTCCTCCAATCCCATGGAAGTTATTTCCTTTAGTAATTAGAGCCACTGAAACACGTTACCCAGCCCAGCCCAGCCCGGCCAAGCTGTCTGATTTAAAAGGCCTTGGCCAGTCTCCTATGTGGCCTTCCCTTTGCATCACACCCTTCCAGAAGGTCAGCAAGGTGTCCAGGGGACTGTCATCCCTTCAGACATTCCAGTTCTATTTCTGCCTCTGCTGATGCCTCTGAGGGCTGGACAAAGACAGTGGGGCCAGGACCCTCACAGTACACCTAGGAAAGCGGAGTCACACGAATGGTGGAGTCCATGCTCAGGGGAGACATGTAGCAAAAATGTACCATAAATATTAAAATTTGAGAGAAAAAAAGAAAAAGAAGCCATCACAGTAAGAGCCCACTGTTCCCACTGGGTGAAAATTAGACAAAATTAGAATCCTAGTTCATTGTCCTCTGATGAAAGTACCAAATGACTAGAAAGCAAAAGAATGTGGTAGTCAAGTCCATAAAGAGGAAAAAAGAAACCATATGAGAGTTTTTGTTTTTGTTTAAATTGGCTATTCCTTGCTATTAATTGAAAAACATAAAAGCTATAATTGCCTATTATCATTGTAGTAAATTCAGAAACTCAAGCTTCTGGTGAAGTTGACTTTCTGAATATCCAAGTTTTTGCTGCTCTCTTAAAATGGAAAGAATCTAAATTGATTGGGGCAAACAGAATCAGGGTTTGATTTTTTTTTCCCCTCTGTGTGTCCTAACTTCTAACATAATTGAAAGGATGAATTCATTTGGTGAGCAGAGCTGCTCAAATTCAAATTTGGTTCTCTCAAAGAAAGAGGCCAAAACAGATTTTTCTTTGAAGTTGGAAAATAATGAAACATAGTGATGATATATTTTGCATATTTGTTTGCAAAAGACACAATGTTCTTATACATCTATACGTATTTTTTTGTCTTAAATGTGGGTCATTGTAAAAGGAAAGTCATCCTGCAGAATTACTTCATTTGGTTATATCCCTTTAGAGACTTAAGAGCAACTCTCTATGCATGTTATCTGGTGACAAATCCTCTAAAATTCCCTGCTAAAACAAGTCCCATTGATAGTAGATAACCCGGGCTCAGCCTTCTTAAGTTTTATTTCGATTAATCTCTGATTCATGTTAATGATCTTTCAACTGTTTTATTCCTCCGGATGCTGGAATTTTTTATCATCTTAATGCGCTTACAGCATACCTAAGCCAACCCTTTCAATCCTTGGTGGACCACTGCCTACATGATCTCCAAAACCTCCTTTTTCCCTCTATCAGTGCACTACCCTCCCTATGTACCCGTGGAGAATTTGCTTGGACCTAACATTTTGAATGCTTGGCTTCAATCTCTATAGGTTCCTAGTTTGAAGAAATCACTTTATTTGGGGCTTTTTCATTATGTGTGTTTATATATTTAATACGCTTATTCCTACATTTGTATTTAATTGTCATTTTCCTAAGGAACCACGTTTCTCTCCAGTTAATTTCTAATGACCCATTTTCAGGGGCATCTGCACCACAGAGGGAGCAGCTGATTTAGATTAGTCTCGAATTTTCTCAGCAGGAACCACCACTGACCTAAGCATCCCTTTCACAACACACTGTCCCAGGCACAGCAGCCAGCCAGTGGCCATCCAGGCACTCAGCCTCCTTGGCTTAGGGAGCTGCTACTTCTAATTATTTCTAAATTATTTTAATTGCTTGAAGCCATTAAAAACATACACTCAACATTTGTGCGTTTTGAAAGAATTGCCAGAGTCTCCTCAGACCAACGTTTCCACTGACACAATGTGACTTAGAGAGAACATCAAAGGCATGCAGAGGAGACCACTGAAAGCATTCTTGCTTCCCCACCCAAGACTCCTCATTGTGTAAAACAATGTGATTTCCAGAAGGAGCTGGCTAACTTCAGACCGTATGAACTCTGGGAAACCTGGCGAGGGCAGAGGCTGAAGAAGGTGAGAGTTTACTATATTTAGGGAAGGAAAACATGGAGCCCCATTTGCTAAACTGTTCGTCTCACATTACATGAGAAAAAGAGACAATATGGTCGTGGTCCAAAGTCTATACTTAAAGCATTGGGTTCACAGAATCTGTAAGGCTTGAAGGGAGTGTAAATATGTCTCTGGAGAAAATGTATCAAATTCTAGTATAACTAGCTCGGGGGTGATTTAGAATTCAGGAAATGGGATACAATGTGCAAGTACACTTTCTGGCAGATTCTGAAACTTCATGGAAATTTCAGCTTGACACGGCTAATTGTGGGGAAGGGTTTTGAAGGAGCCAGATTGTATCCCAAGCATGTAGTGCAATATTTGGCAATAAGTATAGTTCAAGTGAGTAAATGAATGAATGATTGAATGAGCTAACAAGTCTGGATTTGCAACTGAAAATAAAACTGGTCATGAATTTATCTATATGCCCATTCTTTCTCCCTTTTCCACTTATTTGGAGTAACAGTATGCCTGTCCTTCCTCAAGATTTAGCCTTCTACCAATACCCTGGACTCCATGTACCCCTGCCATGTAGGAGACCTTATTCCAAGAATTCCCTCTGCATCATCAATGATTACCTTTCTCACATTAACATTCCATGAAGCGTATTCCTTTCATCTCTCTCACTGCTACAGCCTTGGTTAGGGGTTTCATCTTATGTCCATTTGAACTATGTCGATGCTCTCCTAACCAAATAGCAGTTCTGACAATGTAACTAGGATCCAGTTTCTTTCTCTGTCCTTCTTAGCCTTGTTTCCTCAGTACTGGGTTCATTCTTGGCAGACTCTTTCCTTATAATCACAAAATGGCTGCCAGCAGGTCTCAGGGTTCTTCCTTCTTTGTCACATCTAGCAGGAAGAAGAAAACATCCCTTCCAACATCTCCAATAAAATAAGGGCAAACTTTTCTTTCACAGTATGCCAAACACCTGTGAAAATACCTCCCCTGTCTCTATCTCTGGTATGCCCATCCTTGAGGACTAGAACATGCTTAGGTGTAAGTCAATTAACTACCACCCCTTGAACTAGACATGGGACAATTTCAACCAAACTCAAAGGTGGACAAGAAGGGGTGGGTAAACTCCCCAAACTGAAGCCAGGATGTGTAGGTGGAAGAAAGAGATGGATGCTTGAGAAGCAACCAAAATTGTCTGGAGCAGGGGTCAACAGCACAGGATCAATGGCAAGGTCTAAGAACAGAAATTTGTTCAGATAGAAAGGGAAAGAAAGATGAGAGGGCCGGCCGAGTAGTGTGTTGGTTAGGAGTTGGCTTGGGATGCCAGCTCTCATCAGCCATGCCCTGGTTCGGATCCCACATGAGGGCCAGTGATGCTGGGCCCTCTACAGCTAAGATGGTGAACAACAGCTCGACCTGGAGCTGGGCTGCCATGAGTCGCTGGCGACAGCGTAGGCTGCAGTGGAGCTGGTTGGCAGACAGTGTGAGCCGCCGTGAGCCGCCGTGCGCGGCCGTCCAATGGCCAGCGAGCAACTGCCTCACCAGGGAAGAGCGCAATGATAATACCAACGTGAGCCAGTGAAGCAACGTCCTCCACAACTAGACTGAAGAACAAAAGGACAGCAACTTGTCTGTTCCCCTTCCCCAATTCCCCAACGCTGTTCTTCTCCCCCAATTTCCCAATAAAACCTTTAAAAAACAAAAGGAAGATCAGCAGTTATGGCCAGAAAAGTTAGTAAAGGCAGAAACACAGTCAGAATCTATTAAAGCATAAAATAAGTCATGTTTCTAAAACTCAGTTGAAGCAGTAGTTATCTGAGCTGGCTAATCATGGGAGCTTTTCATAAAAGCATGCAATGTGACCCATGATTTGTCAAATCCATGTTTTATATCTTGTACCTATAAACTATGTTAGGCAATAATAACTACTTAATAATGGGTCTGTATGTAAAGTTTCACTAAAAAACTAAAACATTTAATAATTTGTCACTTATTTCCTCTTTTGCTAGATATGACTCTATATTATATTAAAAGACTAGAAAAACTCAGAGATGGAAAAAGATCTGGGGCCATACTCCCTATATCAATCCTTGCCACTGAAATCAATCCAATATATATTTACTTCCTGTCTATTTTAATGATCCTTCTCAGCCTCTGATAAAAGGTAAAAGAAAGGTTAAGGAACCTGGGGACTCAGAGGAGACTTGGCTGTTTCAAGTGAGCAAAAAGAATGAAAATACTAAAAGAAAGACTAGAGCTCTCAAACCCCTCTTCCCACTTCCCTACCACTCTGACCTCAGCATTAGTTCAGGTGGGGTGAGGTGAGCGCCTACAAAATAGTGCAAGTCCTACTCTGTCCTTTAGGACCCCAGCATGTGCATCCAGCCCAAAGACCTGCAAAGGGAATCTATCTCCACGCTGATGGATGAAAGATGGGAAACACAGTAGCTTTCTGGTGAATTTTCTTATGCATCTGTTCCAAAGCCAACTGTTTGAAGATTTTTTCTTTTCCTTTTAAGGTCCAGTACATCATCTTTGGGCTTCTCGCCTTCCATGGGGAGGAACATACCACAGACGTTCTCAGTAACTCTGCACTAACTTTCTATTCTACGGAGTCCTTCATTTTATTTTGGCCAAAGATCAGCATTGATCTAGGTTGTTGCCAGCTGTATAACAGCTGTGCAATTCAGGAAAACCACAGTGGGCTCAGGAGGCTGAGACTTTATTAAATCAGAAAAAAAAGGGGGGAGGGGGTCAGGTCAGGGGTTGCTTCTTTTTCTCTCAACCTCCCCTATATAATTCTCTTCAGTGTAATGATGTGGTATAGGGTGAAACTCGGGTTTCACACCTCTCCAGCATTTAACTAACGAGTTTCATTTCTATTAGGAGGAAGAAGCCATAGAGATAAAAATGTCCTCATGCTCTGTTTTGGAGATAAAGTGGAGATAGGTTACTCATTTGTTCCAGCATTCAGGCACTTTCAGCAGACAATGTCTTTTCTCTCAAAAGTCAGGGACCAGACGGGCCTCTTCAAAGAAGCGAATTTGGGAATTGAAACTGAGCTCTTCAAATTTCCAAAGCTTCATAGTATGCAGGCTACCTTAAAACCTTCATAAAATGCTCCTCCTGGGGTCCCAAATACACTTACAAAGTTATGGAAATGGCCTTTCTAAGACATTTGGTACTAAACCCACTAAAATAGGTCTAAAATAGATTCATGTTTTACCTGCAATAGGTTATATAGAAGCTAGGCACATGAAGGATATATTCGCACTGGTTACTACTAGCCTAAGATGAAATAAAACATTTCATTTGTAAATTCATGAGAAACCTACTCATTCCTCAAAAGGCAGATGCTCCACTGACTTTTTGACCTTGATAATGCAGCAATGGTCATGGTCAGTCATGGAGCCTCTCAGTTAAACTCCAGATGAAGTGTATAGACTAGACATGTTTCATGGCCTTCGAACTGTGTTGTCATCTCCAAGACCTTTCTACATTGTCACATTAGCATTGGCACATTAAAGTTGTTTCCTGCTTGGCAATGTCAAATATGAATATGAAAATCACATAGACTATGAGATGTAATATTTTCTTAGCAGCATCTCCCTTCTAGTAAGTTTTTAAATGAGATTACTGAAAGCTTAGGGGTAAGTATTGTAGAACGCCTGATTGTTTCATAGGCAAACAAAGGTGCCATCCTTGCGGTGGGAAAGGGATGTTATCAGTAGGATGCAAGCTATGAGACATTTAGCTAGAAGAGGAAATGGATTTCCTTCTCAGTCCACCTGAGGCTGGACTGGAGCTGTGTGCATTGCAAGATCATTAGCACAAGTTAGGGCTGCAGCCTGTGGCTGTGGAAGAAAGAGGTTGTTGACCGGCCTTTGTGGGAAATGATCCTGTCACCTGGGACTAATTAGAACTCCTCCGTTAAGCAGCCTATGCATCTATTTTGTTAAAAGACCAAACACCCACTTTGCTTTCAAGATCCATGGTTATTTTATGAGAAAGATGGACATATATTGAGTTGTGGCTTCCAGTTCATTTTACATTTAGTACAATGATAAATTCATATCTTTTTCTTGTTTTGGCAAGTGAAAATGTTGATGAACAGAGGGAAAACAGTAGTGAATGTCTATGATTTTAGCTTAACTTACAGGCTGGAGGCAGTTTCAAACTCACTCTAATATATGCATCTCTTTTTACATAACTTCTAAGAGTTTTCTAAAAAAGAAGACTTAAGCAATTCTTAAAATTATAAAGCGTTCCTTAAGTTCCCGAGTCAGCATTTATATTTTTATTGAACATGACTTTATTTAATTGCCAAAAAAATGTATTAATTAATAAAATGATAGATGGCCAACAGAGACTGGGTTCAACCATGTGACCAGCATGTCTTTTGCTATAAATGACCAGCCATGCACTCTTTAATCAAGGGACCAGGGCAATTATTTCTCGGTCCTTTGAGTGGTCTGTGGATAGGTAATGAACACACAGGTCAATCCAAGAATCCAGATGGATGCTGCCTCTGAACTCCCACCCACATCTTACACACCACTTCTGAAGTACTCCTACCCACCTTACAATTTACGACAGCAATATTTTCCAGACCCGCAGATGTTCAGCAGGCTTGGTTCATTCGAGTAAAATAAAATGAGTAGGGGATCTCACTTAGCATACTTAAGGCTGCTCTTTGGTTCTTGTAGCAAGTGTATTGCATTTGCATATTTAAGGTGCCCTAATTCCTCTTGGGGGTAAACTAAGAACTGGACTGTGTGACTTGACAACCCAGGAAAAAGCTATGCGGTGATCCCCTGGGCAAAGCTAGAAGAGCTGCAATCAGTGATTTCTCAGTCACTGTGCATATAGGAAAGAGCTACCCTATACCCAGGTAAGAAAGAAATCTAGATGAAAGCATTCTTAAAGAGGCTTAATAGTACTGCCTAATATGGTCTTCTGGTTTGAGGTCTGATTGGGACAAGCTGATGTCCAGGAAACTGGCCAGTGCTGATGAAACAACTGATACTGTAATGACTGATCCAGGGAGAAGCACATAAGAGTAGCTCAGAGGGCCAGCTGAGTGGCGTTTTGGTTAGGAGTTGGCCAGTGTAGAAGGCTGCGCCCTCTACAGCTAAGATGGTGAACAACATCTTGACCTGGAGCTGGGCTGCTGTGAGTGGCCAGCGACGGCGTAGGCTGCAGTAGGGCTGGCCGGCAGCGGGTGTGAGCTTTCGTGAGC
>NW_017731402.1:940034-988264 GCF_001890085.2 Hipposideros armiger
CACACACACACACACACACACACACACACACACACACACACACACAGAGTCTCAACCCTCACAGAGTCACAGTTGAATTTCACTCAACCCCTCAGTCAAGCCCAGTGGATCTCTGCTGAACTGCTGGTCTAACTGGAATCTGAAGCCCATTTCTGTTGGAGCCTATCAAGACAGGATCCCTCCTTAGCCAGGACGCCCCCTCAGGATGCCTGAGACAAAGGCTTGTTTGGGTTATTCCCTTTGGAATGTGTCCACAGAGAGCAGCGGAGAACAACAGGGGAGTGAAAAACAGAAGGAAGAAAAGACAGAGCAAGGGTGCACTAGGGATGGACCACCACACAGGAACATGATCGCTTGATATGGGACTCCTATGACATAAGTCTCAGAGCCAACCACTTGATGATCAGACAGAAAGGACAAGCGTTTATCTCACAGCTTCCATCTCCCATTGGCAAAGGGCTGCTCCATGGGGTTTCAGCTTCCTGACACTTCTGGATTCTTCTCAGATGAGTGCTAAGCCCATAGGCATGCCATGCGCAATGGAGGCAGAGGAGTGCTTGGACCCTCATCACACAGGCGTGGGACACGCTAGAGGTGAGGTGTTGAGAGCACAAAGTAGGAATTGTTTGCCATAGCTGGAACCAGAAGATGTGAGGCAGTACACAAGAGGCTTGGCATATACAGCCCTCCCGCCATCTTAGCCCACTGCCCTCCTTCCAGCCTCTCCGGGGTAGGCAGAGGTGGGGGGACATGAGTGGCAGGCAGCACTGGAACAACTGTCCTCTTCTAAGACACAAGTAGCAGCCGGGGCCCTGTTTCAATTCTTGCTATGGAAGTGAAGAAAGAAAGACCATTTTCCCAACCCCTGAAGTGCCAGGTTGGACTTTTAAAGGTTCAGGGGCTTCCAAGCTGTCTTCTTTGACCCCTGTAGGAAGATCAAGGAGAGAGAAGAGGATGAAATATAAGAGAAAGGAAATGTGGGGCTTGATTTCCTCAACCCTTTATTCATCTAATTAACAACCTTTGAGGAAACTACTAAATGACCAAGTATTTTTGCCAGGTCCTTTAGATACAGGCATGAACCAATGGAGTAGCTTCTGTCTCAAGAGCTCAGTGTGTAGTTGACCAAGGCTGTTTGGCTGCCTAGGCTAAAAGTCACCCTTCCGTAGCTGACTCCACCCCTTTCTACTAGCCTTAAGAGTTTTCTGTCTCATAATCTGCTACCTTCAGGAACTATCTTTATGAATTTTATGAGAATAAACTTTCCTTCGTGCCCTCAACCAATAACATGTAAGCCTATTGTTCGACTTTGGGAAATTCTACCTTCAAAGAAATGTATTATATAGGAAAGTAGAATATTGCCTATAGAAGAAAAACCATGTTACAGATGATGCTGTCAAGGAATTTATAGCATCAGGGCCTTAGAGGAGTGTACCAGGGTTATTGGAACCATATCAGTTGGCTAATAGTGAAAGATCAAAAACACAAGAGGATTTCAGCAAAAGGAAAAAGTGAGGCAGCTTGTTCCAAAATCACTATAAATTCTGTAGGGTGGCTCATCTGCAGTGTCGTTTGCTTTAGATTTTTCAAGTACCAATTTCAATATGCTATACCTTCATTCCAAAAAAACCATTAACATGTACCAGAAATTTGAATATGTTGGTTTCTGCACTATATCTTCCAGGCAGCTTCTCATTCTTGGAAATAGCACATATGTTTTGGGCATTTGATTTTGAAAATATCTTCTTCAGAAACAAAACTATTTGAAGTTCCACTCTAAGCTTAATTCAGTGACAACCACAAAAAGAGGACTGAACTGGTTCTGGAGCCGTGCTATCCGATAGGGTAGCCCCTAGCTCCATGTGGCTATTCAAATAAAATACACACCAGATTTCAAAGATTTAGTATTATTTTAAAAATGTAAAGCATCTCATCAATAAGTTTTTTTATTGATTATATTGCTGAAATCATGTTTTGAATACACTGAGTTAAAGCATATTACTAAATTTCACTTAATCTTCTTTTAAATGTGGCTAATTAAAAAATGTTACATAACAAATGTGGCTCACATTATATTTCTGTTGGATAACATGGTCCTAGAAGTGTAGTACTCTAACCTGACATTAAATAAACATGACTTGAAAGTCCCACTCCCTTACTGAGAAGGCAGTCAGTTTAGGACCTGAAGCCATTGTTTTACTAAACAGTGCTTTGGTAGCTGGGAAGTAACTTAGGCTTGAGGAGAACCCCAGATACCACTTTATGTGGAGAGTTGGTGTGGTGCAGATAAAATGCTCCACGAGGAGTTGGGAAGCCTGCCCTCTCGTTCTCATATCCTCCCTGACTAACTGCACCCTTCATAAAGTTAACTTAGCATTTCCGGCCTAATTTACCCATCTACAAGATAAGAGATTTGAATTGCATTATCTCTAAGTCCCCTCCACCCTCACACTCTATGATCCCAAGCCCTCTCTGTACCGACAACACAGGGATAGGACAGGTATTAATCAACTATAGCTACTGACCAAACAAGAAACCTCAAACCAGGTTTTGAGGAAAGGCAATGTTATCCTGTTTTGAGATAAAGGAATATGCTTCAACTATCAGCTACCAGAGCCCTGACACTTTGGCTTAAGAGATGAGCTACATCTGGGATTTGCTAAGTTGAGTCAGCAAAGACTTTCTATTTCCTTGAAACGACTTCCTGAAGTCATTTTTCACAGGGTTCCAACTCTCTAAGATGTTCTGCCATAAATGCCTTCGCTGTCAGCAGGCGTGGAGTCTGCCAAACTTGGCCTCCCCAGGACTTTCCACTGGGTTCTCCTCTGTTCCCATGAAGTCAAGGACCACGTATGCTACCCCCCTGCAGGGAGTACAAATCATTCCTTCTCCTCCTTTGATCACATACAATGAATATTGTGGTCAGTCCCAGTGCCCTTGCAGAGCTAGGCACACTCTCTACAGACTCTCGTCGAGAGGCTGGAGACAGAGGAAGTTGCTAAAACAGTAACCCTGCAGATTATTGGAAAATCAATGTGCACCAAATAGAAAACAGAACTGCTAGGATGAACAGTGGAAGAGGATGCAGAATAGGGACTGAGTCCTTGGAGATGTGAAATCCCAGAGGATCTGAAAACCAAGTCTTCGTGAGGGAACCCTTGCGATATTTTTGGTTTGATGGCTCCTTTATGCACACCTTTTCATGTGCTCTATTTGCCATCATTCCATTTTGAAAAAACCCATTTTTAAGACAAATTTGTGTGTGAACCCAGTCAGAGTGAGAAACAACCAGCTGGTCCAAGAGGGAAAAACCCAAACACACATTATGGATGGAATGATTGGAAGAAAGGTAGAAAAATAGAACTTCTACATGGCTGTAAGAGGAATGGGCCAAAGACCAAAGTTGGCTTCTAAATTGGGGGCACTGCCACATAGATTTCCTATATAGATATTGAGTACCCAGCTTAGCTCCACTTCAGTACTGAGGATGTTGGGAAACAAAAACAAAAGTGTTGAACTCCATTACCAAGTACTCAGTGGAAAAAGATTATCTGTTCATTTTCTAACGGTAAGCAAAGAAATGTGAGACAGGCTATTTCTCTCTGTAGCCCCAGTGCTAAGCACCATATCTAGTCATAGCCATGTACGAAATGTTGAATTAATCAAATATGAAAATAAGACTTCTCACCTTATCATTCTTTGCACCCCAGCAAGTCATTTTATCTCATGTTTTAATTTTTGACTTCTGACTCTAAGAAAATATTACGTTGGGGTGAAATAATATTCGTGCTGAGTTTCACACGTAAAAAGATGCTCATGGGCCCCATCACTCTTATGAAGAACTTGCAGTGAATCCTCCATTCCTGTTTGGCTTTCCCTTGAGGCCACTGACTTAACATTTGGAACACAGCTACTCTGTGTTAACTCCAGTGTCAACATCACCAAACTCACTCTAACCGAACTAACCCCTCAACATCTAATCACTCACAACAGCTTACATTTTAACCAGACAAATATCAATCCTATGCAAATCCTTGTTTTCCTCTCTAAAACAGTTATCAGTTATCAGCAACCATGAGTCAAAATTGTGCACTCTTAATTCTCAGCCAATAGTTTACTACTCTTTAGCACTTACATTTTATGATGGTTAGTGGTTGACGTACCTGTTGTACATATAGGCGTGTAAGTTTCTTGTAGAAAGGAATAATTCCTCTTTCTCACCTTGAATTCTCCCTTTGTACCAGCAGATAATCACAGCACAGTGCTTTTTTCAAAAAGATCTCAGTAAATGCGTACTGAACTCTTGCTAAACTTGTACACTGTCCCTTTAAAATGGAATTTTAGTGCTGATTTTTGTCTTGCCTTCCAAAGTCTGTCCCTCTGCTCTACAGGTCTGCATAACTGTGTTTCTCAATAGGTGCCATCTGCTACTGTGAATTTACAGTCTCTTTCAGCAAATAGGGAAAGTAAATAGAGAGCACTGAAACTACATTTCTTCAACTGAAAAACTGACACAGCGTAAATGTGCCCTAGAGAAATATTTTCCACTGATGTGCCCTGTCTTAAATGGATTAATTCCAGGTATACCTTGCTTCACTCTGATGTCTTCTTTCTGAAAGTCAACCATACGAAAATGTGGCCTGTCAACTGATCTCTGATTTCCTGGAGTCACTCCACGTTCCTTAGTCTTTCAGCTGAGTGAAACAGAAAATTTAGCTTGAGTCTTGCTGCAGTATTCCATGAATCCATGGAGAAACCACTGAAGCTCCCATGCATAAATTTATTACATGATTAGCCAGCCTATGGACAGTTGGGGGAATAACAAGGATGTTTCTATACACGTAAAATGCTCAGAAAGTATACTTTGAAAATAACAGCATGTTATGAAAATGAATGTCTCTCAATGGCCCTCTCTCAATTAACTTTTCCTAGACATGACACAGAGTATTAGGTCACTGTCAAACATCAGACCTAAGATGAAAAACTTAGCAAGACTACCTTTCTCTCCATGAATAGATAATTGTGAATTATCTGTAGTGTCTAAGAGCTTGTTCTCTGGAGTCAAGCCCACCAAAATCAAATACTTTCTTTCTGAAAGTTGCTACTAGTGAGTCCTGAAGGAAGGTACTTGAGTACTTCAGGTCTTAATATTCTGATCTACAAATGCTGATATTAGTTGCCACCTCATAGAACTTTTGAGACAGTGGCACTGGGCAATTGCATGATAAGGGCTTAGCATATATTCAGTATGACTAAGTCTGTGCCTCGGAACTATTGTTCGTATTAATGAAATGCATTTTTAAATATCTATAAATGATTGTTATTCTTAGTAGAGCCTCGCAGTATCGACTGTTTAGTATTCCATAACTGGAACCATACCGCTGTTTCTTAGATTTGCAATATACTCAGAGGCCACAGGAAAGCATTTTCTATGTTTATCATTTTTCTTTGCAGTTTGGAGCTACTGTTGGCCCACCCAGGTATGAACTACACTTAACTGCGTGTGAAGAAATTCAGAATGAAGAAATAGCTGCTGCTCTATTCAAAGTATGGTTCACTTGCTCTTGGCTGGCCAAAGAACAGACTCTTGGACCTACAGTGTCTGCTGAATTTCAGCCCCTTCTCATGTAATTCCCCTCATCTAGAAATGACAGGCAACTCCAAGCACAGGTGCAGAAAATCATGTCAGTCTCAACAACCTAAAGTGATGTGCTTGCATCTGCTTTCTTCCAGAGGAATCTTCTAGAGTGGAGGCAGGTTTCACTTGGGAACCTTTTGAAGATTATCTTCGACTCGTTCTCATTTTGAATACCTTGTTATCACCACAGAGAATCTTGCAGTGTAAATGATTTCCAGCCGCCTTTGCCGAAAATGACACCGTCTGTCCTGTGAGCTGATTGGAAATTACTGTATCTTGTTAGTGGGGGGTTGAGTTCACTGATGCTTAAAAGCAGCAAAAGCTAAAAGTTCCCAGATTTGTAAATTCAGTTCTTTTAAAGGTACGTATGAGAATTTTCCCACTTTTTCTTTTGTTTTTTTGGCTTCTTCATTTTTTTTTCCTTTTTTTACTTCGTTTTTTAAACAATCAAGAACACAAGTAACTGTCACCTTGGTATCTGAATGCAGAGCTCTAGAAGGCTCTTTATTCTGGGAAACACGTAGGCTGAGCATTCCTGAAATGGAATCAACAAAACCTGTGTACTCCCAGGTGTGAAGAGGTAATTGCAGGTGCAAATCGGTGATGGCACGAACAACAGGCAACTGAATGTAATAAGCAAGCTGCACCCTGACGCCTTGGTACCGCTTCCTGGAACTTGTCTTCTTTCCTTGAATTCATTTGCATTTCTCCAGCATAGGGGGTGCATAACAAAACACTCTACACATTCCACCAGGCTCATCAGTCTACAACAGGAATTTTGCTTCGGCTAGCCCATGTAACTAATAGGTGTGTGTGTGTGTGTGTGTGTGTGCTTGCGTGCGCGCCTGTGCACATGTACACATGTAATTGGAGTGGCAAAGATGGGGGGTGGTGCATATGGTATCAATGCTCTGATTTGGGTCTTACAACATAAGTACTGCTTGTTTGAGAATTCTGTCAAAATGCAGGAGTCTCAATGATTTCCAGATCTCTGGGGCCACACATGGACTAAGAAAGTGAAAGTCTAGAGGGTGTGGGGAGGGGGTAGCCAGTCGGTAGTAGAGAGCTTGACCTGCATCTCGTGTCTGAGATGATGAACACGGTACTGCTTTCCTCAGCATTTGTTCTGCCTCGACTTTCTCCTGGTCACCAAGCTTTTTTTTCCCCTGTTTTTTCGCTCTCCTGTTCCCCCACCACCACCAAAAGAAATCATAGTGGGTTAGCCCACTTGACAAAGATGGAAGAGGATAAAAAGAAACTGAGAAAGAAGCAGGAAATTTCCAATTTCCATTTTGTCTCCAGGTCAGAGACTGGGCAAAGTAGGATACTTTCTGGAATGTAAAAGGTAAAAAAATGATAGGATTCTGTTATGTCAGCTTCATTTCAAAAGGGTGCATGGTAACCCCATGCCTGAGGAGTCTTGCCTGCTCCAGGAGGTAGCTTTCGAGGGATGGGGAGTATGACAGCAAGGCCTGCAGCTTTTCCTCACGAAATAGGAAAGTGCATCTCACCTCAAATAGGCAACAGAAAAGAATTGTATCTGAAGCTCATGCAAAGAGATGTTAAGAGGACATAGCAGTTTTCTATTATTGCTGTAACAAATGAACACAAATTAAGTGGCTTAAAATAATACAAGTTTTTTTTTCTTTTATTATAGAATGTAGAAGTCCAAAATGGGGCTCATTGGATTAAGATCAAGATGTCAGTGGAGCTTCACTCCTTCTGGAGGCGCTAAGGAATGATCTTTTTCCTTGCCTTTTTCACCTTTTAGAGCCTACCTGCATTCCTTGGCTCATGGCCCCTTCCTCTGTCTTTAAAGCCAGCAGGATAGTATCTTCAGATCTCTCTCTGATTCTGACTCCCGTTCCTCCCGCCTCGTCCACTTTAAAGGATTCCTGTGATTAGATTGGACCCACCCAGAAAATTCTAAAAAATCTCCCTATTTTAAGGCCAGTTGAAAAGCCAACCTAATATGATCTGCAAACTTAATTCCTCTTTGCCATGTAGCATAACATATACACATGTTCTGGGGACTAAGGTGTGAACAACTTTGGGGGGGGGCCTTTATTCTGCCCACCACAGAAGAAACAAACGATAACTCAGAACTATAAACCTACAGAAAATGGAGACTTGCCAAAAAATACGATGGCATAGCAGAGAAAAAACACAACCTGATAGTTAATACAAGTTAAAGGACACTAAGAAAATAACAGAAGTAATGTAAGAGAAACATCCAGGAGGTTTAGAAAATCTCAGAAGTGAGATGGCTAAGCAAAGCAACAGTGAGAAATGAAAAAAAAGAAAAGAAAAAAAAAACATGCTGACGGAGTTCAGGAACAACTTAGAAGGGAAACAAAGGAATGAAAAGGAAGTCTCAGAAACGAACCTCCCAGCCAGCGTTTCCGGGAGGCAGTGTCTCTGGGAAAGATGACAGTGGCTCTGCCAAGTGGTGCTAAGACCTGAACTCACAGGAAGCTGACATCAGCCCATCACACATACCCCTCCTCATGAGCACACCTTTCCACCTGCCCCTCCGTGACAGCTTTCTCCTTCAAGGTTTCATCACGACCTGTTTGTAGGTTCATAAGAATCTTTGGGAGGCAGAAGACGGGGGTAAGAATACTGAGTTCATTGCTCTCCTGGTGTAGCCCCTGCCCTGTGCTGCCGGGATGTCTGGCAAGTGGCCCCTCACCCATGCACCTACATCGCTTCTTGCGTTGCTTACCACAAACTGTCATAGTGTCTTACTCTTTTTTTTCCTGCCATACCTTTGAGGAAAGTGGTATTTTCTGCTAATGAAGGAAAGAGACTACTGTGCCTTGCTCATCACTGTGACTTCAGGAGCCAGTAGGCTGCTTTGCACACATTAGGCTGCAGGCAACTGCACACCCAACTGCAATGTTGTTTCACTTAACAAGTGTCGAACAGAAGGGACTTATCAGCATGTACACCAGATTGGAGATCCAGCAGCTAGCTTCACTGTGAACTGCTTTTTGGGTAACCTGAGATCTGGCCTCTGAGAATGGCAGTCACCACCAGAGTACTGGTGCTTCCTGGGGTGCTTGGTGCAGCCAACATTAACGGGACATCCTCAGGGAATGAATCAGAACTCACTGGACATTATCTGTCCATTGGTGCCAAGCCAAGAGAACAGGCTGAGTCTATAGCCATGTGCTTTATTCCCCCAGGTTAAGGCTGCATCCTCGTTTCCCAGTACACGCCCAGCAGCCAGTATAGCAGGACTCCATTCTGCAGAGGCCCCAGACTCATGCTCCTGATCAGTCCTCCACTGCCCCTGGAGAGGGAATGCCTGCAGATGCTCTAAAGGAGGTGAGCGATGAAACAGGGTGGGGAGAGCACCTCTCAAGCTGCCCAGGCTTCACCTCTTAGGAAGTTGTCTTCAACCATCTGCTAAAACTTAAATTAAGGCAATGAATTACAATGCGAAGAGGTGTGTGAAAGCTCAGCAGTCATGAAAGCAGTCACAGAGCACCTACTGTGTGCTAAAGTCACGGAGCACCTACTATGTGCTAATCCCTGCCCTAGGCCAGAAAGCAGAAACAGACCCTTATATAGCAAGGTAAGGATGAAGTGAGGAGGGCAAGGTAAGGGGAACATTTTTATTTCATATTGTTTAGATGAGGTGAATGTTTCTGAAAAAAAGAAACTGGCAAATGTATTTGGGGATGTTTAAAGTTCTAACTTTTGAATACCAGAACTTCAGTTCTAGCAATGTATCCTACAGAAATAAATCAACTGAGGACAAAGACTTATAAATAAAGATGCTCATTGCAGCATCATTTACAATATTGAAACAAACTAGAAATAACCTAAAACAGTAACACATTAATAATTGAGAACATTCTGGGAAATCCATATATGGAATCCTTTGTAGGCTTTAAGCTGTATTTTTTAAGAAGAGAAATGACTTGGTAAAATTAATTAAATTTTAAAAAAGCAAGTCTTAAAGTTTTAAACACACTATACTTCAAGTTTTGGTTTTAAACATATATTTGTAGAAAAAGCTATAAACGTTAAAATTATTATCTAGAATTATGGGTGATGCCTTCCTTCCTTCCTTCCTTCCTTCCTTCCTTCCTTCCTTCCTTCCTTCCTTCCTTCCTTCCTCTTTTTTTTCTGTGTGTTTTCTAAGCTTTCTACAATGAGCATGAATTGATTTTGTAAGCAGGGGCAAAAATGAAGGGAGAATTTCCATATTATGATGCCTAAAACTGCATCATATTATTTCTCTCCCTTAATATCTAATCAGATGAACAAAAATATTAACACAGAGACACACACAACACACACACATCTATCAACTGCAACCAAGCAAGGAAAGAAGTAACCTAATATTTTAAACGTTGAAAAGTGATGGCCTAAGAAAGGAACAGCATATTTGAGAGCAGAGGTGAAGGGAGTTTGGTTCCTCATGTCACCTCCCCAATACCCTCTCCTTGAAGTCCTAATATTTGAAGTTGAAATTTTTTACTAATAGCCTCCCTGATTTAAATAAAATGACAATATGGAAAGATATTAAATTATAGTATGATCGTCCTCTATTTCTGAGTGGTGAGGAGAAGTAAAGGAATTAGAAAACCAGAGAAAGGGAAAGAGTGGGGCTGTCTCTCACTATGGGAAATGAAGTCTCCTGGGACCCAAGTTGAGCTGGGAAAGAACTTAAAACCTGAGACTCTTCTCCTAGGTGAGTGGGATGAACAAAAAGTCAGGTGAAAGATTATCTCAGAGGAAAGAGCAAATCCAGGTATTCCAACAAAAATATTTTTTGCCTGACTTTTTACTGCCATTTCCTCAAGCTGCACAAAAATAGGAAATGTAAGAAATAGCCAGTCCTAAGCCTGTACGTTAGAAGGAAGGAGAGATGAGAGAGGTGAAACCACGTTAAGAAGTCACTCACACATCAGAGTATGTGGAAGTTGGAGAGAGCTGCCCAAGCATGAAAAATATAGAGAGAAATAGTATGACAATTATGTCACTATATCCAGCATAACAATGACAAAAAAAGACACAGGATGGAGAAAATAAAGACAACAACCTAGAAGAGGAAATCAAGAAAAATAAAGAAAACGTTCACAATGTCTTAACAGCAACTAAGAAACTTCACAAATTCAACACAAAAAGATCTCCATGTTAAGAGGTTAAACAGCCAAACGAGATGTAAAGAGAGACTACAGAGCAAAGGAAACAAATTGAGGATCAGAAGAACATCATAACAGATATAAGAAATAAACAAAATGAATACCATTGGAAAAATCTAACACTAACATAAGAGAGGTGCAGATCACCACAGTGAATGCAGACAACGAACAAAATGGGGAGATTAAACATTAGATTACAAAATTTAAAGTGAACATATATAAAGCTAATTAGTGTGAAATAAGTCAGACTGAGGGAGACGAATACCATGTGATTTCACTTATATGTGGAATCCTAAAAACAAAATAAATGAGCAAACAAAACAAAAGCAAACTCATAGATATGGAAAACAAACTGATGGTTGCCAGATGGGAGCGGGGGTTTGGGGTTGGGTGAAAAAGGTGAAGGGATTAGGAAGTAGAAATTGCTGGTTACAAAATAGTGAGGCGTGGGATACAAAGCGCAGGGAATATAGTCAATAATATTATAATAACTATATATGATGTCAAATGGGTGTAAGACTTGTCAGGGGAATCATTTTGTAAGTTATATAAATGTCTAACCATTATGCTGTACACCTAAAACTAATATAATATTGAATGTCAATTGTAATTGAAAAATAAAAAGAATATACTAAAAAGGAAAAAAAGGCCCAGGATGTAGGCGGAAGAGACGCTCACTGGACAAATATGTAACAATGGGAGCATCCAAAAAAATTGTGATAAAGAGTTGTAATACTTTAAATAGAGAAAGAATTCATGTGTTGATATTGATACTGAAAATGAGATTGAAACACTGGCTAAAAATATAACATCATCAATATAACAAGTTATTCTGCTAAGCATCATCCGTGGATGCTAAACGCATCAGAAAAATTACTGGAGAATAGGTTCTACATATAATCTCAAAATATCACCCCAGGGTTTACTTAATTATACAGGGAAAAAAACACCTTATAATGTAAAGATTCCTTCATAATGGAGAAATCTGGTAAATACCACCATTATATTGAAATTTAGCATTACTGATAATGGGACAAACAGGAATTATGTGCCCTCCCAATGAGAAATGGGAATCATATAACATTACCCATGTAGTTCTCCTGTCCAAAATGTTTGACCTGTATTCAATCATCCAGGTTTGGAGGTGTTCTACAAAACGGCTGGCCTGGAATCTTCAAATATCAAGTTTATGAAGACTAAAGGAATTTAAAGAGACATGACAACTAAATGCAATGTATGATTTTAGATTGGCTAAAGAAAAAAGTATTGAAAAAATAAGGTAAGTTGTGTAGTATGGACTATATATTAAATAACATTACTGCGTCTGTTTCTTAGTTTCACATTCAATTTCATAGTTTGATAATGACATCGTTTTGTAAGAAAATACTGAAGCATTTACAGATAAAGAGTCAGAGGGGAAGTTGTGGAAAAAGTTCCTTGTTATAGGTACAACTTTTACATTAGCAAATTAGAAGGAAGAAGCTACCTAGGAACGCTTATTAAATGTGTGTCACGAACAATATACCATAGTGTGTCTAATTCTTCAGAGAGACACCAATGAAATAAAAGAAAACTTCTTTGTTCTTGATAAACTAACCAAAAAGTGAGGCAACAAGCCAAGTTGGAAGTGGAAAGACATAAAAAAGAAACTCTAGCATCATCAATAGGCATTTACTACACACCTCTTGCTAACTTCTTTTTTTTTTTTTTTTTTTTTTTAGCTGAGCCATCCTGCTACCTATTGGCAGCTTAGCGGCTGCTCAGCTCGGGCTGGCCTCGAACCGCTGTTGCTCAGAGCTCAAACTCTTGAGCGAGCTCTTAACCAACTGAGCCATTCGGCCGGCCCCCTTGCTAACTTCTTAAAAGTCTAAACTTTAAAAATAAACTTAAAGGGCCGGCTGAGTGGCGTGATGGTTAAGAACTCGCTTGGGATGCCAGAAGGCCCCGGTTCGGATCCCACATATGAGGGCCAGTGACACTGCCCTCTACAGCTAAGATGCTGAACAACAGCTCAACCTGGAGCTGGGCTGCCGTGAGTCGCCGGCGACAGCGTAGGCTGCAGTCCCTGTGGCAATGGGTTGCCATGGGCTACCGTGTGTAGCCAGCAGCCAGCGTGAGTGGCCAGCAGCCACAGTGAGCGGCCAGCAGCCACAGTGAGCGGCCGTCCAGAAGCCAGCGACTGATGTGCCTCGCCCAGGAAGAGCGCAATGATGGTGCCAACTTGGGCCAGTGAAGCAACATCCTCCACAACTAGACTGAAGAACAAAAACGACAGCAACTTGTCTGTTCCCCTTCCCCCAATTCCCCAACACTGTTCCCAACCCCCCCCAATTCCCCAATAAAAAAAAAATCTAAAAAAATAAATAAATAAAAAATAAACTTAAAAATATAAACTTCTTAAAAGTATAAAGCATGGATAGTACCCATGAAGTTTCAAGTCCAGTTGGCAAGACATTACTTGTACACATGAAACAATTTAAATGCAAGGCAAAACACCATGTTCTCAAATGTCAAATACTGTGGTTTGAACTAAAAATGTAAGAAGAATTTTTGGAAGGAAGAGATCAATGTCTGATGAAGTCACTGGGAATTGGGGCTTGTGACACATTCAAACAAGTATAGAGCTTGATCTTAGTGCAAAAGCTACCCACATGTGTGCTGAGGAAATTCACTAATGGGGGATGTGTGATTAAAACCAGGTTTTATTAATCAGAAGGGCTTTCATGGTGGGGGAGAACTCTCAGGAAAATTTGAAGGAGGGATGCAAATTATAGGAATCGCTAAGTATACATTAGAGAGAAAGTGACCTTAGAGATCATCTTTCCCGTTTCATATGTTTACATGTAAAGAATATCGGGCCCAGGGAAAGGCTGTCGTTTGCATGAGAGAAAGGGGGAAATTGGTCAATGGCTGGAAACTGGTAGGGTATCCAGTAATCTGTTCCAGTTTGCCAAGCCATTCAGCATTTCTAAACATTTGGTGGTGTGCCAGATGGGATATATTCCATCAGGATAAGGTGCCTAATCCCCTTCCTTTGAACCTGGGCCCCGTTGGTGACTTGACCAATTGAAGTCAGTGGAAATGACATTGTGGCACTTTTGAAGTGAGGTCATTGAAACATTCATCTTTGGAGCCCTGAGCTGCCACATAGAAGGTCCAACTACTCAGAGGCCACCATGCTGTGTGAACCCCAATCTCCTGAGAGGTCCCAGAAATGATATAGGGAGAGAGATAAAGGCCAAGGAGCACCGAGGCGCCAGAGACATGAGCGAAGAAGCCATTTTGGAAGTGGCTCTGCTCCAAATAATGCCGTGTGGGTTGGAGATGAGTCACCAGTCCATATCGATTCTGAATTCCTGACCTACGCCTGGAAGCAAAATAAAAATGGTTGTTTTCAACCACTAAGCTTTGAGGTATTTATTACAAAGTAATAAATAACCCCAAAATTAGTGTCTAGTGTCTGTTATAACTCTACATTTCTCTGCTTTTACAAAATTCCACAGGAAAGAACTTTACAAATGTTTGATTAAAGAAGTAAGCAAGTAGAGGGTAACAAGTTGGTTTGAATGGAGTAGTAGTTTGTGGAAGACATAATAGGAAATGTCTCTGGGAAAAAGGGGGTGGCCAAAATTAAGATTCTTATGTCATGTTCTAAGGAGATTTCTGACGGGCAAAAATATCCCAGTTTCCTTTCCATCCATGTAATTGGCAGTCCTCTCTGTGAGTCCAGTTGTCCTTTTCTGTAAGATCTGAACCATAATATTGGTCCTCCCCACCCCCCACCTCAAAGAGTGGTTATGATAGCAAAATATGGCAGTCACTAATCATTTCTAGCTCTTCACCTCGCATGCACGGGGTAAGTTTGTACTTCTGCTCCTTTGTGGTTCAATGAGGCCACGTGATTCAATGTTTGAGTTGTGAGCAGAAGTAACCCATGTCACTTCCAAGGCGGGCCATTGAATTGCCAATTCTAGACCTTCCAGAGCTCTCTTTTCCTCTGGCACAGTGACCAACAACTTTCATAGCCTGACTCCACCACCCAAGATTCCTGAGTGATCAAGGCTCCCTGCCAACCCCTCACAGACATACAACTTGAATGAGAAATAAACCCTGGTTCATTTAAGTCACAGGGAATTCTGACTAATGCACCAAAAGAGATTGAAAGTGCTCTCAGAAACAGGGAAGTGACACCAAAGTGTGAGAGGTTGTTACAAAGATAGGCTCCTGCAAGTTTCTGAGGAGGGAAGCAACTCAAGTGTCTCAGGTAGCTGTCAGATACCAAGGTTTGCTTGCTCCACCTTAATTAACAATTCATCCAGCTTCTCGGAGTCAAATTTCTCTGTGTATATAATAATAATAATAATAATAATAATAATAATAATAATAATAATAAATTGCAGCAAGAGCATCCACTATTCCTTGCATACCTACTGTGGGACTGGAAACCATTGTATATATAACTTCAAATCCTCAAGGCATATCCATAGAATGGGTTGAACCAGGCGTGTTTTTACAAATGTAGACACTGAGGCTAAAGAAGTTCGATACTGTGTTCTTTCTATTTCCTTCCAATCTTTGGATCTCCAGCACTTAAGAAGGAAGTCTAGTGCTGGGGTAAAGAAAAGTGAGACTCTTCCCTATTAAACCCATATAGAATGTGGCGAATGTTCTGAACACATTACATGCTTGCTTTCACTGGTGTTTTCAAGGGAAGCTAAAACCAGCCGAGACAGCTCTGTGTCCAAGTCATCTGGTACCCATGTGTGGAGATGTGCGTGCTTTCCCGTGTCCTTGCAGGATGGCACAGCTATTAATTGCTTAATATGTAAGAGGCAAGAGGCTGGAAATAATAATCCTCAATTCCAAAGCCGGCTTGGTTTTACCTTCATGGGCCCCAGTGTGGTGCTACCCACAGGCCTCTCGGGGCTTAAAAGCACCAACAGGCGCTTCAGCCCCACTCAGGGCATGTGGGGGATGGCATCGAGGCCACAGCATCAACCCAATTAAGTGCACATGGTAAACTTGAAGGCCAAAGATGTTCAAAATATCCCTGGCCCCACCCCAAGTTTTGGGTGGCCCCAGCCCAGCCTGGAACTAGCATTTGCATGCAAGGGTCTTAAATTAGAGCACATTGAGTAATTAAGGCAGAATGTTCCAGGCTGGTCTAGGACATTAAGATAGTTGGAAGGGTTTGGGGGAGAGGACAAGAGAAGCCCATACTGATGTGATGTTTGACATGGTTCAGCACAAAATTTCACTGACGTGGTCTCTCACCCCTCTCCTTGAGACACCAGCACAGACATTCTCTCTTCCTCAGATAATCAACTCCCTGAACTCCCTGCCTTCTGTGAGGTCTCATCCTTAAGCCTCAGATATCACTCTCCCTTCCCACCCTTTCTCTTGTGCTTCTTTAATTCCACGTTCTCCTCCACGACATCTCCAGGAAATGCAGCCTCCTGCTCCCCACACCTTGCTGGAGGTCAGAGCTCCTGTATTTCAACTTGAAGTCTTTCCTTCCCAGAGGAACTCTCCAGAGGTATGTGCCTTACACCCTGTAACTTCCCTTGGCTTCTTGGACATGAACAGACACGATCCTCATCTATTCCTTCAATTAATATGAGTCTATTGGCCATCCAATGTGCAAGGCTTGGCATTGGGCATAGCCATGAACCATGGAGACACCGTCCCTGTCCTTATGACACTTCCATTCTGGTAGTGTTGTATTGTCCCCACCCTCTCCATACCACCACCCATCCCCACCCCCCATCCCCAAACAACCCTCCCCCTTATGCTCCCCTCTAGTTAGATATCAGTGCTTTTGGGCATGGAACCCATAAAACCCTATCAATTTCCTTTTAGTTTAATAGTTGCTCTTCTAAAAAAAATAAAGACAACATCAATTGAGTGTATTATATTCATAGCATAAAAATACACAGCCATCATTTTGAATGAGTTCATAGACAATGCAAAGTGGACAGAGCATTTGAGCGGAAGCAAGAAACCCAAGGTTCTAATCAGTCAGTCAGCAATTAACACATAGCTATACTTTGTGCTGAGCACTGTTTTATGTGCTGAGGATACAGCTAAAGAGACAAAGTGCTAGCCCTCAGAGAGCTTAGATTCTAATAAAGGGTATGGTAGCTTTGTTGTGGCTTCCATTTTTCACACTACTTGCATCCATGACCTTTGGTAGTGCTCTCTCACATTGGCTCTGGGTTTGGCCTTATGATTTGTTTTGGCTAATAGATTGTGGCAGAAATGACATAAGAGGACTTGTACACCTTTTTACCGTCTCTTGGAATTCTGTCCCTGCCATGTGAATAAGCCTGGGCTAGTCATCTGGAGGACGATCCCTGAGGCTGATGAGTGTGTGAGTCCAGCCAAGACCGAAAAGAACAACTCTGCTGACCCACAGACTTGTGAACGATGAGAAATACATAATAATAAACATGTACTGTTGTGAGCCATTGAGTGCTGGAGTGACTGCTTACATAATATTATAGTTAACTGATATAATGGAGAAAGAGGAGAAAACCATATAGACACACTAATAAATCATAGCTATTCCAGAATAAGATACATATGAAGACACAATAAAGAAACAGTATAAATAAAATGGAGTGATTGGTTGGGGAAGTTGTACAGCAGAACTTGGTCAGGGTGGCAGCAAAAGCCTTGTGTTGGTGTCTCATGGGCAGGGGTGAGAGACCAAGAAATGACATTTGTGGTGAGACTCAACTGATGAAAAAGAGACCATTAAGTCTCTATTTGGAAGAACTTCATTCCAAACAGGAGAGACCATGCCAGGACATTCAAGCGGAGATGCTGAATCGGCAGCTGAGGCTCAGGGGGGACGTCCAGACCAGAGATGGAAATTGGGGGGGGGGGTCAGAGGATGAGACCGTGTAGAGACCACCTGATGAGATGTGCATCCCAGACAGAGTACCTAGGGTTCTGGAAGGCGTATTTGGGCAGTCGAGTCAGATTCATGAGTTACACACAATCAGGATACAGAGATACTCACCCATGTGCTGATGAATAGCAAAGGAGGCTGGGACTTCTGAGGTTGATTAAAAAGCATGAGGACAGGAGGTATGCTGAGTGTTTCCTGGACAACTGAAGACAGAAAACATGGGAAAGTGATGACTTAGGGCTTTGTCTTGTCTTGTCTGCAGCTGGAGAGGTTATGGCAGCAGGGAGCATGCCGTGGTTCCAGGCCTGAGGATGGCCAGTCACACCCCGGAGGAGGAAGCTGACTCCTGGTCCACGCTGTGTTTGAAGACCATGAGGCGGTTAGTCTCACCAGCGCTCCACTGTGCCATCAACCCCCCCATCTGGCTCCCAAGAAGTCTTTATTTTCTTAAGACTTCAGTTTTTTCTTCACAAAATGAAATCATAATGTCTTTCCCCAATGCTCAGTATTATTTAAATTGTAAGGGTAGCATCTTTAACTAGTTTAGGCAAAGAGAAAACTTGTGGGCTCCTGTAAAGTCCAGGAGTTTCTTTGAATTATAAGGGTCTCAAAAGGTATCACAACTGTCTCTCTCAGACATTTCTGGATGTCTGTTTTTGTCAATTTTTCTGGTAATTTCCATCTTGGTGGTGTGTAGAAGGGAATCTCAGGAGAAGGGGCTATTATAAGGCAGGCGTCAAAGGGAAGTATAATAAAAACCTTCCTCTAACTTGAGGGTTGAGAGAATGGGTTAACATAGGAAAAGTTTAGACTAGAAATGAGAAGTGATATGAAATCTAGGAGGCACACCAGAGGTAGAAGTATTACCACATTGCACCAGGCAGCAAATGTGGTCGATCTCACCACAAATCTACCTCTACCACAGCGTCACATAACACTTTCCCTGACTTTACTTTCGTTCTGCGCCCTCCAAGGGCATTTACTCTACATCTTATCCACAGTGAAGCCTGATTTGGTCATTTAAGCCTCTCAGGTTTTACCTTCATTTTGCTCGGCGTCCTTTTCATCCATCCCTATTTCTCTACCATTGGGCCCAGAGCTGGCCCACCCTCCAGCATCTACCCCTGGTAATGCCCTCACCTGTCTCTCCATCCACACAGAGGAAGCTCTGCCCAGCCAACCTTTAACACTCAGTCCCGATTTCTCCATAAAGTCTTCCCAGAGACGAATTTTCTTCTAGAACATTCTAAATTATAAATTGCCTGTGCTGCTTCGCTCTCTCCTGCCTTGCACAATAGTTATCATTTGGTGGCTTGTCTTCCCAAGTGGATCACAAGCTCAGTCCTCTCATGATCCTATATACCCCGTATCTCAGTGTCCTGTGCAATGTCAGGGCCCCGAGGAGACCACAGGAAGGATTTACTTGCTACTCCGGGAGTTCCCGCCATATCCACCCACGAGGAGTGTTAGCACTGAAGCTATACCTACATGCCACTTGGAAGAAAGCAGACCAGTTAATTGAAAATAACTGGTCAAATCCATTCTTTAAAAAAAAAATCAATTCAACCATTTCTTTAATGGAATTAACTGGTTAATGCAGTTTTGCTTATGGAGAACTGAGTTAAAAGGAAATGACCTCAGTAGTTTTCAAATTAAATCGTGTCAGAGAAAGATTATTTCAAATTGGCAACTTGCAATGGAAACTATTCCACAGTGCAATGTGCTTTTTCCCTTTAAATGCCTGACTGTTTTATTACTGTAGGATTGCTTATATGCATGGTCGGAATGGCCCCAGGGTCTGGGTTTCTAACTCAAATGGCCCTGGGTGTTTTTGCTCCATCCAGACTCACGCAGCTGAATGGAGACTTGTGTTTTACACATTTAATAAATAATAACAGCAAGAATTCCGTGCTGTTGGCTGAATGTTTTCATGAGAGAGCTTTATGTAATTAACCCAATATCATAAAAGTGTGTTAAATAATTTATGTGTGTTTTAATTTTGCAGTCTAAGTAACGAATCTGTGGAAGGTTCGGGGGCGTATGCTACAGGATCAACAGCTTGCAGATTGGTGCAGAGGAGACTTGAAAGAGAGAAAAAAAATATTTACTTAAATGTCTACAGATTAGCCCTCCTCTTAAGCCTTTTTCTCCATTTATCCTGCTCTAAATAGCACAACATTCAGTCCTACCCACTGGTAAATGTATAGGTCAGCGCTCAGAAACGGGTGGGGGGTGGGGGGGAGGAGGCGGGGCCAGCCACTGAGGCTGCACGGACTAGCCTTACCCTCATGCCCATCCCCAAAAGGTCAGCCCGGCTTACTGGCCATGTCTGGCTGTCTGGCTGACAGACAATAACAGGAGCCAAGTCATTCTGACCTGTTTCATCTGACTAAATCCTCTTTGGTTTTCTGCGAACCTGAGGCTTGGGGTTACTTACTGCGGAATGAGAAGAATCAGAAGCCACCCCAGGGGGTGGCAGGCCGTGGGTCTGAACAGGATAGAAGGGACCAGGGATGAGAACGCTAATGTGTATCCGAGTGGGAGTGCTTCAGGCAGAGGGTGGGGGCGCAGGGAGGAATGGGTGCGTTTGCCGAAGCATTCGCTATACGCCAGGTGCTGTGCTGGGTGCTAGGGGTTACCTGATTCCTGCACATAAGAAGCTGGGGCAGAGGGGCTGCAGGGGAGACCCACAGGTAAATCAGAAAGCAAGCACAGATTTCCAAGGAGGCACGTAGGAGAGCATCCGACCAGATTGGAAAACTCTAAGGAAGAAGACACGTGGTGCTGAAAGGATGAGCCCCAGGACCAAAGGGGAATGGCAGGCAGATGACCCCGTGAGAGAGACAGCAAGGGGCTATGAAACAGCTAGATGCACCCAGGCAGTAATTTTTAATCCAAATAGCCTGTGAGCTTTATGGAAGCTAGGGTTCTTCCTCAGTGTTCCCAAACCTACTGAGCAAGAGTCTCTTAAAGCAGGGCGATGCTTAGCCAGTTTTTAAAATGCTTGAGAGGTGATTCTAATGCATACCCCCTCACCAAGCACTTTTGCTTTAGGAAGCTGTGGTTTTGGCTGGAGCAAAGAAAGTAGCTGCCGACACAGTCTGATAGGAAAGTCGAAAAGCCTGGGCAATGGCTGTGCGTGCTGCCCTGAGGAATTTGAACTTTATCCTGAAAGCAATGGCGAAGCATGAAAGGATGTTAATTAAAAATTCATATGATTAGGTACACATTTCACAAAGCTTGCTTCGGCAGCCTGGGGCAGAATGGGTGTGGCTGTGGGGCTTGAGGAGGACCAAAGCAAAGGAAGCGCTGGCTGTGAACAGGGGCCGCAGAAGGTTATTCCAGTAAGCAAGGCAGGAAGTGGTGATGAAAGCCAGAAAGAGGTGGCAGTGATGGGGGTTGTCACCTACTTGGATAAAAGCGGTGCGAGAGTGGGATCTAGAATGACTTCAGCAACGGTGCAATGGAGAAGAAACAGTTTAGGCGGAAATGCTAGTTTTGACCTTCTCAGGAACAAATCACCGCAAACTCCGCGGCTTAAAACAACATACATTTTTTTATCTGATGTTTCTGGAGGTCAGACAGCTAAAACGCACCTCCAGGGGCGCGCTCTTTCTGGAGGTTGTAAGAGAGACTCTATTTTCTTTGCCTAAGCTTCTGGGAGCGGCTGCCATTTCTTGGCTGTTGGTCCCACCTCACTCCGACCTCTCGTTCCATCCTCGCATCCTTTTCTCCAGCCTCCTTTTTCCCTTGTGATTACATTACAGAATCCTTGTGATGACATTAGGCCCACCTGGATAATCCTAGATAATCTTCCATCTCAGGATGTTTCACCACATCTGCAAAGTCGCTTTTGCCATGGAAGGTAACCTAACCTCAGGTTCTAGAGATTAGGTCACGGACATCTTCAGAGGGCCATGACTGTGCTTCGCACAGAGCATTTACACGGGGAAGGTGTAGGCCTGGGGAGAGGATTTCAGTTTGAATGTTTGAAAGGTGATGTGCTCCAAAGGCGTCAGAGTAAAAATGTCTAGTCTGTGATTGAAGATCCGGGTCTGAGACTCAGAATGGAGCTCTCCACTGGGGGGTGGGAATTCCTGAGTCATCGTCATGGAAGTGTCATGGAAGCTACACGTGGTGACACTGGCATTTAAGTGGCCAGGAGAAGAAGAGACACTTGCAAAAGGGGCACTGGGAAGAAATAGGTAGTTAGGAAAAAAACCAAAACTGGGGGAGGGGGAGAAGCGAACATGAAGAAGAAAAGGAATGACACTGGTGTCAAATACCTGAGATAGGTCAAAGGTGACAAGTGTGAAAATGCACCTGTGGGCTTGGGCAGTGCAGAACTCAGAGGGGAACCAAGGAGAGAAGTTTCAAGAAAGTTTTAGGAGAGGAAACCAGGTTGCACTGGGGCAACAGGTGAAGAGCAGTGAACAATGAACAGAGGCAAAAATAAACGTGGCAGGCTCCTCTGTAGAACGTTTATGAACTATTTTAAACATAAGAGAAGTATAGAAAATGATTTAAGGAGCACCCACTCGACAGCTTTTTCAGAGCTGAACATTTTGCTCTATTTGCTTCACATTTTTTTTTTAAAGAAATACAGTTGACTCTTGAACAACACAGATTTGAACTGCGCAGGTCCACTGATACACAGATTTTTTTTTCAATAAATACTGTAAATGTATTTTCTCTTTCTTGTGATGTTCCTAATAACATTTTCTTTCTCTAGCTTAACCTAATCATAAAAATACATGTAATACATATAACATACATACAAAATATGTAATCAACTATTTATGTTATTGGTAAGGCTTCCAATCAATAGTAGGCTATTAGCCACGTATGGAGGGAGGCTATAGTAATATGCAGATTTTTCAACTGTGGGGGGGGCCTGGGTCCCAAACCCCCATATTGTTCAAGGGCCAACTGTAATATGCTACAGCTGCTGTTGAAACGCCCTGTTTCCTGTTTTATTCTATTCTTCCTTCTCCTGCCCCAGTGGATACACCATCCTGAGAGTTTGGGATTGATCATTTGTGCGTGTTTTAAAAAATACTACATAGGTAGCAAATCATTTCATTCAGTGACTATTTGGGTTTCTTCTGTGATTTTTCAGGTCTCCCCCCCCCCCACTTAATTTTTTCTATTGAGTTACTTATCTTCTTTTTATTGGATTTTAGATTTTCCATACATTTTGAATATTCTTCCCTACAATTTGGTAACTCCAGGCATGACTAGGGGTCACTTTGCGGTGGGGCTACGGCTTCGTTGTGCAACTCAGGTTTGGAACGGTCAGAGTATCATCTTAGTCTTCTTACATGAGGCTCTGCATGGCCTAATCAATCCTTTAGCCTGTTTTATTGGGCCCTACCGGCTGTGGCCCCGCCCCCTGCTCAGCTATAATAACCAATCAGACTAGGTTACCCGGCACTTTCCCAGTTTTACCATTTAAAGTCCTGCATCTCAGAAACCCTTGCGGCCCAGGCAAATCAGGACCGCGGGTCACTCTGCTTTTCGCAGAGAAATCTCCTTGCACATTATTCAGTCATGATTATGAACCAAGAGGAAGTTCCAGGTTCTGACAGCCTGTGTTCAGGTTCCCCAGCCCAACAGCAGGATTGTGTAATATGAGTTCACTCCCATTAATATCAAACTTCAGCGGACAGCAAAACAATGGGCTCTTTTAAAATCAATTTCCAGAGACTAGCACATACTGGGCACTCAAGTACATATATGTTACAAGAAGGAAGAAAGGAAACACATTGGATCAATTCTTTTTATCTCTCCCAGCTATGTTGGACATTTTCACACACACCTGCACCACCTTGCAACACGAGGACTCGCTCTCAGGTCAGGGAAGTCATTTTCAAGTTCTCGGATAAAACATGGGGAGCCGGAGAGCAGAAACAAGGAACAGTTTCTCTATTTTACCCAAACTAAGATTTTTTTTTAAGACATGTAATTTGGAGAATGAATTTCATCTTCGGAATTTGGTTTCAAACCTTTCTAGTCTAGCATTGTACATATCGATTTTTCCTGGCGACATCACACTGAAATCTGATTAGCACCAGCATACAGGATGGGGCCGCTTTTTTGAGAGCCTTGCAAACGGAATCCCTGGCAGTGGTTCAACTGATCTCCTAAGTGGGCCTCTTCAAGGAAGCCAGTGAACTGGGATGCTTGGTGGCAAGCGGAGGAGTTAACTTGTGACAATACTTGTCCAAGTCTTGAAAGTGGAGCATCTGGTTCTTGGCCTCAGAAGTGAAACAATCCAATAATTACAGTCCTTGGTGCTTTTTTTTTTTTTCTACCTCAGGAAACATTTTGCAACTAACTAGCAACTTCCAAAAATATGGCTCAAGCAACACGTCTCCTATCTCTTCGAGTAGGAGAGGGTGTGAGCTGTAACGAGTCAGGGGATCGTTATCTCAGGGGGTTCTGGCAAGGTACTGCTGAGGACAGCTTTTAATTGGGCACACGTGTGGGGTGCTATCTAGGCCTGGGGCTTTGAAACCATCTTCTGGGAGAATCTGAGGCCCCCTTTCCAACTGCCTAGTTAGGACATATTGATCGGGCAGCCTGAGTGGGCGGGGACAGGCGTCCATGAGGAAGGACAGCAAGTACATAGCTTGGCATTTTCATACCCCTCTCGGGGGCTAGGATTTTGCTTTCAATTTTTCAGAGCTCCCACTTTTTTGGATTCAGTTCAGGGAGAAAGACAAGAATTCCAGGTGATCAACCCACGCGTCACTATAAGTAGCAGGTGGCCAGGTGTGGGGATTATAAATGCTACCGTCACTCACGGCACCCAGGGAGTGTGTGATGGTGGTACCCCACTGACAAAGCTGGTATCCACTTGGCTTAAATCAAAGGAAAAGACACAGTAACATTGAATTGTACTCACCTCTGCCTTGGAGTCAGGCCAGAAATCACTTGCAGGTACCCCGTTCAGGGTCACATGACATATGGATGCTACTTTAATAACAGAAGAACTGGGTTCTCTCTTGATTTCAAGGCCTTGTATCCAAAAGCAGCAGTTCGCAAATTTCAGTGGGCATAAGGATCAGCTGTGAGCTCATTAAAAACTTCGTTTCCCAGGTTCAGCTGGGCAGTTGCCTCTTAAAGGCAGCCTTCCCTGATTTTAGAGGCCTCTCCTTGATGCTCTCATATGACCCCAGGAAAATCAAAACCAAGGAAACTTGTCTATCTTCACACATTTGTCTTTAGAGCACTGCCCTGGCTGATAATAGGCTCAACAGACATTCAAAAGAAGATGCATTGGACTCAGTCTACAAGTTTACCAAGGCACATGAAAACCTTCTAGGAAGCACGCGTGCACGGATAGATATGGGACGTGAGTTTCAAATGCTCACGTTCCTGCGTATCCATCTTGCCTGAGTGTGCACCTGTCGGCCAGCAATCATCACCCAGCTTCACTTCTGACAACTCACAAAAGAATTTGAACCGCTTACCCTCTTCACATCTCGCCTTGGTGCATAGCCCCAGAGAATAAGGAACTGCAGAGCACGAAACGAAGGGGGCAAGGAAGAATGCAGGGCTCCCAAGCATGTCTCAAACGAGCAAACAAGGGGAGTGTCAGAAATAAATACTGAAGCCTCACAGCCAGGCTTTGTGCCTGTCTTTCTTTTTAGAATTAAAATTTAAGAGAGGGACAGTTGTTATGGGGATACTTTGATTTGAATTAAAAAATAAAACCAGATTTTTTTTTTCCCCCTGAAAGTAGGTTTGGTTTGACTGATGGGATTTTACAATGAAAGTAAGCTTTATTAGCTGACATGGTATATATATGTATATATATATATATATATATACACACACACACACACACATATATACATGTATATATATTATATATATAAATATATAAATATATAAAAATATATATATATATATATAAAATTATATATATATATATAATTTTTTTTCCCTGAGCTTGAGAGCATTTTTTTTCAATGACAATGATTATATTGGCTAAGGTATAGTGAAATGAACACTATTTCCATTTTCGCAACATGTTCTGAGAATACACTAGGCACCTAAGTGGCAGAGTAACAGGTATAATTACTGCGAGTTGCTCCATGAGACATGGTAAAGCCATTTTGGTATTTATTTCCCAGAATGGAGAAAAATGAATGACTCTGAGGGCTGGGTAAGACACCTTTTTACAAATCAGGTGGTTTCCAGCTCTGTGCTTTCCTCACCACAGGCGGAGGCCTAATGGATTGTCAGCTGACAGACGCTTGGACGTAATTTTTGGTAAGAGACCCCCACAAAACTTCAAAGGTGTTCACAGAATTGAGAAATGCTGCTGCAACACAATTTCCACGCCCACCTACAGATTTGTGTGAACACGATTTCCCAGTGCATGCGACTGTGAAACAGCAAGTAGGAATTGAATCAGTGCTGAATACTCATCTGTTAAAGCCATGAGCATTTATTCATTCACAGACACAAGAAAACTGGGGGGATAAAAGAAACTTCCACTGTTTTCCTTAGAAGTGCTTTCCCTATGGATTTTGTTTTTTACATTTTATGTCCAATAATTATTGATCAATATTTGTACTGTCTTTATGATGTTTTGCTTACCTGTACACTAATAATAATTGTAATAATAGGTCAACTCGGAATGATTTTATGAAGCCATTAGAGCGTTCTGGTTACATGAAATAAAAATAAACTTCAATTGCATACACACTTTTGACGCAGATGTATTTGACAGGGGATATACATAAAGATTTTTAAGTCCAAAAATATGTTCTATTAGGAAAAAATTATGTAGCCGGAGTTGAATGGAAATTTAAGTTTTAGGAGAAAAAGTATTGTGTAAAATTACCTTCCGTTAAATAGGCCTTGTTGAATATTTTCTAAACGGATGGTAGTATATATTCAATGTCTATCGTATTTAAATTCCTATAATGTACATGTAAAAGAACGATGAAATTATTTTATTTCAAAGTGCCTATATTTCCAATATGTCAGAAATTCTATGCTTTGGGACTATTTTAATCTTTGGATGTGAAATTATGGAATTATAGATAACTCTGATCCCTGTTGGCTTTAAGCTCTGACTAAAGGAATCAGACAGCCACTAAGACAGACACTATTGGCTCTTAGAGGAGAATGACTGCCAGGACCAGCAAATAGTCACCACTAAAGAAAAAGAGGATGGAGGAACGAAAGCTTTGTTTTGGGGGTGGGAGGAAAACGTCACATTTCTTCCAAAAAGAGGGACTTACGCTTAAATTTGGAACTCCACGTACATATGATTTTTCAAAATCTCCGTCTGGCAGAGGCTGCTAGTTATCCCTCAATATCTCTTAACCCCACTTGCATAGAACCCACGAATTTGAGAGGCCAAGGCTTTTAAAATGAAGACTGTTTCCCATCCTCCTTGAAGCAAAAGCGTGGCCAAGTCTGGCCAGTGCTATGGGAATGGAAGGGGCATATGGAAGCTTCTAGGGACCTTCTAGAGAGCTAACGCCAGCTCTTTGCTTCTCATTCTTCACCCCTTTTTGCTGCTGGAATGTGGACTTGCTGGCTGGACAGCAGGCACAGGGGAGCATGAAAACAGAAGACCTGGAACCCCCAACATAGAGGCCATGTCCTACCAGCCCCGTGTTGCCCAGCCCTGGACCCTATGAATTTGAGAGAGAAATAAACTTCAGCATTTCCTAAGCCACTATTATTTTGTAACTCTGATAACTACAGTAAAATGAACTCCTCACTGACCCATCTCTTTAGCCAGCCATTGTGGCTGGCCCAGAACTCCCGGCTCCCTTAGAAGAAAAGAATTCTCTTTTGATGAGTCCTTCGGGGTCATTGAGGCAAAAATTGCCCTGCATGTATCACTTTCCTCAAACCCTTTTCAGACTGTGAATGTGGTTATTAACCACTCAGAGACCCAGAGTTCCTTGTGCTCGTCTGCCTGACTTCCTGTGTAGTCTGGCATCAGCACCTCCATGGGGTCCCCTCTACCTGGTTGGGGTAGTGATCCCCACAGAGAACGCCCGTGGGCCCTGGGTGACTTCAAGAGGTAATTCTCAGCCCTGCTGCATATTAGAATCAACACAGACTGCTTCCCAGCCTCATCCCAGACAAATTAAATTAGAAGGGAGGAGGGGGGACATTAATTTTGTCTTTAATCTTCTCAGGTGATTCTAATATGCAGCCCAGCTTAAGAACCACTGTCTTGGAGGGAAGCCTTTCTTAAGTTCTTAGCAGCACTACACACCCACAAGGTCAACCGTATTCAATACATTCCTGGAAAAGATTCACAGTGGCACAGGACACATAGGTTTACCTGTGTTTTGATCATGCCTGCCTTCAAGAAGGACTTCATCGGAAGAGTTTCTTGGCATTATAACACACTCTCCTGTTAGAACATGTATCTTGTGTTAGCCTCCTGGGGCTTCCTTAGCAAATTACCACAAACTTGGTAGCTAAATATACAGAAATACATTCTTTCACACTTTTGAAATCTAAAGGCAAGGTGTTGGCTAGGCTGTAGCACCCAGCTATTTAATCAAATATCAATGCAGGTGATGCTGTGAAGGTATTTGGTAGATGTGATTAACACCTACAATCCATAGACTTGAAATAAAAGAGCTTACCCTTGATGTGGGTGGGTCTCATCCAATCACTTAAGGGAAAAAATGCGGTTTGCCAGAGAAGAAGAAATTCTTCCTTAAGACTGAAGCATTGGCTCGTGCGGAAGTTTTCAGCCAGTGGGCTTACCCTGAGGATTTGGGGCTTGCTCTGAAGATTTTGGGTTTGCAGGATGCCTAACTGCAGGCAGTACTGAAGGACTGTTTCTACTGCCTGCACAGGAGGGCTTGGCAGAGTTTAGAAGTTCAGAATCTCTAGCTTTACCAGAATGCCCCCATCCTATTTTCAGGACCCCATTCCTTCCTAATCAATGCCCTAACTTTAACACAAGAGACCCCTGACAAGAGGTGGGACATTTAACCTGCTTTGCAATCCAGCCACCTGGAGGATTAGACTTGCATTTGTTTTTCAAATGAAATCCTACAGCTACAGGAGAAAAACACATTTCCTTCAGGACAGAAGAAGTGTAGAATCTCTTATGCAGATGTTGACCTGGGACTTTAAAACTTTAAAATTCATCATTCCCCACCCCCCAAGTTCTCTAGCACAGTTAAAAACAACCAACCAAACCCGTTATAGTCCTTATTTTAATTAAAATGTTCTATGCCAGCAACTACCTGATCATCCAGAGCTTGGCTTTCCACTGACACTTGGTCACAGGTGTCTACAAGTGAGGAACTGTTTTGCCTCTGCGTTCCATGGACCACTAATGCCACTTCTTTAAATCTAAGCAGATCAGAGAACCAATCCCATAAAATACAGAAGCCATTCATGGAACTCCTCATTAATATTCGGTTTTTCGGGCATACTCTCAGGGGAGCTGGTGACACGGTTCTCTGTAAGGCCATGGTTCTTGAATCTGATGCTTCTTGTCTTCCTTTCCTGTATCCTCTTGGGGCAGAACAAGAAAGGGCCAGGAGATGAGGGTGGAAGGACTGTGTCAGCTCCTCTCTGACTTTGATGGAGTGAGTATCCTGCCACAGGGGGCTTTCCTCACAGGGCGCTGCCAACATGAAGGAGGGAAGCTTCTAAAGTGCACACCTGACCAAATCATTTCTCTATCTAAATTCCTCAGTGCCCCTCCACACCCCCCCCCTACCATTGCCCACAGGACAGTCCCAAGTCCTATTGGCATCAAATTCCTGCCCACTCCCTGCTCTTGCCCCCAGTCACACCCTGTTCCTACAGATAAGGTGTTTGGAATCCCTTGGCATTCCAAGAATGGGATTGGGAATATCATGCTGTACCTTCAATTTTCTTCCTTATTTTTCCCGTATGGGCATTTCTTTCTTCTTCCCCAAGATTAATTGCAGTTGCTATTTTTATTCTGAAATCTTCTCTAGCCGCTTTCTAGCCTCTTCTCTGCTCTCAGAGCAAGCTGGGCCCATCTCTATTATTACACATTTCAATTCTTTCTCACTCCGGCTTCCCTTCCCCCAAGACTGTGATCCTCCCACACCACCCCAGCGTCCCTGCTCCCCAGGCTGTCAGCTTCTTAGGGGAGGGTATTCCTTCATCACTGTTGTCCACCCAGCATTTACTCAGCAGGTGCTCCCCGGAGGGGCGAAGGAGTGAATCAACATTCGATCTGTCTAGTTACAGGCTGCAGTGACCTTTTAAAATAGGAGGAGAATGGGGCACCAAATTAAATATTTCTCTTTGAAAGCTCCCTGGGTAAATTGTGAGGAAACCTGTCTTTCCTTCAGGCTGGGCCATTAGCTCTATGTCCTCAGGTGAGTCAGAAAAGAGGCCCTTTCAGATTGCTCTGAGTGCTGGCAGAAGGGCTAGTGAACACATCTTTATTAACACTTTCTCTCACTGGGTTTCAGAGGATTAAGCCTTCCTGCTCTCTGCGCAGAGACGGTGCCCTCCGGAGGTCAGAGCCTGTGCTGTCTGCTCTGTGGTCTGGGGCACCAAAGGCACAATTTGGAGTTAGATGGTTCTGCGAATCCCCATCGTAATCACTGACTGGTAGTATGATCTTAGTAACTTGATGGGATGTCTCCGGGCCTTGTGTTTTTCTGTAAATCTCATAGAACTATTGGGAAAATTAGTTGCTTAGTAATTCTTGCATCGATACCACAGGGCAAACTTTTGACAGATTTCAGAATCAGAAGTCCGATGGCCTGGCTTCCCGTATTACCCATCTGCCATTTATCTAACAACCCTGTAAGCCTCAGTTTCTTCATCTGTGATATGGGAATAATAAGAATCCCCAGCTAAAATAATTATCTGGATTAAATAAAATAAAGCACAAACTGGCTTTAAGGAGAGAAATGTTATCTTTCATTATTTTTTTATGATTTAGTTCATTGAGGTAGTATAATTTTTGGTGTGGGTTATGGTCTAAGGTCAGTGCTCGAAAATTCCCATTGTTTCTCTTTCTGTGTTTGCTTGTTTGTATCCTTTATATCTGCAAGAGATTTTAAAGTTCTTGTGGTAACAAGTTTTCTTTCTTCCCAGTACCAAACGCAGTGGTTTTGATCTACGATCTATGATCCCCAGATGTTATTAAGCTTTTTTTTTTTTTAAGTGGATGGGATGATTTTAAGCAGAATCCAGACAATGGAAATGATGTGTCTGAATTAAAGATGATGAGAAGGGCCCTTAGGGTGAGCAAAAACTCAGGAATTGGCAGGCTCTTGGGGTGCTGTGTTGTCTGGTTGGGGAAAATCCATGGAAGCGGGTACAGAAGGAAAAAGACATCATTAGGGAGGGCAGTGGCGAACCACATTCTGAATTAAAAAGGACATTAGACAAATTCTAATCCAGTCAACGATACCCCCACCCCCAACACCAGACAGCCGTGGGATGGTGAAATGTCCTCTGGCCTTGACATTAAACAGACTCTGATGAGTTTGCCCCGGTTACTTGCACTGACCACGGCCCTAACACCGATGTCTTAGGCTTCCCGTGAGGCTTAATTAAATCATGTTTGTGAAAGTGCCATGATTTTGGAAACAGAGCTGTGATTGGGCTTAGCCTCTGCTTGAACACATTCTTTTTTTTTTTTTTTAGCTGAGCCATTCCGCCACCTGTTGGCATCTCAGCTCGGGCCGGGAATCGAACCAGCAACCCTGTTGCTTGGAGCTCTCACTCTTGAGTGAGCTCTTAACCAGCTGAGCCACTCGGCCAGCCTAACACATTCTTTATAAGATAGGGCCTTCTGTCTGCAGATTTTCCTAACAGTAGCTAGGTAGGCGTTCTATTAAACACAAGAGAAAATGGAAGTCACAGTAGATTTGGGGGAAGATGCACAGTGTAATCCAATGACTCTTTCTGCCTATGAGGGGTAAGAATTAGGGGTACAGGACAAGAGGTTGGAAGTAGAGGCCAATGCCGTAGGCTATGATTCGAGCATAGATGTGTAAGCATTTACATGCCATACGATCTCAATGAAATGCATTGTTTTCTATGTGTCAACATTGGGCAAAGCAAGCATTCTAATATTTACTCCAAGAGGTAGGTACTATTGGCTGGAGGGTACCGAGTGAGGTTCTGTAGCTTGTTCAATAGCACGTATCTTATAAAGGGTGTTACGAAGTTAAGGCCCTGAGCAGCTAGTGGGAAGGAAAGTTTTCCTCACCTTACTCATAATGATTAGTGTGCTCTCAAAAGCCTTTTAGAACAAGGCTTGGTAGAAATGAATAAAATAGTACTGATAGCATTGCCTCATCCCCACAGGCTCTTTTCATCCAGGCACCCTTTGCTCACCACACTTTGTGTATCCACTCTGAACACACCCCTAACTCAGAGGCCCATACCTCTTACCAGCCAGAATGCCCTGGACACCACATCACATCTTTCCGTCCTCTATAGCTTTTCACCCCCTTCATGAGGGCTTCCCATATTGAATCCCTCCCCTCCCTCAGCCTGGATATCATATCCCAGCCTTCTTTCATTCATCCGCACAGCCCAGAACACTTCACTGGGGACTATACAGCCCCTATCAGTTATTTGTGTTCAGTTGCACTTGCTTACGCATGCCCTTGGGCTGTGGGCTTCTGGAGGGTGTAAGTGTCACTGTATTGACATAATGGCTTATTGCAAAGTGTTTGTGGGCAGGGAGCGAGGAAACGAGAGTTGGGTGAACTGTGGAAATGCAGCTGTGCTCTCAGAGCCTCCCTGGCCTTCTCTGTAGCCTGAGCATGTTGGCCTAGAGCCTCCTTCTGGTCCTTAATCAGGTGGACGGATACAGCTGCTTCCATTGCTCATTACCCCCGGGGCTATGCACACAGGAGCCCTGAATTATCCTGTAGACCAAAAAAATCAGCCAAGGGTTTCCAGGTATGGTTTGGAAGATGGGAAGGTGATGACAATTTGAAAAATACACTGTCATGGTTTAAGCTACCAAACCTGTGTTACCTACCACAAGTTTACTTCTTCATAGTGCAGAAAGCCGTGCCATTGTTTTGTGCCATTACCTGCCTTGCTTGTCAAAATGCACCTCACACCTCAAGGTCACTTGTACAAATGTCCTGTTTGCCCCAGAACCTATCCTAGTGCCTCTACCTACCACTCCCAGCCTGGTTTGTTCCTGCCTCGTGGCAATTACGTTGGTCATAAAGATGCATTTGTGGTCTTCCAACTGAACTTAAAGGTACGGCCTCTTGTAACTCCCCCTTGCTTGGCATTTCATAGAAAATTCACTGCCGAATGATCCGTGTCTGACTTACTATTTAAACTATTCGGATTGTGGGTGCTGTAGGTCTCCCCTCATCCCCTTTCAGTTCCTTCCTGTGATCTCCTTACTGTTCAATAGGATGGAGTTTTGAGCAAAGGAAACGAAGGGAACAAATTGTAAAGGGCGAGTCAGTCGAGCATTTACGATCGTTCGGGTAGGCAGTGTAGTCACTTCGATAAGACCCTGAGACCACCGGCTACTGAGCAGACTTGTTCTTGCTGCCTGTGCTCGTGCTCCAACGCCAAGTGGGTCGGGCACAGTGACATATGATCCGGGACGGGATCCTGGAACAGAAGAAGGGGACTCGTGGAAAGCTGGTGACATTCAAATAAAGCACCAATGTTAAATCCTTCGTTTTGACAAATGTGCCGCGGTTATGTAATATTTTACCCTTACAGGAAGCTGGGGAGAGGGTATATGGGAACACTACGTAGCATCTTTGCAACTGTTCTGTACATCTAAAATTCTTCCAGAATAGAAAGTTTATTTTAGAAAAAGTGGGCCAGGGTGCAAATTTTAGTTTGGCTAGCAGTCTCTTATTGCATGAACATTCTCACATCTAGTTATAGCCTAACAATTTGTAGACTAAGGATGAAAATGAGAACTGCAGGGAGTTTAGAAACTCGCCTGTAAAATATCCGTGAAAAGGCAGCAGCAAAGATAAAAACAAAACAAACACAAAAATGGACCCGGAGGCCGCCAGGGTGGGGGTGGCAGAGAGGGCGGCGGGATCATGTTACAATGTAAAGCCCGACTGGTCACTTGAGAGGTGGGCAGTGCACTGACCACTGGGCTCCAAGTACTGGACACTTGTTTCAGCTATGCCTTGAAGCAGGTGACTTGGCCTTCATAGTACCGTCTTTAAAATGGCCTCACCCAGTCACAAATAAAGATACGTAAAATAAAAATCCCTTACAAAAATCAAGTTGTTCCGGTTTTCAAAATTCTGTCATTTTTGCTCAGAAACGAAAGGGTCCCTCACCCATGGGCTGGTTACCATCAAAAACCTCAAGCCAGCAGGTCTTATTCTGCGAACATTTTCACTTTGGACTTGGCAAGTTTCTGCTTCCTCTTACAAGAATCTTCAAGCCAAAGCCAAAGCCATTTGACTTCTAAATATAGTGTAACAGATGTGAATGAGGACTGTATTATTTTCTGTGTTACATAAAGGGTCTTCTTTTACTCTCTTAAACCAGGCACCAGCCTGGTTCTGGGTAGGCTCAGCCATTTCGGCCCAGGTAAAGGGGATTGCTCTCTGCTGTTTTTTCAAAGCACTGAAGCTTTAGTTACCTCACATTAGATTTCCTTAACCCAGGATCCATGAACAACGGTCTATGCCTAGACTCGAGTTTCAGCTCCTCAAAGCTGAATGTGACATTCATATAATGAGAATTCATACACAACGAAATATATACTTTTTTTCTATGGAATGGTTTCATTCATCTTCAAATGGTTCCCAACTCAAAAACGTTGAGCACTGCTTTAGATATACACCCTCCATGACAAAAAGCCTGATCTATAAGACACTATCCAGGGGGCACCAAAAAAATGTATAGACATGACTTATATTCATCTTCTGTTTTCAGTATATATTATTACAGCTTTAATCGGTTTTTTTTTCCCTTCTCAAAATGTGCAATTTTTTTTTTTGGTGCCCTCTGTATTTAGGTACAGATTCAGTAATCTTGAGCCCAGGTGATAGCTGGCTAGTTAATTTCACTGTTTTGACCCCATAGCACCCAACGCATCTCCAGGGCTGCGCCTGGAAGCCCTCATCCCTGTAGCTAGTGTTTCCTCCCAGCTGTGGCACTGAGCCTTCTTTTCCTGGAGACTTGAGGATTTTCATTTGTTCATCAAACTACCTCAATTTAAAGGATCTCTCCGGAATAACAAGGTGACCCTGGCTCTTTTTGCCCTTCTAGTCCTTTCAAAACTGGCCATGCTTCTAACACACGCCGTGACCCGTGTGTCTAGTTTGCTGTAGGAGTGCGCCTGACTGAACGTGCGATCTTCTGGCTGACAGAGCAGGCAGGGTTCCGAGTCCCATTTACATGTATGATCCTGGGGTGATTTGGAGGGAAAAAGCACACGACAAGTGTTCCTTTTGTTTTCAAGCCCTCCTCTCAAGTGGCCTGCAGTCCTAGGCTATCAGTCAAAAGAAAGGTAGCCTGTACTTGAAGCCTAGAAGTAAAAATTTCACTTGGTCTTATGTGACTCTTATATGCAGCCGATTATAAGGCTACAAATGATTCTGTTTCAACTTCTTTGGAGAGTCTTCCCTTCTTCGCTTCTAACAATACTGGGATCTTAACTTGGGGATATTTTGGTTTCTCCAGCAATTTACCTTCCCTTTGAAAAGTGAACCAAAGTCCAAGTTTAATGTTCAATGTGGTCCATTTAAAGAAAACATAATGTTCATAGACTACATGAGACAATGAGCTTGCTGCCTGAGCTCATTTTCCCTTTAGCAGGTAGTTACGTGATCAAATATAATACTAAAAGACTAAATGTTTGTGGCTCTTTTGTATATATTTAAAACACACAGTAAGAACATAAGAACATCTCAAATCATTTAGAAGGAAAAAGGGGTTATCAACCAAAATCTTTGGAAATTTCATTAAATTTCTGCAAACATTCCAACCAAAGAGAAAAAATCCCAACATTTGGCTATGGAGGGCACTTCACACGTGAACCAAATGGTGTTATAACATTTTCCTTTAAGTTAACTAGTCACTAAGTCCCATTAGAAAGAATACAAGAGCAATACTGGAGACATCTCCCAAATACCATGTACTTGATGAGAACAATCTTTTATGAAGCGCTCATCTACCGCGGCTCTTTTCCATTGCATACATTACTGTACATTTCTACAATGCAATGTTGAAACAGCCTCCAAGTTTTGCAAAGCAGATTGATGTCCATTCTACAAAAATATTAACTTACAGTACATAACACTGAATAATTTTAATCTGTACATTCTTTTTTCCCCTCCCACAATAGGTGACACACGTCAGTTTGTACAAGTTAGAAAAAAAAAAAAGTCTGGTTGTTTACATCTGGATTCAGTCCACAGCGTCAACCAGAAGTAGCGGGGCGGGGATAGTTTGAGAAAGTATAAATACAGTGTAGTAATAATTGTGGTTAACAATATTCGGCTCTTAACAAAGTGATACAAAATAATTCATGTCAGATTTTTGACTGAAAAGGTCTAGCTGAGAAGGTTCTGCCAGTCGACCAACTGATCCAAAAGGTTAAGGCTGACTTGACTTAGCAAGCTGCCGCACAACCAGAAACATTGGCGCAGTTCAGAGCTCTTCAAATGCATAGCTTCAGTGTTACACGCACATTAATTATATTCCTTCAATTAGTTAAATCCTCTAGACAGTTTTCTTTTTGTTTTGCATGCATCCCGTTCCATTTTCATTAAGGGCATCTCTTCCTTGGTCAATCATGTGCTTTGCTTTTCAATTTGTTTTTGTGACTGTTTTTTTTTTTTTGTATGTTTTGTTTGTTAAGCTGTCAATACCTCCAACACTTGGAAAATGAAATATAGATGTGGTTTTACTTACAGAAGAAGATCAGAGCTATATGGACAATGCAAAAATGAAATGAAACAAGTGTCAGAAACAGTTTATAAAAATGGCACATTTATTGCTACAGAACGGTCATGTACATGACTTCATCGAATAACTACAGATGGGAAACAGGTAATGGCCTAGACCAAGCTGGGTTTGTTTTTGTCTTGAAGGAACTCCAGCACACAACCTGTTTGGACACTTCTACAAATCAGAAATACACCAAAAACATGAAAAAATCGAGGCACTCAGCCACACATTGAAAACAAGGTGTAACTGTTTATCTTCTTTTTTTTTTTGAAATGTTTTCCCTTTTTTTCTTTTTTTAACAATTTTTTAGTTTTTAATGCTGCAGCTATGTGTAGTCGCAAAAAATTTCCCCGCTGCGACCTACAACTAAAAAAACAAACAAAACAAAAACAAACAAAAAAAAAACAAAAAAGCTACCATACAGTTTCATCTCAGTAACACATGGTAAAATAACATCTTTTAAATAGTAAAATAAAGTAACAAACTTTTACTCATAATGATTCCAAAAATCTACAAAGAAGAAATATTCAGAATCTGACAATTTTTTTTTGTAATATTCATGGTATAAAAGGATTGCTCCTGCGAAAAATAAGCCAAATATATTTTTTATTTTTAAATTTAGTTTTTTTTTTCCTACTAGGGTGTACTACAGTCTATTTTATAGCAAAAAGAGCACTAGACAAACAAAGCTTTATAACAAAAAGCCAGGCACTGATACATGGTAAATCTCTGCTTTTTTTTTTTCTTATCTTCACTTAATTGCATCACAAGTAACAAGAATGAAAAAGGCCACAGTTCATATATTTTCACCATTACATATGTCTATAATACTTGAAATGAGTATGGCAAAACCAGCACTGCACAAAGATGAGTCCACTTCAAGTCCCATGAGAAAGAGCATGTCTCTAAAGAAAAACAAACAAAATCAAAGCAAAATAGAGAGGCCTAAAGGCCTTGGTGCCCCATTGTGTTGGAATTCATCATATTCCATCTTGACTTTTTTTTTTTTTTTTTTGTTTCCAGTCAGCCAGCAGACTATTAATTTTTGTGCTTGTTTATGCTGAAATTGTTTCATTCCTGACTCAAGTTCACTTTTGGACACATACCATATTCTGCCTGTTGGATCCAAGACGAAAATCCTCTTAAGCCCAAGTCTTGGTTCAACTCCCTTCCCACCCCCACCCCCAACCCCTCATCAAAATAAAGATCACAAATAAAATTTTTTAAAAAATCAAGAAATAGGAAAAAAGCAAAAAACAAAAAGGAATCGGAAGACTGAATCAGAACCAGTTGCGTTACTGGGTGGACTGACAGTTGTATAAACATTAGTGTTCCTTGCAGCTACACAGAAGACAAATGGTAAAATTTTCTAGGTGAACAGATCCCTATTCTGCATATTCATAAATTACTTGAATGTGGAGGTGGATCAACTGTTCCAAGTCGCTTTTAAAGTCCAAGTCATTTAAACAGATCCCCAGCCTATGTATCATCAGGTATATAGTGTAGTATGGACCCTTATGACATTTTTGTATAGTACTTTAATCCTGTCTTCTGCTAAATTTCACTCGAAAATCCAGCGCAGGATACCAATATCTTACCTGGGTTTCATAATTACAAAACAACAACGAGAAAAAACACACTAAAAAGGCCACATTCCCTTTCATCTTTTTTTTTCTTTTCTTTTTTTAATGGGAATACAACCCCGTGAATACGGATAGGTGCAGACCATGTTTCTCCACCAAGCAAAAGGTTAGTGAGCAGCTTCTGGTGGCCGTTAGAAAAAGTTTTTCGCTTCTTTCCAAAGGGAATTCAACAATAGAGGTATTACATTACTGAGTAATGAATACATCAAAGCTGGTGAACAGTAAATTGCAGCTTTTACTCTGTTGGAGTGAGAACAAAATAGAAAGCACCAATTTTAAAAATAATCAAATAACTACAATTTAATTTTTTGCTTTGTTTACAGATCTGAAAAACTTTAAATCAGCTCTATTAAGCACCTTTATGATAACGTGTATCAAAAGTGCCATTCTTAAAATGTACATCGATGCAGGGAGTGTTTCCAGTTCCCTAAAGAGTAAACACCGTATTTTCTTCTGTACACTTATCCTGAATGTATCAAAGTATACCTGCTTCCTATATAATATTGTTCCTAGGGATACCCGCCTTGGTAGACTATACAAAATGAGTGCAGAATGTACCACTGAAAGGAAATCTTTACATACTGAGGGAACAAGTACACATGGTTGCCATTATTCAGGAGGAGGGGATGGGATACGTTGTCTTCCATGACCTTCTTTGAACTCCTTTGTTCGTACATTTCACAGGAAAGCCTCAAAACAACTTTTCGTGAAGTTTGATTTCTGCTATTCTCCTAAGGTTTTAATCCACCTCCACATTTTAGGAACTTATCAACAAATAAAAGTTTTTAGTTTTATCACTACTGAACATATTTACAGTTTTCAACACACACACACACAGCTAATCAAGATGTTTATGGGTTTGTAAAAGATGACCACGTGGTAACTATCTTATTTGTTCTTACATTTTCAGAAATGAACATAAAATTCAGATTCTTGTAGCTCACTATTTCATTTAAATGAGACGTTTTTTAAAGCACACAGTTTAAAAAAAAACCAATACAATGTATTAAAACACATAATAACAAGAGTCTACATGTAAAAATATAACTTTTACATACACAATTTCAAAATAATGATACGTTTGCCATTTGTTGCATAAAATTTACAAATGTATTTCATTACTATATAACTGGCAAAACAGGAGAACAGATGGAACATTTAGACCATTTCGATGGATTTATGGCATTTACTCAGTGCTGATAGGTGGAAAAACTACTTGAACAGGGATTTTTTTTTTTCTTAATACATGCCAAGATTGTGTGGCTGTAAAAATAGAAACGAGTTAGAGACAAAAGGATGCTGACAAATACTTAACTAGGAGCACTATTTGTTTACTGCACTATACACCAAAGTCAATCATTATAAAGATTCACGATGGAAGTTGGTTCAATTGTGCCCAGACGTCAAAGCTAGCTATCTGATGAGTTGCTGTGCCATAGCTTGATCTATGTTTCTATCAAATATGTTAAGTATAAACTTCATTCATACTGGCCAGAGAAACACTGCACTACCCCTCCTCAAGAAAGTGCAACTTAATGCTTTAGGACTTATAAGGCTTGTTATAATGCTGCATGATGATTGAATATTGGCATTTTTCAGATGAAGGAGGAGGCAGTTAAGTCATCTACATCTTAGTAAACCCATTTTGAAAAAAAAAAAATCAAGAAAGCAACAAAATCAATCAGCTCTGTCACGCTACTTGCAATTTTCTCATTTGATGGTTTTTGAACTTTACTTGTTTTTTTTGTTTTTGTTTTTTTTCCAAAAATCTGACCATGTATTCAGAAACGCCTCACTGCACACTACTTCGGCTACACATGTAGGTAACACTTTAATCATTTTGTTAAATCACAGCCACTTTGATTATGTTATGTTTCCGATGATATAAACATTGGAAGGCACAGTGGTAACATTGTAGCATTCTAACCTTGTACCTCTGAAAATCCCAGAATAGGGTCACAAATGCAACATTACAGTTCAGACAAACTCTTTTTGCCATGTCTTGGTAATGCTGCTTGTAATATCTACACATGATGTGACTTTTAAGTCCTGTGTTCCCAAAAGACTGGAGAAACAACTTTCTACTTATTTATGAATGAAAAGCAACATTAGGGTCAGCATTTCATCCTGCACTACCCCTCCGGAAGCAGAGTTGGCACTACAGGTTACGATAACAAACTGGGGAGAAGGGACAGGAATCAGACCGGAAAAAAAAAAAAAAAAAAAGGAAAAAAAAGAAAAAAGAAAAAAAAAAGAATCCGTATTTACAGTAAAATCTTTCTTTTAAAAAAGTTAATCAGTACTATTTTTTTACAGGAGAAAAAAGTCTGAAACAAATGAACAAAAGCTTACCATAGTCACTAAATTTTTAATATATATTTATATATATATTTATATATATATTTGTCATAGGTCTATAAGATCCATCTGTTCCTCCTACCCTAAGGAATGGCTAATGTCATCATTTCGTTGTCATCAGGACGTTTGCTGGTTTTGTTACTAGGGCAGCCGCGCTTCCCTTATTCAATATCCAGTAATTATAAACACTAGCTGACTTGAATACCAACAAAAACGTTCATGTAGTTTTCTTCAGAAGTACACTTTTTCATTATTGCAAGTTTACAATTTTTTAAATTAAATATTTTTTTTTTCAGACTTACAAATTAATTATATTTTTTTTTTCCAAAAGAAGTTTAGGCACAAATGCATTGTTCCACAGTGTGGAAAGATTGCCATTCAGTCTCTGGGCTGCGTCTCAGCCTGCACACACCGCTTTGCACATTCTGAATGATATGTAAGGAGAGTCATCCCTCAAGTTGCACTTTTTCTTTCTTTTTTTTTGTGTTTGTTTTTCGGTTTTTTGATAATTGGGAATGCTGAAACCTCTTGCGTCTGTGATTCATAACTACTCAGACTTGTCTTATATTACAAAAAAAGGGGTTAAGGAGAAGTGTTTATGTGGGTTTAAGATAATACAGCCGTTAAGGAAGTGGTCTCTTGTATTAATGAAGCAATGTGGCAACTTGGACCTGAGGAGAAAAAAAAGAGAGGAAAATTAATTAATACATCGATCACAGGAGAAGTAGGTGTTTTCTTTTTAAATTCTTTTTTATAAGCGGGGGGAAAAAATCTGTTAATTTGGGAAAAACGTGACTGTCATGGCTGACGCCTTGCGGGGAGTAACAAGGGGAAGGTTTCATTGGGTCTGAAAACACACTTGCCCTTTTACATCTGCCCCATGTGATTCGATGCGTCTCCCATTCCGGGGTGGGGGCCCGCCAAGGACAGTGGGGGCGGCTCCGAGGACACCTTTTCTTCCTCCCTTCGTTTCAGACACGCGGCCTTCGGGTTCAGATTCCTTTCTGCGGAGGATGAAGCACAGAACATTTAGTGACTGTGGTCCAGGGCTGCATGCACACTCCTGCGTGCGCGACGACCCCTTCTCTCGGGGTTGACGGTACAGAGCGAAGGAGCCGTGAGGACACGTGCACTAGAGAGACAGGTTCGCTCAGTCCCTAGTCAAGCTGAACTGCACGGTGAAACCGCAGGGCCGCTTTACAGGATAAGCGAGGAGGGAACGCGCAGACACTAAGCTCCGATGACTGGCGCTACACAGGGGAACACGATCGATCGCATAGCCTTCGTAGGAAGAGAAGGCTTAACTTAATTACAGGAGACAGGGGAGCTGCCGTATAGATAGAGGCATGTCCGCAACCGCCACAATCATCCCGCTCCCGCTCCAGGCGGGGCGGGCCCCCCATCGCGGCCCCCTCCGCGGCACGAGCCCGGTGCACTGACCTCGGACCTGCTGCTCCAGGCTGAGGATGACGGCCACGGCCTGGTGCAGGATCAGGAGCTTGGTCTGCGGCTTGTCGCTCTTGAGGTGGAGCTGCACCATGCGGCCCAGCTCCTTGAAAGCCTCGTTGATGTCGCGGACGCGCAGGCGCTCGCGCGCGTTGTTGGCCATCCTCCGCTCCTTCTCGCGCTCCGCCTTCTGCTCGGGTGTCAGGTCCTCGTCGTCGTTATTGCTGCGGGACGAGAGGGATGCATCGTTTTCTAATGGTGCGGGGGAAAGAAGGTAGCTACGTTACTTGTGTTTTCTTCCAGTTTTCAGGGGGTGTTTCCATCTCAAGCTCTTGACCTTGGCAGGATTCTGCATCCACTCGAGCTTGCGATTGCTTTAGGTGGCTGGGGCAGTCCATACCCAAGCCATTCCGTTTCTCCTAGATGTTAAACCCAAGAGGTTAAAGTTAGGGTCCAGAGCGAACCCATACCAATGGAGGGGGGCAAAAAGGGAAACAAGGCTTTTGTTAATCAGGCTACGTTCTGGCAAACGGGCCACAGTCAATTCGGGCTTAAGCTACACGGCATGATCGCAATTGAGAAAGAGTTTCGGACGGAAGCTGCTTTTCTTTTTTAACTTTCATACTGTGACATCTGAAACTCGAGGAAAAGAAATGATTGAAAAAAAAACATTTTGATGAGTTGAAATTAACATGACGCAGCTCAACAGGATTAAGAAGAAGGCCCTACATTAACGACGCCAGCGCAATGGGAGTGAAGACAGGAGGCTTTTGTCCAGGTTTCACTATTAATGTGCTCTGAAGGCTCGCTCAGGCCCTTTAGTTTATCAGAGTCTCATTTTCTTCATGTATTAAATAAAAAGGTTAGAAAAATATGATCTCCATGGCCTTTGACATTATGGATGCTTATGATCCCCAAAACAAGTTGGGGAAACCTGAGTTGATATGCACTATGCAAAATAAATAAAACAAACAAAACAACATCTAGGGGTTCTGAATGACCACAATTTCACTGTGAGTCAAAAATGAAGCCGAAAAGCTAATCTCTAATCGTGAGGACATAAAAGTTGTATGATTCATATCAACGGAATGGTTGGATCCAGCGGAGCCTGGACAGGCAAGATTCCTTCTATTTGTGGGTGTCGGGCTGAGAAATTGGAAACTTTTGAATGGAGGGCAAATAGGGTGATGAGCCATCTGGAAAGCATATCACATAAGGAAGGCTTCATGGCATCAGGGCTTCACATTTTTCATGGGCAATTATGTAAAAAAGAGAGGCGTGGGAGATGTTTTGTCTCGAGAAGGCAGAACAGAGAGAAGAACTCCAAGTAAAATAGTTTGAATTAATATGAGCAAGAGATTTTTGGGGTACGAGAAATATCAAAAGTAAAGTGAACTTCACCAAAAGTAATAGGCTCGCCATTACAAGAAACAATATGCAGGTGACTATTTGTAAGGATGTTAATCTAGAGCTTCCAGTGTTGATCGAAAGGACCATGAAGGTTGACCTCAACTTTAAAATGCCACGAATCTGAAATGTCCAGAAAGTAAATATGTTTATCACAACATTTCAGAGCTGGAAGACATGTGGGGCATTATCCAGTCAATTCAACGGACACTTAATGAATGCTGCCTTAAAATATATGGCTCCAAACCTTCCACTTTGGAGAATCTCTGGGTACCTTCCAAACTGCAGTAAAGATCAACAATGGTTGAGGAGCCCCAATCAATCAAAAATGGAAGTGATGTTCTTGGTTTGCAAGCACATGCTGCACATCAAGATGGCCTACGTAAGCCAAGAACACTTGTAAGGGAGAGGAGGAGGGAGGCAGCAAAGAAAGATGCTGGAAGCTTGGCTCATCTCCACATAGGTTAAACTCCCTTCCAGATGGGACTGTCTGCTGTGGATGTGTGCTGGTGCACACACGACTGAACCGAACCAATGGGAAAAGGCTCTCTTTCTCTTCCATCTGATCCTCCTCACATCCTTCATTGATCCTTCTCTCCCTCACCTTGACCTCTGCTGATGGCAAGGAAATCAAGGTAACGATTAATTCACATCCACATTCCACTACACAGATAGGATGGAAGAAGGGAAAAGAGAACAGAGTAGAGTTTCTACTGGGCCAGTCCTGAAGGTAAAAATTTGGGTAATATTTTTGTATATCCAACACGTGCCATACCTTTCACAAAATGGGCCTGAAAATGGGAACTTGTTTTCCAAAGGTATTCAGGCTAATAACTAATTAGAATTGGTTATGCAAAGAAAAGTGCCTAGATTTGAAAGGCACTGCCCTACAACACAGTTTTGGAGGCATAAGTAAATGTCACAAGATTGCCAATTAAAATAAGAATAAGTTAAAATGTACTGCAATTTCACCAGATCCATTAATATGCATAAGTTATAGCCACTTCTGAAGTTCCCAAGAACTGAGTGGGCTAACAGAGAAGCTGGTAAGGATGTGAAAGCCCCTTCTCGGGATTTCTTACCAGTGTGGCCAAGAGGCAGGAAACTGCAGTGATGGTGGAAAGGTAGGAGGTAGAAAGTTTTAGCATTTTGGGAACTTGTGGCAGGACATGTGTTAAAATTTATCTCAGTAATTATTAAGGCAATACGAAAATGTGACATGTTCTTAATTCCTAAAGGGCACTAGATATAACCTGGAGAATGACAGCCTTTGAAAGGGAGGTGTAGTCTTAGTACAATTTACTTAATTTGTAAATCAAAACAATCCAAGGGAATTAATGCAAAGAACTTGGGTGTCATGGTAGTCAAAAAACCACCTGATTATCTGATTAGAGTTACAGTTTAAAGAGATAAATTCTAATTTAAAGATATCAAATAACGTGTTTAAGAAAACCAACCAGAAGCTATTTTCCGATAGTTGCATTTTCTGTAGGATCGAGTATCCGGGAGAAAAAAAAAAATTAGCACTTTAGGTATTGCTCTTGTATATATCAACATGTTTAGGATCAAGCTGGGAAATCAGTATTTCCTCATGTTCAAGGTAAGAAAAATGTTACAGTTGCATACACATCAATTGAATATTCAATATTGCGAAGGTCTCTTTTCAGAAATATTGCAGAAAGAACATTTCTGACCAAATTGGTAGAATAAGTATAGTCTTAAAAAAAATCAACTGTTTGCATTTGAGTAAGTTACAAATTGTTTTTACCATGTGTAATTGGCAACGGGTCCAAATTCATAAATGTAAAAACATTTTCGGCTTCACTAGAGTACGTGTATCTTAAACGATACATTAGTACCTCTAGAGTTGGCCTTTAATTTTCTTTTTGGCTGTAAATTTACCTGCCAGGAAAAAACTGAATAGTTTCTTCCTGTTCTGTTCACTTCATCAAAGTCCAATAAAGGAATTAAATGAAGCGACAGTATTATATACTGTTACCTAGATCTTGACCTAGTAATTGATTTGATATCCTTCTTGTCGTCATCTAATTTCTTGTCCTCGGAAGATTTCGTGTCTTGCAGGTTCTCATCACCCTCGTCGTCAGATTTGATCTCAGAGCTGCCAGAGGAGACACTCTGGCCCTGCAATCCTGGTGGCATGCCTACAGGAAAAAAGGGACCAGATGACACTTCCACCAAAGACTCGATGCACACACACGTGCACCCCAGACTGGAGCTGCTAGCTATAAAATTCATACTGCTCAACTGTGATCCTTCTGTCACTTGTTTTGTGCTATCTGGTGAAGTTTCAAAAATGCACCTGCGGAAACAAGTTTTCCCTGCATTGGCTCCGAGGTTAAATTTTATTTTGCAATCTTTTGGAGTAGATGGTAATTTCACTGTCTACAAAACATCAACTTAATTGCAATGAAAATCATAATCATGAAAATCACACACCTCAATGTTCTGATTAAGAACCCAAGTAAATATCAGCTATTATATCGAGTTTCTTCCATATGCAATGATTTAATAGAAAAATGTCCTTAAAATATAATTCCCAGGGAGTATGCTAAATATGTGCAGTCAAGACTTCAATAGATACCCTAACGATATTCTGAAATTAGGCTTCTCTTATCCTCAAAGAGTAATCAGCATTTGAAAATGGTACATATGGAAAGCAGATAGCTGCTCACCGAAGACATTTCTAGCTTTCTCATTGCTCAACAATACCTTTTAAAACTTGAACCTAATGTGACCATTTATTTCTAAGGTAGAAGAAGCACTGTCTATTGAGTATTGCCCTCTATTTGTAATCTATGTGGGTCCAGAACCTTGTCATGCAAAATTTGGTCCATGGGCCAGGAACGTCCTTATTACTTGGGAGCCCATCAGACATGTGGAATCCCAGACCTACTGAGTCAGAATCCACATTTTAACAAGACCCTCAGGCCATCCTTATACGCACTGAAGTTTAAGAAGTGTTGATCTAGGACAGAGAAAGAAAAACCAAAGGCTCTTTAAAAGGAAGATCCACTAAATTATTACTATTCAGATAAAAATGGAGAGGCATACCTATTTATATAAAACACTCAGATTACTACAATGTTTAACAGGTGAAAAAATGCTTATGCATATCCCTGTGGTAATGTTATCACTTTTTATTCTAAACGTAAGGAGAATGAGAAGATGTTATTGAAGTGTCTCCTAGTCACCTGGCCAGCTCATCACACAGGGAGCGTGGGACCCAGGTCTTGCCCCTGCAGTGCCACGTCCAGGAGTCATGAAAAGCCCACTGCAGTCAGTAGTACGAGACAATCATTACGGGGCTAGATGACTCAACAGCGCAAGTCATCCAACCAAGTTCCATTTAAAAAAAAAAAATGTACCTACATTTGCTTCCATCTTAAACAACAAAAACAATTTCCTTCCTTCCTATTCATTTGGAAATATCATTTTTGGTCTACAACTAACCACATTAGAGGACCTGAATGAGTAAAATGTGGAAATAGCTAAAATAAAATTTCCTCTCATCAGTCTGTTGTCTCATTCCTGCTGAAATAGTACCACGTTTTCAGAGGATGTTCGAGGAAAACAGTTACTGAAGAAACACAATTAGCCGGCTATGTTCTAAATACTTTCCCATTTACTTGCCATTTTTGTACCAAATTCGATTCTTGGTTCTCTGCCAGTGCTTGCTGAGGGATGAATGCCAAGTAAGCTTGGGATCAACACTAGATCTATTGTTGTTTACGTGAGGTCAGAAGTGCCCTCTGAGGTGAACCTACCTCTGTAAGGGTCCTGGGGTGGGTTCAAATCAGGGGAGGTTGCAGACTGGACAGGAAGCTGTGGCACCGGGACCTGGTTTGGCACAAGAGAATGGCTGCCTCTCAGGGCCACGCCATCTTCACGATGGGCCCCAACCTGAAAGGGTGAGAGGAACCATAAAGTTTAGTGGGAACCAGAGGTGAGACGGCTTTTTCCTGGGGTAGCAAGGACCTGAGGAAGGAAGACTGGCCTTTGAAAAACAAAACTCCCAAATGCATTTCACTAGAGGGCGCTGAAGGACCACATACTCACCTATAGTACCCTGCAAAAACACTTAACACTCAGTAAGATGCCGCGCTGTACATTCAGTGACAAATATGGCAGAGTAGCTCAGGCAGGTAAAACGTCAAATTGTCTCCCAGGGTGCTGCAGTGGAGCGCACTGATTCGTACCCATCTGTCTTCTATCATGTCCGCCAACAGATCTGACAATTATCTTAATGCCCATATGCTTAATTGTGGGCTTCTCAATTCCCCCATTGCTATCGGAAATCCTACAGGAATTTCAATTTGGCATTCGACTTTCATTTCAGGGGATAAGATTCTCAGGCCTGCCATTTTTTTTTTTCCATAATGCCAGCTAAGCCTCTGACAGCGGAAGCTACAGCAGTATGGGACATAGCCCCTGCTCGGTACAAATATAATAAAATGTCACCTGGCTTTCCAAAACTGGCAGCCCATTCCAAATTAATGTTTACTGTATTTCATCAGCTGCTGAGTTCCAAATCCAAAGGGGGACCGTTTCTGCCAATGCCACCACACCGGAAAATGTACCAATAAAGGTTTTATTAAACACACCAGTAATGCCATCATTGCCATGCAAAGATGTTTGGACATTTTTCCATTTTTTTTTTCACTATTCTGATCCTAGGAAGACACCATATTGTAAACACACTTTATGCTTCCAAGAATAAGATTATAGAG
>NW_017731402.1:990461-1061495 GCF_001890085.2 Hipposideros armiger
CTAAATTTTTGCTTCTTTCTTAGCCAACATGTTACCTAATTTCTTTTCTTTTTTCTTAGCTGAGCCATCCTGCCCCCTGTTGGCAGCTCAGCGGCAACTCAGCTCGGGCCAGGAATCGAACCGCTATTGCTCAGAGCTTGCACTCTTGAGCAAGCTCTTAACCAACTGAGCCACTTGGCCGACCCTCGTGTTACCTAATTTTAAATATTTCTACAGATCATCTTAAATCATCTCAAATAATGTATCAGTCATTTTCCACAGAAGAAGTTGGGACAAAGTTATCTTTAATGTTTTAAGGCCTCCCTTGTAAAATGTGCATTGCAGGTCAAATGAATGACTGATAATAGGCCCAGATCCAAGTGGCAATGATCTAGATTCGCCAGGATCAATTCCATTGCCTGTAGCTGTGAAATAACATTCCCATCTGAAGAATTAGCTTTGGTTTGCGTGTTTCCTTGGCCACAAACAGCCTATTTTACTAATTCTCTTTCAGAAATATTATTTCTGGTCACATAAGAAACAAGGAAAGACAGACGATGAGTGGCCAGTGCAAATCCATCACTAGAATAACTCAGAAATAGATGGGGGAATCAATACTGCCATCTGTACATAGAAGGGTCAGGATTTGTCCACCTTCCACATGATACATATATAATAACATAACTGAAAAAAGTCTGACTCCTTCAATATACACATAGATTCTGAGGATGGTGGCTTTCTATTTTTAAAGAAAATTTACACTTCATTAAAGCCCTATTTTGATAAACCTTTCATCTAGATAAGCAGTAGTTTAATATTAAAAGCCAGCCTATGAAAACAGTTAATTTTATCAATATTGACTGCAAATTTTTTTTTTGCAATCTTGAAGAGCCTTCTTATAGTCACATACAATGTTCTTTTAGCTATATTGATGCTAAAAGCAAAAGAACTAAAATCTAAAAATTATTCAATAATTGTTAATTGATCAAAGAGTACATTTGTTAATTCAACAAATATTCACTCATCTAGTTCATGCTTGTCACTCTGTGAGGTGCTGGGGACACAGTGGTGAATAACCTGGATGCGGCGTCTGTCCTCGTGTTGCGTATGGTGATTCTCTGTGAGATTTCTGTGCACTGATCAATTTAGTGGAGCAGTTTTAATAGTAAGAGCCAGAGCCTCATTCAAGTTTGCTCGAGTAGAAAGAGATTTATTACGCAGGTTTCTGTAATTTGCACCCGGAGAACACTCAGGACGTAGAGTCATTCCAGCCTCCCTAGTCCCTCTGCTTCTCTCTGGCTTCTGCTCCCTCATGATTTCAGCCTGGACTTTTCTTTCATGGCATCTTGGTGGTACACTCTTTCCGGCTCTGTACCTGCGGCTAACTCTGTCTTTGTCTTAGTACTTCTGACTCCAGAATGCCAAGGTCATTTGATGGCCAGCTCATCATTTTGAAGCAGACATGAGCCACTCTATGAATGGGCCACCCTAGGATCGGGTGTCTCCATTCCTGGTCTAATGAGCTACAAAAGAGGAAGAGGAGGCCAGGCCATGTGGTCCAAACATGGCTGCCCCTTCCACAGGCCCCGTAAGTCATGATTTGTATGTCTCAACATCTAAATTATACTGCCTCTTAGGTCATTATATTCAAGTTCTGACACAGCTATTTAAATTCTCCTGTGCTAATTTATTCTCCTGTGCTAATTTATCACTGGGAATAATTTTATAACTTTAGAAGCGCATTACTTCTTTTGAATCATGCAAGCACCATGTAATTTAAAATAACCTTACTTTCTGAGGAAAGGATTGATATAATAAAAGGACTTTTCAATCACAGTATACAGAGTTTAAGGGCTTATAGAGACTAGGGAACCAGGTAGGCCAAATTCCTTATTTTATAGAGAAGAAAGCTAAGGCTGGAAATGGTTAAGGACTTAGGAGACATCTAATTAGAGGACTAAAACAGATTTTGAACTCAGAAAACTTGTAATAATATTGAACAATTTGATCAGATAGATATCGGATTTAAGGGACAACAGGGGTTTATTTCCTCGAGCTTTGTTTTAAAACTGTGTGTGTATCTATCTATCTATCTATAGATATATCTATAGATAGATAGATATATATATATAGATATATATATATATCTATCTATAGATATATCTATAGATAGATAGATATATATATAGATATATGGATATGAAAATCATTTTAGTTATCTTTGTCATAGAGGAAAAAACATCATAGTTCACCAACTCAAGCCAAGGCTAAGAGATGTCTAACTAAATTATAAAATTTAATATTTGCCACAACTCCTCCAACATAAACAGATTTAAAAGATATGCAGCTCCAAATTAGGGGGCTGTTGGCAAGGCTGTTTTTATGTGGGGATTCATACAGCATCCTGGTAAATATCCTTATCCTGATCCTCAAGCTAACAACGAACACCACAAACAAAAAAGACATCCAATGTTTCTGCTCTCTTTGTTTCCAGGGAGTATTGTGAAAGTAATTATTCTGTTGTATTTAAGAGGCCTATTTCATGGATGGGAAAATGTATTAAATTTCATTTGGCAGTTATTCAATCCTTGTTAATGTTATCTCCAGAGATAACTGCTTCAAAACAGGCTTTCAGACCTCAGTTCCTTCTCTCCTACCATAATCCTTCTAAAAGAGTGCGGGACAGGAAATTTAGGAAACTTGTCATCAATTTCTAGACCTAGCGATAATGACACAAAATCATTAGAAACATTTTGGTATTATCAAAATGAAAGTTTGTTATTATGAATGCATCTGGTTCAAAGTTTTCCTTTTGTTATTAATGCATACGTGTTTTTTAAAAAGAATGAAACAAAAAAGACCTGGGAACTTTTACTTTTCTCTCTTCTCTTTCTCTTCTTGTTTTGCCATAAACACAAAAGAAAAGTTGATGGGCTTTTACTGTAATTAGACACCCATTGACACAGAAAACAGTTTTGGTTCTGAACTGTAATCTCCCCATGAAATATCAATTATACATGACAGTTGTAGAGTGCTAGATTTCAGTTTCAATTATCTTGCCAGATCTCTGTCATATTAGAGGAAAGCAAACTTATTTTCCCAAAGATGCAAAATACCGTTTAGTCCAAAAGTGCATCTTTTAAAGAGGTGGGAAGTGGTCACGCAAACTTTTTTTAATAGCTCACAGGTGGGAATCTGGAAGTTCATGAAATAGCAGGAGGAGATGGATATCGTGAGAAAACAATACCAGAGGCACTGAGAGTCTGCAGAAAACAAGACCCAACTCTAACAACCAACTATTTTGTGCAAGAAAATTCTAACCTAGGACACCTTTCAACCACAAATGCAATTTCCATATTTCTCAGTTTAAAAAATTATCAGACTATTTTTTAAATTCATGTGATTAAACATTTAAAGGACTATTCACCAAAGTCTGATCTGGACTCAATTCTTTGGTTTGGGCTTCAATTTTTGGGAGATGTTTATTGGAAGGAGACTTCCTAACTGTCTCAAGAATGCATATTTTTTTTCCTCCCAGAAATCTCACAACTTCACTTCTGCTTTGCCTGAAATTTAAGGTAAACCCTTATTAGAAAATTCTTAGATGTTGATTTAATGATGATTCTCCAGGTGATAGATAATTTTCAAGAGGATTTAAACATGATCTACAGGACATTGATAGTGCTTGGCAGTGCTGACCTGTCATGTGATCAACTAGGCTGAAACCCCCGTGATGGCCCACCAAAATGGTTAGACTGAATGATTCTGTGATCTAGTTCGAGAGATGCAAATGGCTGTTATCTGATTTCAGTTCATCTTTTTTTCCCTGAACTCTAAGTTCCACCTATTCAACTTTCATTTCTCTCCTCTGTATCTCCACCCTCCACCCCCAATTCTCTATATCATTTCCCTACATCGGAAACCATAACTGGATGCAGCCCACCAAGCAGGGACCTCGAGAGGTGGTTAACAAAGTTTATTTCATCCCTCCCCTGCCCCAGGTAGCAGGTTAATAAGTAGGGAGCTAAAGTTAACCCATACCTAGTGAACCAAGCCTACCTAGACAGAGATTATGGTGAAATGTTGCAATCACTTGTAAGCACCTTCTTTTGTTTAGGGTGAAGAAATAGACAACTGAACACTCGATGTGCACTTGCGGATCCCTGTCGTGCAATCACACCCATGTGAGGACACAATCACGTGGCTGGCTCCTACACAAAGCGCTCCGAAGCCCATCCAGGAAGTCCATCACCAGGGATTTATCCTTAACTAACTGGCCTTTATGTTGAAAATGTTTTTCTTCTCATCCAAGTAACACATGCTTATTGTAAAATACTTGGAAAGGACGTGGAAGTGTAAAGAAGTGTGCCTAAACAAATAATCTTTTCTTTCCCATCGCTTTTTAAATACTTTTTAAAAGCCATATTCTCCACCCGTCACTTGGTCCCTTGCATATCAAAGTTCCAGCATGGATTTTCCTCATTCTATGGATCAAGTCTAAGATCAATGCTTTATGCTTATGTATCCTTCACCTGGACATCCTAGGACCCTTCCAGTTCCCTCCCACTGTTAAATTCCTTGATCTGAATCTAGTTACCTACTCCGACCCCTCATCTGCTGCGTTCATGCCCACATCATCAAGGCTTGAGCACAGCCTGCCCTGCTCCATCTTCCAGGGATGGTTTCCTCTGCACAACTCACCAACCATGTCTCTTTTAGTGGTCCTACAAATCCCCGTACTCTAACTCCTCCTGGACTGTCTGGGTCTCCAGAACTCTCCCCATCTCACCAAGCCTAGGCAGGTTTTCTCCTGATTGTGCATTTCGAACACCACCCTTAACACACTCAATGACGTTGTGTAATCGGGCAGGGCATACACCTCAATGATTCTGTTTTGTTGCCATTCATAAAGCCTATGCTTGTCTTGAAATATAAGCATCCCCAGGGCCAGGACTGGGTGCAAAGCTCACTCTATAGGGTTGTAGTATTACAATGTGTAATTAGGTGCTTCCTAAATAGTAAATGATGACTCAAATGGCATGGGTCTGTGAGACTGTTTCTGAAATCTAAAACCTTCTGATACTGTTGAATATACACTTAGCATGTTTCTATCAAATAATAAACATTTCATTTAATTCAACAAATGCCTTTTGAATGTCTACTACATGCATGACACTATTTAGGCATTTTCAGGAAAAATAATAAAAGACACGTCTATTACACTATCGGCTCTTAGTTTAATGGTGGATTAGTAGAATTACTATGTAACGTAAAAGAAGATAAATGTCATAAAGGAATATAAGGTCATGTAGGGTTTTAAAGATGGGTGAAACCATCAGATTGAGAAAACAGACTACTACAGAAGAAGGCGGCATTATAGATAAGTTTTGAATGATGGTCAGAATTTTGATATAGATTATCTAAATATATTTTTACAAAACTGATATTTACTATTAATGAAACAGCATCTCAACTTTAAATGAAAGTAGGATTTCTATTTTTACGTTGGAAAGTGGCATTATTTAGATATTATACTTATATGAATAAACAGCTAAGGATTGCATATTAATATATTTTCATATTGTCAGACTATATATTTCAAGAAAAAAAGCAGGTTTTTGTACAGCTCTTCATAAATCTCAGTGGCTTTGCTACAAAGGGAACAACATACGGCATTTGGACACAAATGGTACCTCACTGTATGTGTGTATTATTGGCCCAAATGATTCACTCTTATTTAACTGCAATGAAGTCTTTCATCTCCCAATAATAGTTTCCATATGACCAGTGGCTCTGCTATAAAGAAGATCAAAAGCGAAAGAAAGGATTTAATAAAAGAAAATGACATTAAGAGTAGCATTAAATCAGAGAAATAATACCAATATCCAACTCTTTTTTTTTTTTTTTGAGAATAAAGCTCCACAGAGTACTAAGCAGCTTCCCCAATATGTCATGAAAAGGCATTTTACAAGCAGTAGGTATGTGCAAAATCCATCTGTGTATGCCTTAGAGTGGCAAAGATGAATAGGGCGGAGGGGGTGGGGTGGGGAATAGGGGCAGAGCTCCCCACTTAGAGGCAGGCTGGGGAACAGGTAACAGATCAAACACTTGTTTCACATTTTAAAGAGTGCAAGGGAATGTGGCAATGGCAGACGTCCATCCACCCATTTCTGTCCTTTCCTGCTCCATTTAATGGAGATAGATTTTTTGGTAATCCAGAGTTTCTCAGAGAATCATAACATTGCTCAACTCTAGTACATGAGTTCTGAGAAAGGAAGTTTTTTTTGGCAATGCATAGTGACTTGATATGAAGAGCCAACTTCCCAAACAAATTTTCTTCTAGTTCTTAAAAAAAAATAAATAAATAAAATTTACAATGTTAATCTCTATTCCCGACTGGATAAACAGCTGCTAATAGCCTCCAGCTCCCAGGGGAGGAGGCTGTTTCCTTTCATCTTCAGACTGGTGGATATCTGACGTGCACTGGCCTCTAGTGATTCCACATGTTTCTTACTTCGCCTTCTTCAAAACCGCCCTGGTACTGGTCCTGCCAACTCAGGCTCCTTTTCTCCCTTTCCTTGAGATGGCATCCATCAACTCACAGGACATACTGGGTTACGGTACTGCTCATTTGAACTTCTAGTGCTTTCGCTGTTGGTGTATTTAAAGAGGAAATTCAAGCACTTATAGTATCTATAGGAAGCTAAAACGTTGGACTTTTGCATTGGGAGCCTTGCGAGGGAAATGAGAATTCTGGCTTCTTTCATACTGAGCTAATTATTTACTCAAGGGCTGGCTGTGTTCAAGATACTCAACTTCTAACAGCATCGCTAATGCGATTACTTACTTATATCTGTTTGTGCCCTAAATAAACGAGCCGACTTTAACACTTTTTCCCCTAATAGGAAGTACCCTGCAGAAGATTACAGGGCCAGCCGGTCTCCAGAGTCTTTCTCACTTGTTCCTGAGCACCTGCTTTACTGGTGACCTCAGTTCTACACCTCAAGATTCAGACATTTCGCAAAACAGCTTTTTAAACAAAACCCAGCTGTTTCCCATCTAGACGACAAGGGGAAAAATTTGGGCAGCTTACAGAAACATTACCCAGAGACTACCATTCTCCAATAACTTTCACACACGTTCAGGTCCAAACGAGGCCCATCCGTGTGCAGAAGCCGGAGAGAGGCAAATGTGAAATTAAAATGTGGAAACTCAATACCTTGGTTTTTGACAATACGTCCAATTAACTGCTTGAAAATGAACGTGGCTATTGTAAATCAGAATAATGCTTGCCCAAAGATGTCATTTCACTAATATTGGACAGCTCTTGTGGTTAAACTCAACTTTAGAGTTTAAGGCAATTTATGGATATACAGGAAGCTATAATTATGCACAAATGTCAACCAATTAGGTAGACTCCTCGCATTTCAGAGATGTTGTTAAAGCTTTGTTTGTAGGCTTTCGCTCCTAAATCTGCTTTGTCTAAACCCTCTTCTTATTTTGAACCCATTTGACACTTCTGTTTTCCAAGCAATTAAGAAACTTCTGATTTGAAAAATTTACAGCCACCATAAAAGTTAAAATAACGTTAACGACCACAGATTTTGAAAAAAATATAAAATGGCCAAGGACTGGTCTTGGGCTTCTAAGTGCCAAGTTTCTCCAGTATTTTCTGTTTTGGTATGAATGACATAACTGAATTACTTCATGAGCTGCTACTTTAATTCCTCAGGGTGGAAAATTCCATGAGTTAATTTAATTTGGATGTAAAAAATATACACGAAAACTCGCTCTTCCTGTGGACTCTCATGTGAAATATTCGAGCCAATTGCTGGAGCTGCTGTGCTTCGAGGAGGGGCTTTTCGCCCGACGCAGCCCTGGTTGGGCACTGCGAGGACGTGTGCCATCAGGAACTTGCTAACCTTCACTCGGGCACATACGATTCTCTGTTTTCTGCATTTTTAAAAAGTCATGTTTATTCTATGGCTCTGTAATGCGCTTTCCAGCCTGTCTCTAAAGGTCAAAACTCTACATGGCCTCTAACATGAACTCAGTGCCACCTTCTGCAGCTGGACAATGTTCACTCGCCCTTCCCTGAATCGCTTCTTAGGTCACTTAATAATTCTATTTTACATTATAGTTGGGCACACACTCTCCCAGAGTCAGAGGCCTGCAGGATCAGAAACATTTTTGTCACCCCAAAAGGATATGAAGCACCCAATGACGGAACAACTGTGCATTTTCTAATATGTACAATATATAGTCCCACCCCTCAAATCTTCTTTCTTGAGAAAACAAGGGTAATATTATTTTTTTTTAATGAAAGGGTCGTGCCTTTTCTAAATTATGGATGTAATTAAGCATTTTGTCCCTGTCCCCAGTAAAAGTTCAATGAAAACCTATGATGAGGACCAGGCTATTACATGGGTCTACTTGCTTTTCCCTCTTATTTAAGAAGAAAGCAAAGTAAAAATACAATGAGATCATACAGTCTGCTTTAAATATGTTTTTATATTTTAAAAGTGGGGAAAAAACAAGTTTTTGTTTTTATTTAAAATTCTTGATGCCAGGATGTTAAACACATACTTTAGGGGGAAAAAAATTAGCAAACGAGGCTTGGTTTGTCCTAGAAACATGGAGAAAGATTGTCCTCTAGGTCTGAGGGCCCAGAGCAGACTGTCTTGGTTCTAGGTCACAGGGTCTGAATTTGAATAAAATAGACATTGGGGAAAAAGAAGGGGATGTACCTAATGTGGACCCCCTGCTGTGGGATCTGGGCACACATCATGTCCCAACCACTTGTCTGAGGGGTTGCTAGTGAAGTGTAAACGGTCACATCGCTATGGGTTGTCATCAAAAGCTCTTGATTTTTGTTTGAATTTATTTCTAAACATCAAATAGGGAGCTCAAGGATTCTGAAGCTGTTGTAACTAATCTATGATTAAGAGGATTTCTTTAAGTTAGACAGAAAAAGACAAACACGGTATGGTCTCAGTTATATGTAGAGTCTAAAAAAAAACAAACTCAAAGGAATAAGGGAGTAGAATGATGGCTGCTGGGGGCTGGTGAGAGAGGTGGAGACACTGGTCAAAGGGGACAAATTTCCAGTTATAAGATGAATAAGTTCTAAGGATCTAATGTATAATTAACACCCAAAATGGTAAGTGTGTGGAGGGGATGAAGGCCTCAACCAGCCTTACTGTGGTGAACGTGTTGCAATATACAAGGACATCAAATCATCACATTGTACACAAACTTAGATACAAATAATAGCTCAATAAAGCAGGAAAGTTTTTTTTTTAAATAAAGAGAATTTCTTTAAGTCTTTTTTCTGTCTGTTTTTTCTTTCTTTTCGTTTTCTTAAAATAAAGTACCCTATTGATATAGTTAAAAACTTTCAACTGGGGATGCTAACTGGCTCTCAGAAATATTCAATAATTGTGGAGATTAGGAGAGATGGTGGAACATAAGAGATAAGCAAATAATTAGAGGGGAAAAAAACAACACAGTGGCTATAGAAAGATGAAATTGATGACTAAGATCTTGAGTGAAAGTTTATAACAGGCTATTTAAAAGACAGTTTCGAAGGGCTCTGAATAGAGGCAATGACCTCTCAAACTCAGCTTGGCTCCACCAAGAACACGTCTTTCTGGACAAACCTAATTTCCTCATTCGTGGCAGTGCTGCACACCTGGTGCCTTGTGATAGCGCAATCTATGGGCAAAATGAGAAAAGGCAGACTGCCTGAGGGAAAAATTAGGTGGTCAAAACTGGTTGACATTATTCAACCCAAAGAGCAGGGGACGATGTGAGTGTGGAGAGAACTTGTATAATATTGAACCTCAGGTTTCCTGCTCTATGTCCTCCCCGGTCAACAGTTTTACTCGTGGTTTTGATGTTGGCATCCAAGGCACCCATCAAAGTTGCAACAACAGATCTGGCAGGATATGCGACTGAATGAGGACCTAAACAAGACGTTGAGACTGGAAAGGGATCGAAGGCTGAAGGCTGAAACTCAAAGGCGGTATGTGAAGTTTTGTACTGCTGCAACAAAAAGTGCACAAGGAGAGTTGAGAAATGGGTGGCTTGCGGATTTCGGCTGATTATAAGTTCAATATTTGTCAGCGGGATGATGATGCCATCAAAAAATAGCTCATGGGATCTTGCTGGCTGGCCTTTAATGAAGATGTAATATATTGAATGGGTCTGGTGACAGATCCACCCCAGTGTATCCTGGTGATCCTTTGGGCCCTGTGTTCAGTTTGAGGGTGTACATACCTAAAGGTCCTAGGAAAAGGAAAGTATTATTTACAGGTTAGGGACATGCACCGGGTAGTCATAGAGTCAAAAGCTTTTTTATAGGGTAAATATTTAAAGGTATAAATGTCTAGCCTAGAGAAAAAAATATTGAATAGACTGTCTTCAAATAACTGAAAATTTTTCACATATTTGTTGGGTTGACTTAAAGGTAACTCTAGGCAGAAATATGAGGACTGCACAGAGGAGCAAATTTGGGCTGCACATAAGGAAGAATTTTCTAACATTTGATGGCAGTGGGCTTTGTGGTCCCTTGGAATTATTCACCCTTGAAGGCAGGAGGCTGGTAGAAACACGGTGACCACTTGGCAGGGAATTGGCAGAGGGGATGTGGACAGAGGTGACTTCTAATGGCTCTGAGAGTCTATGGAAATAGCTGCTTAGAAATAAGGTATGTGCTAAAATAGACATGGAATTTTACTGACTCCACATCCCTGAAAACCCAAGAGTGGAGATGGTGAAGCCTCGATGGGTCACACTTTGTTGCGAGGTCCACACAGAAACAGAGTTCTCTGGCTTTTGCGACTCCCGTGAGTACATACCTGTGCTACCCCAGATATCACATCACCGTCCACTCCTCTCTCTCACTGGCAAGTATGATCGGCAGAGCTAAACAGCAGCACGCGGCAAGGAGCCAGCCAAAGGGCAACTGAAGAGTTTTCTTGGGTTTCATGAGTGAAGTCCGAGTAACAGAAAGGGGTGTAATACCAGGCACAGTTTTGAAATCGCTATGGTATTAGGTTAGAGATGAAGTTTGCTTGCAGCAGTGTGGTATTTAGCACAAAGAGTGCTGGTCTCATTGCTTACTTGTCTGGTTTTTAATCCCAGCTTGGCCATTAACTAGTGAGTACCCAAGCTTGGGTCACTTCCCCTTTCTGGGCCTCAGTCTTTGGCAGTAAAAAAAAGGGCCACGGGCTAAATGACTTGAGCGGTGTTTTTAGCATCTAAAATTCAACGGTCCTAAATCTTAAGAACTATGACAGCAAAACGAATTTAAGTTGATCATCCTCTGAGGCCCTATGTGGTTAAAAGTTAAACTTTGTGTTGAATGTTAGTTAAATACAAAGGTGCTTCTTCACCTAATGAATGAATGCTCTTCTGATACATTGTTTTTTTTTAATCCAGTCCAACGAAAACTGCTGTTGATAAGAGGGAAATTGGGCTGAGATCGCTACTCCTCTACCAGGGGACGGTCCTTCGCTCCTGGATAACAGAGCCGGGCCTGCCCTCTGACGGAGCCCGCGCTCCTGCTGCAGCGAGTTTATAAATGTGACCTTTCCTACTAGACTGTGAAGCCCTGGAGAGCGGAGGCCAGCTCTTTGCATAGAGCCTGGCATTTGGTTACCACTTAATAAATGGTTCTGAAATGAGTAAATGGACTTTGAGCCAAACTGATCTGAGAACCACACTAATGTTATATATTAATAAGTTAGGAGGTTTTAGCTAAATGATCCTATCATTGCTGACTTTACGGACAAGTAATTAGGAGCACATACAGAGTCACATGAAGACATTTTTGACATGGGTTTTGCTCTTATTCAGTTAAAAGAGGACATTAGGTCATCTGCAAGGCTTTCTTTCAGATCTCGTCTGTGGACCTGAATACTGAATGAATAATGGGGAGAATTATACTTGGAAAATTGCCATTTCAATAATTTATTTAAAAAATCTAGTGGTTTCATATCAGGATTAACCACAGAGATATCGGAGGCACAGAGATTAAATCTCGGTAAGAGTTTCTGACGAGGTTAGTGACAAACCCTGCTGTTTTCTTATTCTCCCACAGGCAAAGGTGTCTGCTTTGATTCTATCAGAAAAGTGGGTGGTTATAGTAGGAAAAAATAACTTAAAATTTATTACTTCAAGGACCCTGGTAAGGGGAGTTCACACCTCTTGCCACTTAGCACACCCATGTTGATGTAAGAGTAAGTGTTTAGACAATGTGGGTTTTAACCTAGAATGCTACCACATGGGAGGACACATCCTTTACCTCTACATTTGGGTGGAGAGCTACGCTGTGTGCTTCACCATCAGATACCTGGCAACTTTGTTCATCAACCAACATTTACTGAGCTTTGAAAATTACAAGCTTTTATCACCTAAAATTAATTCTTTAAAGGTATGCCTACAGAGACTCTTTGGGGAGTGCTTGTGGCAGTAAAAAAGAGGATGGCTTTTGGAGTCAATGTATCTGAGTTTAAATCTAGCTTCGTGACTTGAGACTACTCAAACCTTCTAAGGCTCATTTGAGCGAGCAGCACCTAAAATGGACATTGTCACCCTCACTGGGCTCCTGTGAAGACTGCCTGTCAACATATAGGATGCACCTGGCAGTGGGGCTGGCAACTTGTCAGGCACTCAGAAAATAGTTTCCTTCCTTCCCTTTTGATTGAAAATTTATTTACTGGGAGAGAAACAAAATGTAATACATGGTACTTAAGGAATTTACAATATAGTTAGTAAGGCAAAAGTCACATCGGCAACAGATATATAGCTGTGCACAACTGGGTAAGATCAGTATCTAGCCAATGGTGTGAATCATAGCCTAGCTCTGAGTGTAGAAAAGAAAATGACTGTCACCGGTGGAGGTAGCAAGGGAAGGCTTCCTGGAAGAGGCGAATTTGAGTCAGAGCCTTGAGAATGGGTGGGATGAGATGTACAGAGAGAAGTGGGTAGGGCAGCCCAATCCACATGGATACAAAAGAAGTATCTATTAAGAACATACAGGGCAAATTCTGATCATGCGCACACACTGATATTGCTGGAAAAGGTTTTGCCCATTGGAATAGCTAAACATAAGGCTTTTGGTAAATGGTAATGGGACTTTATAAGCCAGGTTAGAAAGTTGGTCTTCACCTTACAGATAATGGAAAGCTGGTGAAGGTTTTTGCACAGGAAAGCTGGTGAAGGAAAGCATGGCCAAATAATATCATCTAGAAACCCCACAAGTACACAGCATTCACTCTGGTGCTATGAGCCAGGCTGCTGTGAAAAAAAAAAAAAATCCCTTTCATTACGATGATACTTTAGTGAATCACTGAAGACCTACTTCAGAACTCCAAGGAAAACATTTTATGAATCAAAAGCTAAGTACAATATGTTAGCAATTAAATGAGATAACATAATAGCCCAGGCAGAACCATGGTTTTTCCCGGCCACGATTTCAAGCTGCTGCAGAAAGAAATGCTTATATCATCTTCCAAGTTATCAAGCCATTTTATTTTGATTTTCGGAAGGCGGGGAGAGAGGAAACAGAAGAGTACAGAGGTCAAGAGGATTCAAAGCTGTCTATTCTTTAATCAGAAGGAACTATTAAGGAGCGTTATAAAGGAGATTTGCTCAAAACAAAACCTGCCCCGGGATGGGTGTTAAGTTACTACAGCTTGCTTCTACTTCAGAACAAGTGAAGGTGTGTAGTTGGGAAAGAAACTCCCACCAGTGCTCGCTCTGCCCAAGTTTCCCCAAGTTTCCGGTGCATACCTCCCACTGCTACTTTATTTACTGCAGCTGGCCCAAGTTTTATAGCCTGTTTCATGTATTAAAATTCAAATGTGGAAAACATTACCAGTATCCTCCTTGAATTTTTTTTTGTTGTTGAGGGGAGCCGAGGGGTGGTTTTTTTTTTGTTGTTTTTTTTTTTCCCTCTTCTCCTTCAACTTCCTTTTTATTGTGGAATGTATCAAATGGTCAAAGGCTAACTTCAGACTGACTAAATTCAAAAACTATTTCCTTTGTTCTTATATTTTTGTTTGAAAATTCATACCAGTTTGCACAAGGAAAGAAATGACAATCCCATCTCGCTCACACACATGGTAGAGTTTCAGGATGAGGAGCTCGGATGCTGGGGGCCCACTGAATATTTTCGAGAAAGGAGAAAGACTGCAAAACCTCATTTGGTTGAAAGGGCAGCTGGTTGTGGCCATGTCACATCTTAGGAGCTGCTTGCTCTATTGTCTGGTTGGCTCTGTGGTCGTCCTCAATGGAATTATGTCTTCAGAGGAGCGGGCAAGAACTTTTCCTCATCAGTAAAACTAGCAGCTTTGTTGCTTATGTATGGTTGTTTTTCTTTCCAAAATCAAATCAAAGACACTTCTGTGTAACATTGGCCAACTGTCTCCCTTTTTCTATTGCTCCGCTCCATTCCCTCTCTCTCCACTCCAACTGGGTCAGCCCAACCCCATCTCCAAAGATGCCTGTAGTCTCTACCTCCTATCCCACCTCTGAATCCCACTCAAAGAGAAGGCGATTCAAAGGTCAAATAGTTCCAAACAGCATCTATGTATAGTTTATTATTTTAAATAACCACTTAACCTACATCTGGTATTTAAGAGCAAACTTTACATATTTATGGAAAAAACTGGCTCTGTAGCAATGCCCTGGGTGCGTGTTGCATCCGTTTAACATATGCAAAATGAACACAGCTACAGAAATTAAACTATTTTTCTCTTGATTGAGAGCAGATATACAGAAATGGTTATAAGTCACAGATTTGGCTTTTAATAAAGCCAGATTTCTTAATTAAAAGCAGTATTGTTTAAACATTGCAGTTTAAAGAAAAAAGAGCTGTACAAACTAAAATCTCATATTATATGCATCCCAAGTGTATTTAACACATTACCTGAGGCCAAGCTACATTAAAATCTAGATTTTCCTTTTGTTAACTCTTAGCAACTGCCATGAATAGACAAACAATTTCTACTCAGTGATGAATTTTTAGGGTAGAGGTCAAGGAAAAGCAAAAAAAAAAAAAAAAAGACTTAGCTTTGGCATTCAAAAATATCTTTCCACGTTTTGGAAGTGAGTTCATTGCTTCTATTTATAAACCGGTATTTTTGGTTTCAAATTGGTTGCAGGTTTCCATAATACACTGCTCGGGGGTGGTACTCTTGGTCTTTTATTAAGAGAAATCGAACAGAGGGCAGAAGAATACTATTGAGCAAAGAACCTCAGAATAACCTGTACTTATTTTCCTTTTCCTTTCGGAATCATCTTTAAACAAGAGACACTTCAGTGATAATGGAAAACAGACCTTCTCCAAGCAACTTTTTCAGAGTCTGTCAGGTACAAACAGGACCCTAAGGTGTCTGCTGATCAGGCAGGAGTTTGTAAGGAGCACAACTGCACACAAGCACAAGTAACATTAAATTCTCCACTATTTGATCACCTCATTAATGTCATCAGTTAATATTCTGTCAGGGAGATTCTCTGAGTCTTCATTATCATAAAAAACAACAACAACAATGCACTCCCAAATCCTTACCAAAAGTAATGGGCAAGATTGACTCTAATTGTAACATGAACAAATCTGCTTAAATATTATTGAGACAAAGGTTTACAAATAAGTTGTGGTAAAACGACTATATACTTAAATTACACAGTCCCACACCATATATTTAGATGGAGAAATACACCATATATTTCCACCTCTCATACTCAGCACCAAAAGACAATAATGTGGTTTCTTTAATTAAAAGTTTTTTCAACCTATTCCCATCTGAAATGTCAGCAATGTAACATGGACATTAAGTTGACTTCTTTAGCTAAAGTCACCAAGATGAAAATTTTAAAATACCAGTGATGACCCAGCAATGTTCTCCTAGGTATGTACTTAAGTGAAACAAAGACATGTGTCCACACAAAGACTTGCACACGAATGTCCATAGCAGCATTATTTATAATAGCCAAAGAGTGGAAATAACCCAAATATCCATCACCTGATGAATAAATATAATATATCTCTATACAACGGAATATTGTTTGGCAGTGAAAATGAATGACACTCTGATATATATGATAAAACATGCATAAATCTTGCAAACACGGTGCCAAGTTAAAAAACACAGAAAAGACCACCCCATAATGTATGATTGCCTTTATAGGAAATATCCAGCATAGGCAAATCCATAGGGAGAAAAAGTAGATCAGCAGTGGCCAGGGGTTGGGGGCGGGACGAACGGCGAGGGACTGCTAAAGGCAATGGGGGTTTCTTTTTCTTTTTTGCTGGGGGCAAAAATGTTCTGAAATTAGACTGTGGTGATGGTTGCGTAACTCTGTGACTATACTAAAACAGTGAACTGTAAATCTGAAATAGGTGAGGTGTATGTGAAGTGAATTGTATCTCAATAAAGCTGTTTAAAAAAGAATAAAAAAACAGCAACTCTAGTATTCCTACTTAAAATTCTAATTCTATACGGCAACTTATAGGGTCTGCACACTTGATCACTTACCATGAGTGAATGTCTGTTGGCTGAAAGGAGGCCAGTTCCATACCCTGAGCCCAGACCACCCATTGCTCCGTTATGAGAAGGTCCAATGATCCCATGCATGTCCCCATGACCACCGGGCATAGCTGTGGATGGGCCCACTGCATGGTTCCGGAGAACGTGAATAGCGTCATCCAGTCTTTCTAGACGATCTTCAATTCGGCTTTGCTGTTGGTTAACAAATGATGTGAAATTTGATTTAGTTTGAAATGCATGCATAGGTTATATAAGTAAAACATGAGTTGACACAAGCCACACTTGGAGTTTCTAAATATATGTTTCCAATAAAGTTTACTTCTGTAAAACGGTATTAAAAATAGTGTCCTTCCTAGAAAGCTGGTGAAAAAAAATGTTATAATTACAGTGTTCTTTTTCATGAACAAAGTAAATTCAGTAATTCTTCCAGGACATAATGTATGTATGCTATACTACTGGGGGTGCCAAAAAAATGTATACACGTCACTTAAATTCATCTTTTATTATTGGTATATGTTGAGTATTACAACTCTAATACAGTTTATTCCTTTCTGAAAAAGTGTATACATTTCTTTGGCACCCTCTGTATATGGCATTAGACTAAAAGACAATCAGATTTACTTTAGAAAAGAAAAACACTTATCAAATTTAAGGAACATTATGGCGGGCATTGGTTAAAGATTTTTTAAAATTAACAATAGAAAGGTGACCTATTATAGTTTCCCAATTAAATTATCTTCTCGAAGGCATATTTTCTTGGTCTCCTCTGTGGCACACGATACAGCGTTAAGTATTAAGTCAAGGACAGGTATATGCCTACAGACTCAATTTCTTATTATTTCAATTTTTAACGGTATTTCTTGCTTTCTATTTTTTTAACCAGGTTTTGTTTTGTTTTGTTTTGTTGTTTTGTTTTGTTTTGTTTTGTGTGTAGAAAGGAGCAGGGACACAAAATGATTAAAGGAAAAAAATTACAAAAATTCTGTCCACCAAAGTAGTATGAGATTTCAAAAGTCACAGATTTGAATTAATGTTCAACAGGGGCTTCTAACCGATTTCAAAGTCCTTGTTATTGTATAGCATCCACTACCTTATACAATTAAAAAAACAACTGACCATTTTTTTTCATCCCAACCATCAGGATCCTAATTTTATACAACTAGATAAGGCCTACACTACAGTTTTTGGTGAAAAAAAAATGGATGTGCAAATGTGTACTCATTTTTTTCAGGGTGATCAATCAATAATTATATCCAATAAACATCTGCGTGGACTCTCCAGGGTGCACTTTAACATATACCATCCACTGGGTCCCTGTTCTACATGTGTAAGGAAGCTGGGAAGACATTATTATCCCTTCCGTATAGATGTGCAAATGAGACTCAAAGAAATTAAGTAAACTAATTACTCAGCATTTACACTGACAGAAAGTGGTAGAGTCAGGGTTGAACTCTGTATCTTTTGACTTCAAATCCAATGCCTCTTTATACTAAATTGTGCTACAATCTGCGTTAATTTCCAGTGGGCTGTGCGAACAGATGCCCCGGCTATACTGCATGAGAAAAAACAATTTCCAATGATTCTATACTGACAGGAAGAATGTGTGTCTAATGTAGTTAGTCTATGGAACAGAGTATTCTGGTTCAGGGTGGGCTTCGGTGTTAAGGGACCTCCCCTGAACCCCTAGCTCGGCTACTAATGTGACCTTGGAAAAGTTACTAACTTCTTTGAGTTTATGCTTCTTAATTTAGAAAAATGGGAATGAGTATATTCACTGCCCAGTGTACATGTATGCATGAGAAGAAAGAATACAGGTGCCTATGATCCTTTCTGGCTCACAGCTTCCTGGTGGAGAGAGCCGTTTCTACTTGTGAACACCCTCTTGAGTGTGGCGACTTCAAAGAGGACTGAAGCTGTAATTCACAACTGTAAGCCTAATCTTCACAGCTCTATAGTTGGACAAAAGCCAGTTTTGATAGATGGGTCCCAGAGGATAACTGAAGGAGAACACTTAAAACAATTATGGGCTACTTGGATGTAGGCTGCAGGTTAACTGGGCGACGTAAGGAGTGCCTGTGCCATCTCATGCTGTGGTTGCCTTTATGGGCTGAAGTCCAGAGCTGGAAGACTCACACTACGGCAAGGGAGAGCGCAATGAAGGGAGAAATATACCTTTGGATTTTAATTTTTAGATTTTCCTTCATTTAAATACTAAGCCAGAAAGGAAGAAAGGAAGCCCCGAATGGCTAACGAGACAACATTAGATAGATGGATAAATCTATACCTTCTCCCGTGTCCCATCTCGACATATGGGGGAAAAAGGGAAACTCAACCTGGAAGAACGGAAAGGCTCCTTGCTGTTCTCCTCCCCACTGGATTCACACACAGTCTAGAAACTGCATAGCGCGGTGGTGGTTCATGCTTATTTCTAGCCCCCTCATTGAGAGCTGAGAAAGGCTAGAGTGTCAGACACTGAATCATCATGTGAGTACCTATACTATTAGTGAAAACGCATGCAAATTTTCAGCTATTCCCTACTGGAAGAGCAGAGCTTTCATGATGCTACCAGATTTCTGGGAAAACGGAAGTGAATGAGGAAGGAGCATGCTTCTTATGCCAAGGTTGGGGGAAAACGCCTATAAGCCTGTTATTCTGGAAAGCAGAGCAGAGATACACAGAATCTTCAAGCGTTCAAGCCCTGCAGCTTAGCTGCAATGGCAGCACTCTGATGTCTGGCAATTACTCACCAATAGGGATCTTTCCCCAAGGTGGGAAGGAGGCCATTATCCTGCCAAGATTTTAAATTTATTATCTGGTCCTCTTTAGAGTCCAGATACTGGAGTAGTGTCCGGGTTACAATCTATAAACAGAATGAGCAGTCTAATGACTCTGGCTTTAACCAAACTTGTGGGCTTAACATCAATCTCAAGTTCCTATTCATGGAAGTAAGACTCTTGGAGAATAAACTAGAGACAAGAAAAGAAACACGGTCTGAAAATGGTGAGAGCAGAGATGAGCAGACGAGGCTTACCAAGGAGTGTAAGGGTCCTTCATAATTAGGAGACGAGGAGGCCTGTCCTCCGTTTCTAGACCAAACAGCTGTGCCTGCTGATAGTAAAATGGGAATTATAATGAGATCTATATAGTCTTAAAAACAATCTTACCGACATTTTACATAGTACTTTTAAAAATAGCAATGTTGATTTCCATTTGCACAATAAGGTAAACACATGCAAACTTCCCATTCAAGAATTTTGGGGCAAGGAAAACATTTTAATGTAAAATATGAAGACTTTAAGCAGACTCAGAATTCTCTCAAGCTTCCTCCTAAAAGGGAATATTTAATTGATTCTGATTTTAGTTAGAAGTGTTCCTTTGATAGAAAGCTATCACTATGTAGTCATGGTACTTTTAAGAGCACAAGAGGGCATTTTTTGTTACACCTTCATGAAAGGCCAGTTTCTCTCATCAATGAAAAACAGCTTTGGGGCCGGCCGAGTGGTGCGTTGGTTAAGAACTGGCTTGGGATGCCAGAGGGCCCCGGTTTGGATCCCACATATGAGAGCCAGTGACACTGGACAGCTATGCTGGACAATTGCTTGACCTGGAGCTGGATTGCTGTGGGTCGCCGGCTGCAGTCCTCTGCTGCAGTGGGTTGCCATCGGCTACTGTGTGTGGCCAGCAGCCAGCATGAGCGGCCAGCAGCCGCCGTGAGCGGCCATCCAGAGGCCAGCGACTGATCTGCCTTGCCCAGGAAGAGCGCAATGATGGTGCCAACTTGGGCCAGTGAAGCAACATCCTCCACAACTAGACTGAAGAACAAAAAGGACAGCAACTTGTCTGTTCCCCTTCCTCAATTCCCCATTAAAAAAAAAAAATCTTAACCCCCGCCCCCCCCCAAAAAAAAAACAGCTTTGCTACTTGTTTTTAAGATGATCCTTAGGAAGGAATAAGCTTTCAGAAACTTTTTTAAGGAAATAAGATTAGTTGGTAGCGATCAACAAAACCAGAAATTTAAGAACTCAATATAACAATAGTAATATGTAAGTAGTTTCTTCTGAAGAAAAAAATTTTTTATGATTCACTCAACTTGAAGGTAAGGATTCCCGCTATAATAAATATTACATGTCTAACCTCTCACTTTGAAATTTAAAATAGTACACACTCAGTGTAGAACTGTTAGAAAATAAATAATTCAAGAAAGGAGAAAAAAAAATATGTGAATGATCTCAGTGAAATCTCACGTCCCGACAGAGTTAGCACTCTAAAAATTCATTCTTCCTGTCATTTCTGGGTATGCATATGTGTATTTTTATGCTAAATAAAAACAGAATATTTTGTTCAATTACTTTTAGTGACAGAATCTGGACAGAGCCATCAGAGTGAAAACAGTAATCTGTCCCCATGTTTACATCTTCATGAAGTTATTTCTTAGTAATGTGTGGTCTTCCTCAGTGAATTACCAGGACCCCACAAAAGAGGCGTTGCTTCTGTGCCTTCCACAGACAACATACTGCTCAGGTTTAGGGTATTTGGGGCATGTTCTGGAATGATCTGTGCGTAACTTTCCCTTCCCCTGATGAACCTAGAAGTGGAGTGGCAAAATGGTGAACATTCAATTCTGTCCGAGTTCCAATGTTGCTACTGACATAACCTCAGCAAGTCACGTACCCTTTCTGGGCCTTGTATACTCATCTGTAAAAAATGGAGCATTAGACTAAAATAGTTGTTCTCAAACTTTATTAGACTCCAGAATTTTTTTTTTTTTGCCCAAATCATAAAATAGACGAAACTAGAGCTGTTTTTCCTGAAATGGGGCAATTGGAGTTCTCCCTGCCCATGGTCCTGCAGCACATCCTCCCTGGGCTAGATGCTGTCTTGATCCTTGTCTGGCTCTGGACACTGAGGCATGTGATCACTTTCCAGAGCCTAACAATATGGCCCTTTTCTATCACGGGGAATGTTTCATTGCTGTTCCATTTCCCTTTTAATATCATCTCTATTTGTTCCCAGTTTCAACTTTGTCTCTCTGGACATACGGATTCAAATGTCCAGCTACCCTTCCTCTATTCTGTCCCCTCTCCGATGTCAATGGAGGCTTGGAAAAGGTTGACGTTCAATCCCACCTAAGCCATGGCCATTGCCTCTGAAGGCTTGCGGCAGTCTACAGCCTCCCGTTCTCTGCCAGGGAACCCAGTTTATAAAGGGCCACGTGAGTGCCTCATACAGGGATGGAGGAGGCAGCATTTAGGCAAGGGACTCCACCATAAATGACAGTAAGGTCAGGTTTCAATGAGGTACACGTGATTTACTTTTCTTTTTTTTTTTTTTTTTTTAGAAGCCACCTGTCCTCTTTCCAAAGAGCAGAGACATGCACCAGGCAGGGCCTTGTGGAAGCATTTATACTGGACAGGCAATGAACCTCTTAAATGCATCTCCGAAAAGTAAACTGCTGTATTGATATAATTCATTAACTTATAATTTTATTATTGGAAGCCATAGATCATGCCATTTGTTATTTTTAAAGGCAAACATCCCCTTTTACGGCACACAGTTACTTCCCAATTTATTTACAAAATTATCATTTTCCTCAAACATTCCAATGACATGGACTTTAAGAAGGGAATCTGGAAAATTGAAATTATCTGTGGGAAATAATCTCTTTGGATAGCCCATGTTGGATGACTATATAATCACATTCATAACTATATTTATTACATTTTCTCCTCTGAAATGTTTCATTGGAGTTCGTTACTGTGTTGAGTATCGTCTACAGAGCTAGGAAAAGTCTAAGAAATAAGGTTTCCATACATCTATGTACTGTAGATAGACCTAGTTTTTAAGAAAACTTTTGGGCGTAAATGACTGTACCTTCACCTGGTGGCCTGTCTCGCCCACTTCTTTCTATTTGTTTGGAAATGCTGTTTTGAGCTTTTGCAGGGAGTGAGGTTCTACCTACTGGAGCAGGGAGTGTACGTGGGGAATCACTCTCATCAGCTGGCACTACAATACAAAGGAGCTAAAATACAGTACCTGAGAGAGAAGGGGGAGAGCCAACAGGAGTTGAAGGGTTTGATGAAAAGCTGTTGTTAGTGTGATCTGGAGAATAGATCTTAAAACAGTGGGGGAGAAAAGAAAACAAACCCTCATTATTAGGAACAAATAATCAACAATTTTGTACAATACAATGCGTCCGTATAATTCATTTAAAGATTACAAGTTACAAAACACATTTAACAATTATAGTACCAATAGTCTAAAATGAAAAACTGAATTTTTCAACAGGAGAACTATGGAGGTCATATAAGATAGTAGGAAAAGAGCTGGACTGGATGGAGGTCGGAGGGCTTTAGTTCTAGTCCTTTCCTGCCCACTTCCTGCCATGGCTGCGTGGCTGTGAGCAACCCATAGAGATACCCCATGCCTGCCTTTCCCCTCCACAAAACAGGTCAGGCAGTATCTTCTCTAAGATTCTTGTCCAACTTCTTCTTCACCATGATTAACACATTTAATTCCAAGTCATAAGAACTCCCAGATTAAATAAAAACTTATACTTGGTCACAATGCTAATGTAAATCAAACTTCTTATGCTCCGATGGTAAGGAAAAACCAAACGAAGAGACAAGTGTCAGTGCAACAGGTCTCCACTAACATTTGCAAATGATCATGTTTAGCTTTTGAAGACAACACCAAGTATACTCCCGCAGACAAATAAGGTGTGCCATTGTGTCACCAGTGAACATGCAGGAAATGTTCAATTCTAGCCTCTTGGCAGCGGGCAGTCAAAGTGGCGAAGCTGCGTCCCCAGATGCCAAATACGTGACCATTTCTCATGGTCTTTTTTTTTAAATGCCTTTTCCAAAGTGTTTTCGAATTACCCCTTCCAAAGTCAGTCTTAGCTGGTCACTGAGCACCCACATGACTTCAGAGGAAAATAAGAAATCGAGATAGAAAATCTATACACCTAAAGGCCCTGAGAAGATCCACAAATCCGTAACTGAGTACCACTTAACACAACTGTAAGGAGACAAGATGGAAGAGATCCGCCATGCACTGCAAGCTGCAGAGCTATCCCCACAAATTTTGCAATGAACATTATGCAAAAAAGCTAGCATTTCCAAAAATCAAAGCTATTTGCGATTCCCTTTCTAAAATTTCAAATGTCCGCTTGTGATTAAAGTTCAGCCGTCAACAATGGTACACGTGAAGTCCAAAGTCAATATTTCCTCACCGAAGCAAGTGCTTTCCCCAGAGCATCTCCGGTCTGGGAGCTGCCTGCTGCTCCGCTTCCTCTATTTGCTGCAAAAACAAAAGGCAGAATATGAAAAACCAGGCGGTGCGACATCTAACAATTTTCTATTCCTGGTCCATTTACTCACAATTTAATTGCATTTTTAATGCTAATTACAACACATTAATCTTTAATTAGCATTAATTTGTTTGCTGAGGTAGATGTCAAATATATTCATGTTACATTTTTTACAGATAAAATATAAACCTGACACCTTGGTTTAAAGACAAAGTGCTTCAGTTGCTATTACCTTCCTGCTTGTTACTTAGGAGTAGTTTAGTGGTAAATGGTAGTTCCTTGCTAAGTTCATTTCTAAGAAGTATGCAGTACTTTCAGGACTCTGAAGACCTCAAAGTTTGGCTTTTCTTTATATTTTACGTAGTCAATTGAATTATCCTCACAAATAATTTACACCTTTCAAATAAAAAATTGATATATAGCAAAAAGAGGGGTACTCCTCTCAGAGTTCCACAGTAAACAAAATTAAAAAAAGAATCTACAACAGGCCTGGATTCCTAGGAAAGAAAATATTTTTAATATCTTAAATAACATATTTTCCACATAGATAAGTCTGTGTCCACATTAAAAATATTTGAACTGTTATGTTACTAAAAGTTAATATGGTCTCAAATTCCAGAGATTAAAAAAAAGCTCTACATAATCATGAAGCTATCGCTATCATGTTAAACACTGGTATTTTTATTTACAAAATAGATGAACAAAGAGTAGTAAGATGTACTCTTAATAAAAAAAATATAGATTCTAGTAGATAATTCAAAGCCAGCTCTAGGTAGCCAGTATCTTTTGAAGGTAACTGCTCTTTAGAAAATGGTACAGCCAGTGTACTTTTGAGGTCTTCAGTATCCATACAATGCTTACGACATTCGGTATGTTACATTTATTAAGGCCTCAGCATCAGCAAATTGACACAGTATTTAAATAAAACCCATTAAACGATAGGGAAAGATTATTTTTCAATATTCTGTGAAATCAAAAAAGGAACTCGCGAATCCACTGATTAATCCAGGCAAAACTTTATTACACAAATAATTTTTTAAAATTCCGAGCCCTATCCTTGACCCAAGAGAGCAGCTTTTCTGCCAAACGTGTCATTGTGAGCTTCCAGACCTGTCAAAATGGAGTAATGGTCTGATCTCAACTGGTCCAATTCTCTGCTTCTCTGGGTTATAATTTTACTCTCCTGACCTCTGTTTAGCACAGTTAAATTATGCTTGTTATGTCTGTATATTTACATGTTAGGTATGTCAGTTAGTCTTTTGATGTGTGTTTTATTTGGTTAACAAAACCCACACCCATATTCATGTGTTAATTACTAAAACTGAAAGAACACTGGTATGTGATTTAAAAGAACACAATCACCTTCTGAGAAAACAAACTTATTCTGTTTCACATCACAAATTCAGATTAAAAACATATTGGTTATCAGCGCTAAGGATTCTATGATATTATTAGCAAACTTCAAAAATGAGGATCTGACATGATACAACTGAGCTGGTGATGGAACTCACAGATATCAGGAGTATTAAAAATATTTAATATAAGAGATACATGAAATTATATCTGGTGTGAAAATTAAAATTACTGCATTAAGGAGTTTTGTTTTTTTAAAAATAAAGACAATTCTTTAGAGAAAATAATAAATATTTTGAAAGTACAGAGAGCAGTACCATTTTTTTCAGCAGGCATTCCCATGGTATTTGGGGCAATTATATATATAGTTTTTTCCTAGCAGCAATATTATCATAATACCTAAAAATGAGACGTATAGGTCAAAATAATTTGTGATATCTGCTTGATTAGAGAACAGATCTTCATGAAATGAAAGTTCAGAGTCACACTGGAAGAATTACATTATCTGACAAGGAACCAAAACCCAAATATAGGACAAGATATTGTTTCAATTACAGATAAAATTTGCTACTGTAGTAGCTTTCAAAAGATGAATTCTTCCTTTGAACAACTTTAAAATGAAAATAGTAAGTGTTTAAAAATATTTCCTCATGAAACCAAACAGGTAGAATTAAAAGCCACTGGAACTATTTTAGGAACACTGAAAAAGTAAATTATACATATATAACCTAAACATCTCACTTTAGACAAGACAAGATATGATCATCACGATTAGTTTTATACTATACCTTTCTAACTAAAGTTTCTATTCAGTGCCTGTTTTACAGAAGGAGATGTTAGAACTCAGGAAGTGGGACAAAAAATAGAATCAACGCTTTACCTCATGTTGCCATGAAAATGATTCAGAACACTACAAAGCCTGCTCATGGAAGCCGCTGATAAGAGCAGACTATTTTTTAACATGAAGCCATTCTACCTTGCAGCAGCTGGAGAGCCAAACCCAACGTCTTAAATTTCAAAGCAGTTTATTGGGGCCAGTTTGCCCTTTCGCTTGGAATGCCTTTTGTTCTGTTCCAGGAAAGTTTGGAGAAGACACATTTTCAAGAGTCCCTCAACATGTTAAGCTACACGGGTCCTTCTGGTAAAGGGTTCTCTTTTTATTTCTATGGCCGACAGGTCAAAGGGCACAAATAATCAGCCAGCGAATATATTGGGTTGTTGGAGAAGTCACGACGTATTTTTTCTGTTTTTCATTGCAAAACTGTGTCATGACTTTTGCAACAACCCAATAGTATACATTCTCAAATGACATAATTTCTTCTATATTGAGTAATGGGTCATGTTTAGCAAAAACATACTTCTAATTAAATTAAACCCTGTGCTCATCAAAAATCCTCCTTTTCAGCTTTATTGAAACAGAGCTTGATTACTATTCTAAGCCCTGGTTTTTGTCAACTCGCATCATTAGAAATTATCCAAATGCCCATAAAATGGAAATAAAAATAAAAACTATTGCCCCTACTTGGTAAGGACTGGATTGGTTTCTTAAGTTATTTTAGTTCTAATCAATGTTTCGTGCTCAAGAAAAAAATCATCAGTCTCTAGGTAGGGCTGTAACATAAATGAGTGGAAGATGAGCAGTTGTCAGGAGGAAGTACAGTACTGTAGGAGGATCTGACACCGCCCGCCACCCAAGCATTGCTCAGATGGCCTGAACACAGGTGCTGCCGCTGGCTGGAGGTTGGAGCAGAAAGGAGGGTTGGGCATCCCCAGCTTCACGTTGGACCACCCTTGGACTCAGTCTCAGCTTTGGGGAAATGGCAATTCCCATTAGAACACACCCTAATCAAAACACCAGGGTGAGTAGTGCCTGGGGATCATCCACTGGAAACCAGAATTTGGAAAATGTGCTACCCCTTTGCTGCACGCCCGTAAGCTCAGGCTGTGAACATCATGAAGATATCAAAGGAAGGAGTGCCATTCATAGTGTATTTATTTGCCTGAAAGAAGATGAGACTGCTTTAAAATTTAGGTTTTTGTAAAGCACGTCTGAGTGACCCTCATGTCATTAAACTATCAGAAGCAGCATAACAATGCCAGGAACTTGTCTATGAAAGTGACAAAAGAAGGGACAATCTCCAGTACTCCATACAATTGTACTCCATACAATTTTAGAACCAAAGCTCAAATGTAGGCCGCAGTGCACTCATTTCAAGCAGGAGGGGTTTCTAGGAATTGAAGGGGAAAGTGGAGCTACATGACCATCTGCAAGAAACGGTCGAGAGGACTTAAATCAAACTAGCTTACTGCTTTCCATTGGGGGTCTTTGTAACTAAGAAGCCATGATGTAAAAAAAAATAAAAATAAAGCCATGACGTTGCTGGATAAAATTCATACACTCTTATGCTCTGTGCCTGTTCATCACCCAACTATATTGGAAGGCTCAAAATTCTTATAAAAGACAAAGTGAATCTTACGTGATTACTCTAATAATAAAATGACTGTGAAGTCAAGTCCTCTGGGGGAAATGGACACGAAGTGTCTACTAGAAAAGCACACACTAAAATGCTTCATGTCATACAAACATCTCATTAGAAGTGAAAGTTGTAAGCTAGATGAATTCATGAGCCAGATAGGTATTCCAGGGTAATCTTTAGCATATGTTGTATTAAATCAATCTTGGTAGTTTAAAAACATGGAAAAATACCATGTATTAGAAAGCAGGCCAGTTAAAGACTAATAAAACAATAACAGTTATTGTAACCATCATGCTAGTGGTAGGCCCAATTCCCTCTGAGGGGAAGGGAGGGTGTGTAGGCCCACACCACAGGAGGTCACGCCCTGGCAATGTATACAAATGGTTTCTGAGTAGTCTCAGGGCACTGTGCTAAAGCAGGCGGTTCTCCCAATCCTTTTGATGGGCAAGGGCTATTGGATATTGCAGGTAGGAAGGAAATATGTAGGTAGCAAAATATATATGGCTGCTATCCTGTAGACATTTCTCTCCTCTAGAGCTGGTATCTAATAACTTATTACACTTACTTCTCTGTATGCAAGCTCATGCACATGAAGGGGCATTGGGCTGTAGGGCTTCTGAGACACGCCCAACATCATATAACATCGGAAGGGTTTTAGGCATAAAGTTTGACGGGCTCTGATGCTGTTAACTCCTGAAGCTCAGGACTTAGCCTCTCTCCTGTTCATCTACCTCTTAACTGGGTGCTACTCCAGTTGAGCTGTTATGAATCCATGCTGCATCCCATGCATTATCATTCACATAGTTCTAGGGTGCTGAAAAGAGCCTTCCGATTCAGAAACGTCTAGTGTACTCTTCAGTTTGCGGGCAAGGCTTCCGAGAAAAATAGTGAACCATGTACCACACGTAAAATATTTTACTCTACAAGTTTCTCAAAAACCCATGGATACAAGTGTCATTAAAAAAAAATCCCATCATTAATATAATCTGAATGAGCTTTATTCTTCCTAAGGGTTGCTCAAATAAATGATATTGGGCATTAGAGGGGAAAAATCAAATCAACAAAAAAAACAAGAAAGAACGGTCCTTCCTCCAAACCAACGACAAGCCATTCCAGACGTCAGTGAGCATCTTCCATCTTTGAGATGCAGAGAACGAGAGACAAGGGAGGGTGGTTCCAGATAGTTCTGGAGCCTACATCTCACTCCACATGCATTTGCTGTTCTATAATCAGTTCAGGAAAATCAGTGACCGCTGGGAAGACACATTATAACATGAAACTGAGAAACGGGGCAATAATTTTTTGAACTGAAAAAGAAGCTTTGCAAGACATCGACACTGTTTATGAAAAGATTGCACTGCCTTGCAACTTTACACCAAGAGAACTTGCAAAACGTGATAGCCATGTGTTAGCGCTTGAACCCCATTCTTACAGCATTAGTATTGCTTACAGTCATTTTCTACAGAATCATGTGTGTAATCTTAAACATGTGTCAGGCTATGTGTTCCCTATTTACCAATTATTTAATTAGCTCTGTGTGTTCTTTGGGATACAGGCAATGTAATATTTCTTTACTTCCTGCATTTCAGAATGAGTGAGTATACGCCAAATATTTTCAAAAGTCTACAGATGTATTCTATTAATCCATACAGTTTATTAGGGAAGTATCCCTAACAGAAGAGAAATCTTCTCTTCTTGTTATACAGACATCCTGCCATCCCTGACTTCTACCACACGCTGAAAATCAAGCCAAAAACCTAAGAGAATTAAAGTGCGAAGAAACATGAGCCACTCAGACACCATGCAATACTAAAGCTTATTACTATGTTTACATTTTCCTCTACATTTCAACTTAAGGAACCGGAGAACACATTTAAAGGAAAAACATTTCTAGAATGTTCTCCCTTAAAGCAGTCCTAAAGTAATAACTGTCTTTATGCAAATTAATAAAGGTCTGTTCCTCCAAAAGAATGAATTACTATGTCTACTCATTTCCTGAAAAGATTATAAAGCTTTCTCACATTCGACTAGCTGGTTTTGACAAGTACACCCATGATTATGGAGTAATTTATGTAATAAAGTTGTTCCTAAAAAAATCCCTTTTCTGCGTTCCAAAAATCTCACACTTTCTCCTTTTTAACATGATAGCTTCCTTATTATTATCTAGATCCTCCCTCCACTTAAACAGAGCCCTATGGTCTGTAACAAGTTAAGTCCACCCTTACTGTGCAGTCAGCCCATTAGGATGCAGAGCCTAAAGCTCCACCCTGACCAAACCAAACGTAGGAGAGTAGACATTCCTGTTGTCTGCAAGCTAAGGATGAGCCAACCAGCTTAACTAAAGCAAATCCCATTCCCAGTGGGGCTCATTTCCTCAGCTCATGGAGGATGATTACACCATCTCATAATACCTCTTTCTTCCCAAGTCTAACGCCTCTCTCCCAGGAATACTTGCAAATCAGTCAACAAAACTTTTTTCAAACAGTGCCTAAGCATGTTTTCCTCAACTCAAACTTCTGCTCCACCTTTATACCTTCCTAAAACAGAAAATTACTCAAACCACAAGTAGACAGGAAATCTGCCATGTTAGAGGATGAATGACCGGTCACCCTTCTTTGTAACTAGACCTCATGACTGCAGAAAGGGGCTTTCCATTTGCCAAACCACATTGAAGTGAAATATGCTTTTCTCACTCTTTCAGTTCTGCACTTCTTTCTTCTTGTTTTTCAAATCTGCCAAAACTGCACCGATAGCTAACAAAACTTCCCCATGTAACCTCTGTCCACAGCACTCCAAGGTCAAACCGATGCAACACATTTGTACAAGTTTGGTTATGAAAAGTTGCAAACATGGAAACGTTTTCCCAAATTTGCTTCTTAATGAGACATGATAGTAAAGGGCTGCAAGATGGCTCATTTCAAGTGTGAAACATATTATTGAATAAGCAGGGAGTGTATTATTTACACAGGATTATAGTTGCAACATTTCAAAACACATTTCTTTCTCATCGAAAACTCTCCTACATAAGTGATTCATACTACTTCCCAAAATTCTATAGATAAAAATAAATGAAAAAACTACAAACAGAGCAGGAGTGAGCAGCAGGGTCATTCTGTCACAGACACTTCTTTCTAAAACATACAGCGAGTGCTTTTGTCAGCGACCCAATGAAGTCATCTGAAGGCCCAGCAAGGTGGAGGTCTGAGCTAGAACCAGGGTAGTGGCGACCAGTGATGTCTGAGGGTTAGCAAGACCCTGTCTGCTCATCTGAAGGACGACGGAGGTGGTCAAAGGCCAGTTCCGAAGAGGGTGCCGGCCTTCTCCTCCCCAACCTGCCCCCCTTCTTCCTGGGCACCCCTTAGCTCCTCCTTCAGGGCAGGAGTGTGGTGGCGGCACCATCTGTCCTAGGGAGAGCCCCACAGTGGACAGCATGGAAAACGAGACGAGGATGATGGCTCAGTTAAATTGGCAGCAGCATTCCGCTTGAGCCTTAACTTGTGTGGTACATTTGCTTGATAAAAAGCAGCGAATAACTTGTGGCCCACAGATGGCCAGCCTTCTCCCCTCCTGCATGGGAACAAACACGCCTCCCCTGAAAAGGACTCCACAATGCCACCTGCTTCGGAAAGTGAAGCTCATCTCGTTACCCTGCTGGCCTGTGACTGTCACATGAACCAGTCTCCAGATGATGGTGGCATGTCACAGCCAAGAGCAGGGCAGTCGGACTGCATTTGGGAAGTGACAATTAGAGCCAGTATGCCCCCTATTTCATGAGTCTTCAGGGGTTCATCTCATGAACGTTCATTTTGCTTGCTGCTTGAGAGTACGAGAGGCAAGGGGTTTGGATCCTTTTAAACATCTTGTCCCGTCTAATGACTCACAACAAAGTAGCCAACTTTCAGTTTCTTGTGGAAAAAAAAGTGATTATGGTCAAGCCAAGGACTATTTCTGTTTCGTTCATTTGTTTGTTCATTCAGTTATGTGACAAATATTCATCGCCTGACTGCTGCTCAATTATGAGAGGCAGAAAGAGGTCTGTCATCATGAAATCCTGACACTGACTTTTAGCATCAGAATTGGCATTTCCAAGACTCACCCATTATACTGTCTGTCCCGTTGGCAGGAGGTGTACAGGAAGATGTGCTGTAATGGTTAGTACCACTACGGTGGAAAGTGGACATTGGAGGAAGACTGGAATTGATGTCTGCTGAAGAGTGTGATGGATAGCTCTGTGGCAAGAAGCAGAAAAAAGAGAGGCCATAATCAACCATGAAACATGTAGGGGGCTAGTTTTCTAACACTTCTTTCAGAACTCTTCATTCTGAGGTGGAGAAAGCCCTTAGTATTTCAAAATCTCCAAGAATATATCTTGCTTAGATCTGACAGATTTCAGTTTTCAAGTGCTAAAATACGAAGACACACACATAATGATAATTGAGAAATTACACATTGAGAAATTATCACAATCTTTAAATCTAAAAATTATTGCTTAAAACCATCTCTGCGACTTCAGCAGCGTAAAAGGGTGTTGCTACTATTCTTTGTATGGCCTATGGATCAACTAAGAAAGATTCCATGATTTGAGGAATAAAACAGCATCATGAAACACAGGGTTTACATTACAATTCACCTTGACCTTCCGAACACTAAACGGCAAAGAGTAACCCATCTCAGATCTTCTTCCTGCCAAACTGGAACATTGTTCTGCACTCCAGCAAGAACAAACTGGTAAATGAGCAATTTAAAAAGTGTCAATGATTATATATATATATATATATCTCCAAAGTATCAATATGTAAAGCCTTAAGTCAACGATCATACTGAATTAAACTCGAACAAAAGAACTGAGAATGAATATTTGATTTCTTTCTTTACATCTCCTCTCCCTCAGCAATCTACCATATAGGTGACGATGAAAGAAGACCATCATCTTTACAGAATCATTTGGCTTAAGGCTTATCTTTCAGTTCGATCATCGTACCAGTTGTCCAAATGAGTTGCTTTTCTTGGGGCCTATCACAGTGCCGGTAAGGTGGCAAATTAGGTGCTCCCCATCCATCTGCTTGGGAATGAGCAGATTACTGAGAAGGACACGTAATTTACAGAAACTATTTTCCTATTAAAGATAATAAGTAGCTTAAAAAGTTGTTCTCAGAGGCATGTGAATGTGTTACAGACATGTAAAGAAAAAATATTTAAGCTAAAATATGCTTTTTCCTTACATGTAATATTAATGGGCTATGGATCTTTATTATATCATTATTGGAGATTCTGTTAACCTTGTTAATATAAAATTGAGATTGAACATGATGCTGATAATCAGAGGTGCTTAAAGCCCAGATATTTATTCAGAAGGAGTGAAACCCTGGGTTTCGGATTTTTTTCCTTATTCTGAGAGGCTCATCTGAGGTTCTACCTCTTGCTTGATGATTCATGACTTCCAAATCTTCCAAGATCTCTTCTCTCTGAATCCCTAACGAACTTACATTCTGAACTGTGCCATGTAACAATTATATGCTGCTTTTCATTGGTTTTTCTTTCACGTGCATTTCCACCTATATTGTAAACTCTTCAGAGGGAGGGAATAGAGCTTATACCTCTGCATCCCACAACGTACAGCTGAGTACTGAACACATAATTATCCTACCTACTCAATGAACAACTGGTTTTCAGTTAGCATTTAATAAACAGTGGACTGAAATACTAGTAATTTGAGAGATAACCAAACAGTCGTCTAGAAAATGAAACTACGTTTCAATGCTAGCTAGGTCTTCCAGTGTCATGCCTTTCAAAATATTACCTCTGCACCCTCAAAATAGCCCATACAAAAGGTCAACCTCAGTGAAAAAGTTGACATGATGCCCTTAAACCTTTCCAAGTTCCCAAGAACGCCTTTCAAACTTTTTAATTTCATGGACCGCTTTGCTTGAGCAAAAAAAATTTCCTTAGGCCACCTGCTAAACTCATTTCTATTTGCTACTTATAGAATACCCCAAGTAGTCCATGAAATTTTCTCCAAAGAATGATAGGCTCCACATTCCATAGTGCAACTAATGTGAAACTGAATAAGCCACAGAACACCAAACTGAGAAGAGCTATACCTGATGGAGAGCTAAAGGCTAGTGTAAAGTGGAGAAAAAGAAACAGAATGAAGAAAAAGAAAGCTAACAGAAAAAAGAGACGGTTTCAGTTCTGTTCCATACTGAGTTTCTGAAGAATAGAGAGACTTTATAAATCAGTCCCAACTATGCAAAAATCAAAACACAAGAAAAGAATTATGACAAATATTTAAGTAAGTATTAATAATTACAGAATGAAACAGGAAATAGATGATGGCATCAATGGTAATTTTTAGATCCCTTAACTTGGTATAAAATGCACAGTAATTCAGGATTTGACAAAGGGTTAATACTGAGTTCAGAGACTAAAACGAAAAGTTCTTCCCCACAAACTTTAATGGGGAAACCAATACGATCTACCTAAATCAGTGATTTTTAGAGACTCATAGAAAATTAGATGAAGGCAATTAAGGAAGTTTCCAACTAGATTCTTTTACAAGGAAAAGTATCTTGAAAACTACTGTCACTCATAGACATAATAAATACACCACGGAGACTATTAGTGACATGTGAATAATGTGTCTTTTAGAATATTTAGGGATCAACTATTAATATAAGAGGTCTTACTCCAGCTATTAATATAGTCTACCCTGCCCTGCTTACTACAAAGGGAAAGGGGAAGTATGATAAAGTGTTATGGCCTTACATGCCCACTGTTTAATTATTTTTACTATGATATCCAATGACAGTGTATTTGGAGACTACTGACAGAGTAAGTGTTGAAAATGCTTCCATTAGTGATTTTTTTTTATCAACCTATGGGTTGATAACTCAAAGATTACAAAATATAATAACTGGTAGCACATACTGAGAATAAAATCATACTTTGGGTTACAGCAGGGTTTCACAACCTTGGCACTACTGATTGTTTGTGCCAGATAATTCTTTGCTGTGGGGGGCTCTCCTGTGCACTGTGTGTTTTTACTAGCATCCTTGGCCTTTATATACTAGGTTCCAGTAAAAACTATCTTTCAGGTGTAACATCCAAAAATGTCTCCAGACATTTATAAATGTTCTCCAAGGGGCAAAATCACACCCAGTTTGATAATCACTGGGGTTAGGGTTTATGTCACAAAAAATAAAAGAGAACAGAACTTCCTTTTTATTAAAATTCCCGATCCCAGGACTATTTCACTCTGTGGTGTAAAGACCATGCCTAAACCATGACAGACAGCAAGGACTCTGCCCTACTTTTAAAAAGAACTCTGCCAGGTCATTCCAAACTTAAATCTCCAAGAACCCATTCTAAAGCTCAGCCACAAACTCCAGTTTTTTGAGTGATTTGACGTATCTCTGTGACATCGTAGTGATTAGCTGTGGGATTGTGTTGTAGAGGCTGAATCTCTACAGGGAATTTGAAAGAAGCAAAACTGGTGACTTGACAGTTGCTACCGAAATGTGTGGATTTCGAGCTTTATAACCACACATTCTATTATAACATGGTATAAAGGGATGATGACAGTAATGTTTCTGAAACGTTGTACCTTTAGAGATAACCCTAATTTGGCCAAATTATACCCAAAATAATACAAGGAAAGCTCTCTTCTTCTTCTTCTCAAACTATTCTTTTGTTCAACATGGCACGGGCTAAAAGCTACATTCAAAAATTCTAAGAACGAGCATTCTTTTCAAATGAAAGGACACTAGCTGCCTACTACATACTCAAATTATTCTCAATGTCAGATTTTTAAATGTCACTTCAGCAAGAGATTTTTGAATGGTTAAATACTGAAATTACAATGATTACTCGATATAATAATTCAATAGTTTCCTATCAGTAGGAAAATTCATTAGGATATACTGCCAGAGACCTAACTCATTTGGCCTTTTTAAAAAACAAAACCCTAATTTCTACGATCTGCTAAGTGATCATGTTAAGAATGAAAACCCTATGTTTTTTGATAGATAAATGAAATTACAAATACAGCATGTGATGCAACCTGCTGGGTTACTCTTTTCAAATGATCTCTCTTCCTGGTTGACAATGTTTTGGCTCAGCAAAACTTTTTCGAAAATGAATGTAGTCGATTTCTTTTTAAAAGTTACACCTTTTTCTGCATTTGAGCACATTTTAAAGACACCTCCCCTATGCAGGGAATTTGGGATAAAATCAAATCACCTAATGCAAAATTCTAGACCATGACAGGGAAAGAAAAAAGAAATATAACAGGGAAGAAAAATAAATGTCGGATGGACAACTCTTAAAAGGACTGAAATTCCAACATATTAGCATTGTGCCAACATTTTTTATGTGTAATCAAAACTTTCCTTGCTCATAGGACACATGTAAATTTGATCATGAGTTCCTTAGAGAAGTGGAAAATGATGATGGAGAAATAAAAATGTTAGCCAAGAAGAAATTCTAGTATATAATAGTTGATATTTCTCTAAGCTTTCACTCTAATACCTCCAAGTAGGAGGTGGGAGAAGAGAAAATTTGAAAGTAAATCATCTGTTATTTACTGAAAATGTGCTGAAATTTGAGATAGTTTGTGATTTACACATTCAAACTTGGGAGATGATATAAAAAGGCGAATTCCGTCTCCACCATGTGCCTCTCATTAACAGATAGGTTAATTGACCAAAGAGTGTCTCTCTCACTAGAACTAAATAAATAGGCATTTTCAAGGATTTCAGAAATCTTAACTTTTTGATAGGGTCTTAGTCACCTTTCTATGTCTTTAGTGGTTGAGCAAAAGAGAGGAAAGACCACAGAAATCTAGAAATTACTATTTCCTATACCAGAACAGAGAAAGAAATGAAATCTGGGTACTACGAGAAAAAAAGGGGCAACTTGCAAGATGGAAAGAAATTATATAAATAAATACCACTAACAATAACTGGACTCGTTACCTTTGTAAGATTAGAGGCCCATACATTTTTAAAGCTATATTATTGCACAAGGGACTCAGTCCCATCTTATCTGCACCCCAAATCTAACTCATGATCTAGAAGTCCTCTTTCTTCCATTTAATGACAGACTTAAAGTTCATAAGTGGATTCTGGGCCGTGGTTTTTTTTGTGGCTAGAAAAACATCAGATGAGTTGCTTCCTTTAGAACAAAGAGTAATACTAGGATGGATGAGCATAGGCGATGGGCAGAGTGTAATAATAACAATAACGATTATAATAATAAAAAGGTAACATTCTACAGCCCAGCAGTTTTCAACTAGAATGAGGCAAAACGAGTATCAGTGGGAGATTGGGGAGTGTAGAATTAAAGCTAAAATACGGAAAATTGGGAATCTGATCTATAGAGAAATCCCATGGCTGCTGTTACTGATGGGAGTGTATAGAAAACATGAACTCTTTCCTTCCAGCATGGCACAAGTCAAAGCTGTCAGAGTGACAGAAGCCGGTCAAGGAGTAAACGGAAACACCCATGGGAGATGCATATCATCTACCTTCAAAGTTAGTAGACTGTCAAGCTGCACCCTGCAGTGTATCCTTCAAAACTACAGATAGCAGGGCGGCTAGTTAGCTCAGGTGGTTAGAGTGCAGGCTCATAACACCAAGGTTACTGGTTCGATTCCCACATGGGCCAAGGAGCTGCACCCTCCACAACTAGACTGAAGACAATTACTTGACCTGGAGCTGATGGGTCCTGGAAAAATGCCCTCCACAACTAGATTGAAACAACTACTTGACTTGGAGCTGATGGGTCCTGGAGAAACACACTGTTCCCCAATAAAATTTCTAAAAAAACAAACCAAAAAAACTACAGATAGCAAAACAAAACAAAACAAACGTAATAAGGTACTGCCATAGCTGAATTCTATAACTCAAATACAGTGTGTTTTTATGTACGAGAGGAAGCTGACATTGTGATAGGTAAAGCACAGAACAAAACACAATAAACAGTAGAACAATGATAAAGAGAATCTGAAAAGGCTTACACAGGTGATCTGATTCAGTTACATCTTTGCTCACAAAAACAAGACAAAGGTAAGAATAATGGGTGTGTACCAACTTTGCCTTCATCTTCAGAGTCCTTGTGTACATGCACAGAAAGACCGAGGATGAGATTTAATCAACTAGCTCTCTTATCCCCATGACCACGTAAATCTGCCTTACCAAACGTTCGTGTGGATGCAGGCTACAGTAGTTGCTAGACTGTGGAATATGAGAAGAATTGCCCAACATTCCTCCGTAGCCAGGCTGATTCATCCCACTGGAGGAGCTCCAAGGGTCACTGCTGTGATGGCCATCTGTAAAGGACAAAGAAAACCATGACTCTTCGGAGGCATTCAGCCTTGCCTTATAGAATAGGGTGTTTTCATATACTTGAAAATGGCTGCCTGTTGTGCATTCATCTTTGTGTTGGTTAGTTGATTACATCAGAAGAAGGTCATCATTATTTTTTTCCAAATGGCTCTATATTGCCAAACAATTATAAATATTTAACATAGTAAAGTGTTCTTAGTAAAAATTCAACTGAAAAGAACAACAGAACACATTTCTACACAGAATTATGTCAAGTCAGCAGGGTAATTAATCCTAAAGGAACCATTTCTTGGAAGTCCTCTAAGCCCCTTTTCTATGAAACCTAACTAAAAATCAAATTGCTCCTAAATTTTGGGGTGAAAATAAAATACTTGAGACATTACTGAGTTGGCAAGTCTCCAAGTTTAAAAAGGATATCAAGAAATTAGTAATAACGAAAAAGAACATCTCAGATTTAAAAGACTGGATTTCATTTTCTTAACACACAGAGTACATAGAATTAGAGTTAGAATTACATGATGATATCTAGGGAAGAGGAATCTAAAATATAACATTCTGAGTTTTTGTTTTCTTTTTTAATTTTTAGTTTTTGATATAGCTATCTTAAGCCTTCAGTAGCAACTCAAAGAATACACACTTATAAATTGGGTATTATACCATCGTTAATTTTGACAGCCCCTGGATTTTATACAATTATGACTTAAGAAGAGGTTTAAAATTACATGGAAACTATATGAAGTATCTTTTAATATTAAATTAATCTTTTGTTAATATCATATTTAAAACATTTCTATAGATTCTTTTCATTTTCTGGGCTGACTGGTCTAGAAGTTACCATTAGAGATTGCTGCTGTTTGCTTTAGGTTTCTCAGATTAAGCGGGGGGCGGGGGAAGTGGGGAGAAGGACCTATGTTATTGCTGGGTTCATTCAATTTTTCCTTCTTTCAATAGTTCAACAAAAATTATTGCGTGCCAGATACGTACCAGGTTACCAGCTAGGTGTTAACTGTATGGCAAGTATTGCTTCCCTGAAAATAAGATTTTTGTATACTTTTTATTTAAAAAGGCCTTTTGAAAATTTAGGCAACAGGCAAGTTAAACCTGACACTATATTCGCAAGGCTTTTTTGTCTCTGAGATTTGAAACCTAGAAGTTAGACTTCAAAAAACTGAAAAGATTTTAGGACAGGAATGAATAATCTATACATTGTTTTAAGAACTATGCAAGCAAAACCATGTCTGTGATTTTGATAATTTAAGAGTTGTAACTAGAAGATGGACATTCAAGTTAAAAATGAGAAGTTACAGAGTAGTGAGTTTAAAATCTGCTGCTGAGAGTCTCTGAATATCTTTCCCCTAAACTGCACATTTCTTCAAGGCCTAAATTCCCTGGGCACCATGCAGCCCTCACTGAAGAAAGCGGATATGAAATGGGATCACCAAGCACTGCTTCTGTGATTACAATGTGAAAACGCAGGGCTTTCAGAAAAGTCATTACTCATCCACTTTGGATTTATACCTGAGATTGAGGAAGTTCAGATGTCCCTTTAAATTCAAATATGGAGTTGAAGATCACTGACATTTTAAGTAGATGACATTTATGACAGATAAATTGCGAATATATATCACTGAACAAGAGTCGCTTGAAACATTTTGACAACATGAGGCACTATATGGAAATACATTTAAGATTTGTTAACACAGAACACTCTACTCAATACAGACTTATAAAAATACATATTTTACATAAATTATGCTTTTCATAGCAAATTAATATTTATCACATCCCATGATCTTGGCATAATGTTGTTTTGAGAGAATAGAATTAGACGTGTGCAAATTAATTGTGCTCATTAAAAATGTCAACTCAAAAAACATGTTTTTTTTGTTTGTTTTTTGCTTTTTGGGTATTCATATGCAGAAAAGCAAATTTGTTCCCCATACTTTGTGTGATCTAAAGAGAAGAACCTATTGTTTTAATTTACCTGGTCTTCTTTGCAGTTGCCACAATTTAAGCAAGCTACTTTCCTGAAGGCAGATAGAAGAAATCTATCCTTCTGTCAGTTTTCTCAATGGAAATCTGCTTTGAGTGATGAATCATTGAGTTGACAATCTCTATAAGCACTGATGGCACAGTTTTTCCTACTGGTTACAAAAGAGAGCAGCTGATGCCCAAGTGGCTGCTGTTTATAGCTGGAGGGGATGAGCCTTTTCTCACAGCACAGAACACACCCGTGGGACATACCCTGGTGTGTTCCTTTGAGGGTTACACCTAGGACAGGTCACAAAGATAAAGAGTCCCTGGGAACATGAGCTCCACCATGTGTGGAACACATTCTCTCTATTCCTGAGAGACCCATTCGATTGAATTTCATAGACTTTCCATGGAATTTCACATGTGAACTAACAACCTAAAAGACCTAACACTCTGAAGGGAAAGAAAATAAATCCCTTTTAATCAGAACGATTTTGAGTGTGTCTGTTGTAATCAAAGTGAGTCACCAGGCTGCTCCCCGGATATCTGCTGCCCCAAGTGCGTGCTCCTTCCCGTGACATGGCCCTACCTGGAGGAGCTCAAAGAAGGAAATCTCATGGCATGTTGCCAAGGGCACAAACAAGGTTTTCACACCCAGGCAAAGAGTTAAGTTCTGTATACGGGCGCTCTTGGTCAATTCCGTACCTAAACTCCCGAGTTTTAACTTGGTCACAAGGTCATCGCATTTGGGCAGTAAGTGTCACAGGCGTATCAGGGACGGAGCCTTAGCTGTATCCTCAAACCCTCTATTCTTATAAGCAGTTGCTGTCATTTCCACCATTTTGGTCTTTTCAAGCAGTAGAAAGGGGGCTGTGCTATCAGTGGAAGGCTGTAAGCTCAGGGACCACACATTCCACGTGCATTTAGTTACATATCTTGGACAGTTAGGGGAATCAATATACTTTATCTACCATGAAGCTTTAATTTTCTACATTTGTCTGGGGGAAAAAAAAAACTGGGTCTTTTCCCCTACCTCAGTTAGCATATTGGGATAAAGCTTTTGCTGTGTAATGAAATAATAGTCCAGTTTTTAGATTGGTCACTTCATCTATCTGGATGGAATTCTTATTCCTATGTATAAAATAATAAGTGGCTGAAATGTTTATATAGTTAAACATAAGGGCAAGTTGTTCCCAACTGGCTCAATCCAGGATGCTTAAAATACACACTGAGCCAAAACACTTCTAAACGTATACATCCATTCTTCTTGGGGCGTGAAGATGCTGAAATGATCAGTTATGGAAGCCCACCCTCCAGGAAGCGTCAGCTCTCAGTGAAGCAAACCAGTCTAATCTTAACCCATGATTGTTCAAGGGGCATTCACTAAAAAAATAAGTCTTAGTAAAGTTTTAGTTAATTGATCTGTTTTTAATGACTACAATTCCTAAGAAAAGCACATGACCCTCAATATTCTATACTTGCCTAGTGTTCTATTTCTTGGTTATCAGTTTAACAGTCTTTTGCTCCATATATGACATGAAAAGACCATGGAAAACTCTGCCCCATGGACTTCCCGTTTGGAGAGGCTGCATCTTACCTTGCATGAAGAAGGAGCTAGGGAAAGCGCTGGTTGCTGGTTTTGAGGAAGGGTAGCCTGGCGAGTCCCTGTTGTAGTCGGCAGTGGTTGCTGATGGAGCATAAACCTGAGGAAACAGAGCCAATTTAGTTTCGCTGGCTGCATTGACCGAGCATCTCAAGGTCCATTACTTTAAAAGACGCAAGCACAAAATACTAAATTTCTACCATGTCCGTTCTAAATCTGATGAACACCTACACACACTGCTGCTGCTTTCAGAACACAGAAAAACAAACAAAAATGCTCAGTATATATTTGTGTGAATGGGAAACCGGATGTGATATTTTCCAGTCACAGGTGAGAGTATTGCAAACTATGTCTAGTTATAAATATCTAATATAATACCGATACAGTTGTCCTGGGAGCCTAAGCATCCTTAAACACACACACACACACACACACACACACACACACACACACACACACACAAATGGCCCATGGGTACAAGAAAGGTGAAAACAGAAAGATGTGCATCGAGGCTCTCCCTTTTATTCTACCTTTCCATTAAAATTTTCACTTTTGAGAGACAGAGAGACAGACAGAGAAATCAATTGCAGTATCCAAACCACAGAAAGTGACAATTATATCTTGGGATATTAAATTTCCATAGTGTCAGCTTTTTGCACAGATGCATGAAAAGGGCCATTAAGAGCCCGGATCTACAAAGACCACCAACAACCAGTGTGTATACAAGAAGGGGCGGGGGGCGCCCTCCTTTATAGTTCTTATTATATTTGTGAGTGCAATAAGCTTAAAAAGTGTGCCAAAATCCTAATTTACTTACGTTTGTTTACTAATACTCATGAGACTTGGAAAACCAGTTCTTTATAAAAATAACCTGTGTGTTTTCATGTTTATGTTTCCTTTAAAGAACACAACACACTGGAACAGCATCAATTCATAAGGTATGGTTTAACTTTCTTTGGTTTTCCCCTTGCCTTTTCTGCTAAATATTTTTAATCCCCATTTTCTTTTGCTCCAAAAGTTCCTCTCTCCAGATGGTCGGAGAGACTGAAACACTGTCGTCCTCTTGATGAAAATGGATACCTTCCTGCCTCCATTTTGAAGCAGGCAGCGGCTCACAAAATTGGCAGTGAGCCTACAATGATATTCATAGGTCACAGTAAAAGAAAGAGAAATCCACCAATAAAAACGCAACGGCAGGGTGACCAAAAAAGAACTCCCCGCACCCCGTTTTTTACAGTGCACATCAAATAAACACCCTAAGAAAAATTATAGAATTGCTCTCAGAACACCATGAATCACAAACTAAGCATTAATACAAGGTTTAGGATTTCACAAAGGATAGGTCCACAGAGACAGATGTTAGAAAATATGCATACACATACATACATCAAATAAATGCTACAGATGCCCCACAGTGCCCTTGAAAATTGGGAGGTCCTGGAGATTGAACAAAATAAAAACAAACCAGAAAAACCCATGCATACTTTAGAAAAGAAGGATTTTTTTTCCTAAGTCATAGAAGGCTAGAAGCCCTGTATTTCATGGGCTATATTTCATTTTATTTTTAAATGTTCTTCATGTTTTAAATGTATAAACAGCTATTAACTTCTATATCTTTAATGGACAAAGAATGAAACTTAAGCCAGGAATCCCCAAACAAATCAATACTCTAAGTTCTGTCAAGCAAAACCCAGTATTTTTTCCTGAGAACTATATAACTCACAAACAGTATGGGAAATACTATCAAATGTATTTAGAGAAGGTCTTAAGAGTAGGCTAAAAAGATGAAAGAAAACATTACCTTCTAGGAGAATGGGGAAATTCAAAATTAGATCATCGCATTCTAATGACAGAATGAGCATAACATGACTACAATATATCTAGAGGCTATTTGCCTGACAGCTCTTGGGCCAGTCAGTATTAATATAAGCTAAGTATACTATGTGCTATCCCCAAATTTCAGAAATCAATATATTTACTATAAAACTGAAAATAAACTGATTCATAATATTAAATTATCTTATATTTTAAAACAATTGGAATAAATCATTTTAGGAAAATATATAATTTAATTTTAATTAAATTTAAAAAAAGGTTCATTTCCCCCCCCTCTATTTGGTAGAATTATTTAATATTTCTTTTGACATATAAGGACAAATCTTTGGTAATTTGACTATGAATTGTGATTAAGCTCCTTTGAGGGTAAGATCACTTATTCCAAATTTATAAATGATGCCTGCATGAAAAAGAGTATCTATGGGGTTAAAAATAGTTTTTAGGATATATTATACCATAGAGTTTCTGTTTTCTGGTGTTGTAGCCGAATGGAGACTCTTTAGATAAGATGAAAGTCTTCGTTCACAAGAAATGGACCATTGTTTCACAGCTTTTCAAAAAAGGCAATTCTTATATATTTTATACATGTTATGTTGTAATTTACAGATGAGGTATAATGTTATTCCCTTTTCATTTGTATACTTCAGCGTTGTCATTGCAAACGTTATTTTAAAGGTAAGTGCTTTATATAAATAAACATCACATAGAACTATTATACTTTTTCAAAGTGGAAGAAATAAAAAAAAAAACACTTTCTTTGGTACAACCCCCTGCATTTTAAAGAAAATTTCATAATGGAATGGTCAAAGCAACTGCTCAAGACATGCAACTTGTTCAACATATACAACTACTAATTACTCTTTATTTTCTACTATTCACTGGTTACTTTCTTTAAAAATGGAGGTGGAGGTATAAGATGATATTTATGAAAACAGAGTGATCATAAAGTTCATACTTTGGTTTATCCTTAATGTTTTAATCTCTAATAACCTGGATGACCAATGAGCTGCTTCATTATTTTTACTTCAACTATTTTGCTAATTTCTCAATCAAAAGACTTCAGAGTATGGGTTTCAATAAGGTATTCAATAGAGATATACTAAGTTCAATAAGAAAATCTCACATGCATTTAATTTTAATTATTACTATTCCAGGTAAATAGAAAGATGACTTACACATTTGTTAAATAAAATAGCTTTTTATTTAACAAAACAATAACAAATATGCCAGGTATCTTCAAATAGTTGGAATCGTTTTTCAATGATTAACACCAGAAAATCAATTCAATGAAAAATGAAATACAAATCTCAAACTCTAGTTCAATGTATTGAAGTGATGCCACCAACAAAACATGAGGAAAGTTTAAAGGGAAATAAAAATCTACACTTAGTTATTCTCTGACAAGGTAGCTTAGATCAAGGTGACTTTTGGTATTCTAATTCCTCCCATAAGAATAACTAAAGAAGTGAGAAATTATTGTTGCAAAATTGGAACTGGGGAAACTTGGCAAAGCTCCTAGGCTACAGCATTTTTAGTGAACTATCTGTTGAATAAAAGCATCATGGAAAGCTAACAGCAAAGTATAGTTAATATTCAATGTAAGCACCATTATCTTTTTTCTTACAATCTTGGATTTAAAACAAGATCATACATATAGAAATTCTGAGTTTAACAAAGCTCTTTAGATAACACTAAACCCTGAACAGATAAAAGTAAAAATGTTTTCATTTTACATATTTAATATCTGTTGTAATTTGAGATGTATTTCTATGGTACATTAGCTGTTCCATCCATTGTTCCTGATTATCCTTTCTGTAGTCATCAAAGAAACACCAAAACAACATGTTCTTTTAACTAGAACCTCCACCTATTCGAAAAGAAGAAAACCAAGCCAAATTAAAAGAAAGGCAGAAAGGAAGAAAGGAAGAAAGAATGAACCAAGGGAGTAGAATGCATATTCTACTTTTCTCCTTTGATGTTTTTATTTTTATCTGTCTTGGCATATCACTTTCACTTACGGAGATTTAAAAAATAACAATAATTACCATTTGTTTAGGGCCTCTTGAGGAATAGCTTTTGTGCTAGGAGTTTGATATATATATTTCCAATCTTCTTAATAATTATACAAAATGGGTGTTTTTAATAGTATCATTACTATTGCACAGGTCTGAAGTATGACAGAGAGGTCAAATGTATTGACTCAAATTGGCCCGGATCTGACTGCCAGTTCCACCATTTATTAGCTAGGCAAACTTGGGCCTGTTACTTTCGTCTTTCTGATCTTCAGATTCCTACCTGTAAAATGGGGAACAGTGTCTGCTAAAATTCTTGTGTGAATTAAATGGTATAATGTATCTAAAGAAACTAGAAGATTACCTGACACATACTAAGCATGCAAAAACCATCAGACAATATTAATGTTATGTTGCTATTGTTTTTATTACCTGGACAAATATGACTCAGGAAAGTTAAGCCACCTTTCCACGTTAAAACCTTAACAAGTGGGCTGGCTGAGTGGCGCATTGGTTAAGAGTTGGCTTGGGACGCCAGCTCTAAGCAGCAGGGCCCCGGTTCGGATCCCACATGAGGGCCAGTGACACTGCGCCCTCTACAGCTAAGATGGTGAACAACAGCTTGACCTGGAGCTGGGCTGCCGTGAGTTGCTGGTTACAGCGTAGGCTGCATTGAGGCTGGCCAGCAGCGGGTGTGAGCTGCCGTGAGCCGGCGTGAGTGGCTGTCCAATGGCTGGCAAGTAACTGTGTCACCCGGGAAGAGCGCAATGATAATACTAACATGGCCAGTGAAGCAACGTCCTCTACAACTAGACTGAAGAACAAAAGGACAGCAACTTGTCTGTTCCCCTTCCCCAATTCCCCAATAACATCTTTTAAAAAAATAATAATAACAAGTGGTAAAGGAAGGATTTGAATAGGTTATCAAAGTCTGTGTTCTTCCCATTAAGAAACAATTGCTTGCTCTTAAAGGCAAAAAAAAAAAAAAAGATATTTATAATTATCAATACAAATGTATACTTTGGCCATAGTTTGTAGAAATAGTCTTGTGAGGTCTCCTAATTATCTTCTAAGAAAATAAAATGTCAAAATGTCGTAAATCATGTTCCTAGTGAAACCGCTATATGCTAACATTGTTTGCTTCTCAACATAGGAAGCTAACCTCTAAGGGGATAAAGACAAGTGGCTCCAGACCATGTACCGTGAGGTGCGTAACTGAGAGGGTTAGGTGGCAGGCACTAGGTTATACAGTAAGTAAACCTTTAACATTCCTTAACATGACTATCCTTTTGTGATTCTGCAAGTATCGTCTGAATATATTAACTTCAAAAAAAGAGAATCAGAAAAACGAAAACATCGTAATTGCAGTCGAGACTTTCAGACCCTTAAAGAGAGTTGCAGTATGCTCCATGATGAGTAGAAAATCTCAAAGCAGAATTACACTTCCGATGCCCAAGTGCCAGCGAGGCTCTTAGTAGCTCAGACCTTGGGTGGTTTCACAAATATTGTAAACTGTGATAGTCAAACACTCAAATGCCAAGAGTTTCTAGTGCACCCCTGATGTTTACAGACCTAGGCATATGCTGTGATGCTTCCCGGCATCTAATGGGGAAAAGTGCTTGTAGGTGATCAGCTCACTATTCAGGCAGCTGGGTTGGCCCCCCAACTCTTCCAGTATTGCTTAAAGGACATGGGTCACAATAAGAAAAGAATGGCTCCGGGGCGGTGATACCTCCACATGCAGAAGAATGAAAACAGACACTGTAATTGTTCTATGTGGCCAAGGTAAAGGTCTCTTGCTAGCTGATCCATAAAGCGAGGGGGAGATATACTTAGAAGAGGCAGTCTCCAGATAACACAGAAATGGATTTGGCAGCATAGTAGAAATGATCCAGCTCTGGAGGCAGACCAACTCTTTTCAAATTCAGCTCTCACAATTAGCTGTCAGAACATAACAAAGCAGTTTATCACTCAGAGCCTCAGTTTCCTCATTTGTCAAATGGGGCTCTTCTTGTGAGGAGTAAAGATAATACCCATCCAGCCTAATTCCTAATCTGTTGTAGGCACTCAAAAGCAGATAATCGTAAGGCAGTAAACAACCCAAGAATGCAAAAATGGAAAAAAAAGCAAACTACAGAAATAAAAGTTATTCACCTGATATAGTCGCAGTATATATTATCAAGTCAAGGAATAGCTACTAACGCAAAGAGATCCTACTTCATTTCTAAGCGATGGTTCAAGCCCAATTTGCGTTACTATCACATAAATAGAAAATCTGTTTAGAGATAACACATAAAGGTCTGCAGTATACTGACAGATAGATGGATATTCAATTATAAATGGACAAATTTCAGAGGTGTGAGCTACTGAAATTGTGAGGCTTTTATTTCCATCTAGATCACTTGCAGCTTTTATAGGAATTAACCAAATAGTTCTAAGTGCCCTAAAATAATTCCCAGTAAGAAGAGTTTTTACTCTTCAAACTATCTTTATTGGGAATCTAAAAATTTTTTTCACAATTATCTAAAATGTGTAAAATGTACCATTCATGTATATGATATTCATATTTCATTTCTGCTAACCGGTAATGACCTGTCTCACTCTACCATATTACATTACAAAAATATATGAAAAAGAGTATGTATATGATCTCCCTAAAAGAAAATTCCTTAAACACATAATACATTTAGAACACAAGTCACTTTGCACATACATCCACACATCCCATCACAAATATCGCATGTAAGTTTTTCTACCCTCCTAAATATCAGTTGAGTTTTGATGTCTGTTCGTGAGTAAATTAAATCTGAAGTTAAATCTGATAAATGAATTACAGCCAAGAGTTTTATCCTTCTTAGCCACCAAATTTCCTTTTCTGTGTTTAGTAGCAAAAGTGTAAGGATTTAAATTCCCTTCTAGGGTTGTATCTTTATCTATCAAATTGCATAACCAAAAGATATAAAAAAAAAAAAAACCCAAAAGAAAGCAACAAGAAGGAGACGCAGGCGCCTGAGAAACACACAGCAAGCAGGAGTTACGTAAACCCACCGGGATGGGCAGACCGCAGCCCATGTACTTCGCCAGCACTTCCATCCTTCAGTGTGAGGACGATACAGTCAAAAAGTGAGCTGGACCTATGTTGAAGTGTGTGCCTCCTGCATGCAAAGCACCCCAGGGACGACGAAAAGCCTGGTGTTCTTTATGGCCAGGCAGCTCTACCCTGTTCTTTCTTTTCTTCAAATAAAAAGGCAAGGAGGCTCTTCTTATTTTATTTTATTATTTAATATGTAGCTAGTTGCAGTATATTTTTCAAATCTTTAAATCAAACTTCAAATTAAAAAAAAAAAGGATCCATGCAGCCTTTGACATGTGTTGAAATTTACAAGGAAGAAAAAAATCCTGCTTCAATTAAAAAAAAAAATCTATGCGTCAGTAATAACTGTATAACAATATTATTGTAATTTACATCTACATGATGTGCCATTATTTTAGAAGTATTTTCAATGTGTTATCATTTGCAAATCCGAAGCAGAAAAATGCCTGGAGAGATATGATGAGGCTCACTCTGCTATGATCTAGATACAGAACATTTGAGATTTTAAGTTGTTTTCACATATTATCCTATAACCATCTCAGTGATATATGCAGGAAGTTGCCAATTAGAAACAAAGAAAAGAAGTAATTTATTATGGAATCATAGCTTAACACTCCCCAGAACTGGAAAAGGACCTAGTCCCCAATGCCTGCCAGCCCCAAGCTCTTGTCACAGTTGGCATGACAAAATGATGACAATGATAAAAATAACTAACAGTTTACTTATGATATGCTAGACACTATTCCAGTAAAATTGTACGTATAAACATTTTGTCTTTACACTAATCCTATTGTTTTATCATCTCCATTTTACAGATAAGGAATCTGACTCATAGAGAGGTTAAGTAACTTGCTCCAAGTCATACAGCTAAGTTAAGTGGAAAACTTGGGATTCAAAATCATGGAGTCTATTTTCAGAGTCTGAGCTTTTAACCACTATGATACGTTATCTCTGGATAGCTAAGGCTTCTCTCCAGGATGTTCACGGACTCCTACCAAAACCCAGCTTTGCAGAATCCTGGGTCCCATTTACCCCCTGACCATCGAGCAGCCAAGGGCCTGAGGATGCTGTTTTCCCCGAAGAGAATGACACAAGGTGATCTCAATCACGGGAGCACCAAGGCGCTTCCTGTGTGCTGCTACAAGGAGAACCATCCGTCTGTCTTCCAGACATGAAGCTGAGCAAAGTAGCAGGTATTCACACTCTTGTTAATAGCACTAAAGACAGGCAGAGGTTAAAGTAATCTGCTGAGAGCTACACTAGGGTTTAGTGATGAAATACTAGGACACTAAACTGATAAACAGTACCATATTATTACTTAGAGCGCTCATGTGAAGTGTGACTGTAGTCCCGTCTAATGTGTATGAGCTTCTGGCTCCAAATACTGCCTTTTATTTTTACACCTGCGTTTCTCTTGCTCTTGGCACTAGCTGAGCAGACAGTGTATGTTTGCTATTACTTTCAATGTGGTATGTCACAGGAATGTCCACTGCCAACAGTGTACCTTGGCCCTAGCTGAGAATGCCTTAAACTGATTAAGTTACACCTGGCTAAGGAACTCTTGAAACACTTAATTGCATGAAATTTGGTCCAGGTGAAACCTGACTTCTTCCTGGTTACATTCCTTTTGTTACTTAATTCACAGGAGAGTTGGCTTCATCGCCAGGCTCAGGATTGGCACAGATAAAAGGCTGTGGATATTAAGCACATCGCAATCTTTAATATGTTCCAAACACCTAAATAAGTTGTTTCCAAGCTTCTATTTATGGAAGACTCATCAGAAATTAAAGGAAATTTTAGAAGAACGTGACTTATTATTTCTATGAATCATTATTTCTAGTTATCTTAAACCTTAAACAGATATAACTAAATTATTTATATCACTAGTTACAGATACACATCAAATTCATGATTGTCAATTATTTCTAATGGATCATTTCCCATCTCAACATTATTTTTGCCTCTCTGGCTACCAATTGTTTGCTTTTTAAAAAAGGTGACAACTACTGTTTATTAGGAAGTGTTGGAACATCAAAATAATGTTGGTTATACATCTGCCAATACATAGCTCTGTGACCTCTGCAGCATGTCTTTGAGATGACAAATACTAAGATGTAACAATAAAGACACACATTAATTTTAGGTTTATTCCAGTGTTGGTTATTGTTATTTCTTCTGTACCCTACTGAATGCTAAGAAGGCCTGCTGAAGAGAGTCAACTGCAGAAACAATAAGGTTAAAAAAAGTATGATGAAAAAATGTGCAGGTGTGCTGTGTGTGTGTGTATGTGTAGTACCTGGCACAGCATAGGCTCAAGTAGTTACTAAGTGCACGCAAGAATAAATGAATAAACACATCACACACAAGATACACGTCAAACTAAGAAAAACATCATAACAGAGAAAGATAAACATTCATTGGTTCTGACAAAACAGATTTTAGTGCATTTCACTTCTCGTTGTTTTAGAGCTGAGCTTTCTTCAGAAGGTGGAGGCAATTACCTATAATGGTCCATACTTAAGAGTTCTGAGAGCACCATTCCCCACCCTTTTCCCTTTGAACGCAAGACCATAGGTTGATGCCTGGAGTCTAGTGCTGACATCCTTCACTGGATGTTAATAAGAGTGTCATTTAAACAGGGATCTAAGCTCAAATAAGTTTGGGCACCACTGGGATAAACAAATTAATTTCACTGCTGCAGACCTTAGTCAATGTATATTCCTAGAAGAGGCAAAAGCCTACATCCTGGAAAAAATCCCATGGCCACAAACCCGTTTTTCAACACATCTCCAATCATCCCCCATCTTGGGAAGTGCTGTTCAAGTCTGTTAGCAGTTACTACACTTCGATGTAATGAGGTCTCAGATCTTTCCTCAAGAATCATTTTTTAAGGAGAGGAAAAGGGAGAAAGGATGAGGATACGGTACAGACAGGATTTTACAAAAAAAAGAAAGCAGCACCAAAAAAAAAAAATTATGACGATTTGAGAGTTTAACGTACAACCCCAAAAGTGCCATTCCCAGTCTTCCTATCCGAGTGTCTTCAGTGCTGTTTGTATAGAATCATCACAGATGACCAGAGAACCATCATTCGTGAGTACACAGTCCTTCCCAGGAAGCAAGAGGGATTTGGAAGAAAGTTGTGTGAGACAAAAGCAGAAAGACACACTTTCAAGAGCAGGGACCCAAGCAAGAACGAAAGGATACTGAGACCAAGATTCCAACAGATAAAAAGACAAGAGGTATACTCAAACAACTCACAAAAGCGCTATGTACTGCTCCAGTTACCTTCTTTGACCTTGAACTTAATTGTATAAAAGGAAATATAGTGAAATTCTATCATTAATCATTATAGAAAGCTCGTATCTTCATAATATTTTAAATTACAAAGACTTCCTGCATCCATTATGACCTTATTTAATAACCACTTTGAGGCAGATTACCTATCCATGCGGTCAACCATCTCACCCATCTTATACATGAGGAAACAAGCAGAGAGAAATAAGTGCCTTCCGTTCCCAGTAACCACATGGCTATGAGGGCAGGAATGGTGCTGGGACCTAGGTCTTCTCACTCCACATCCCATGTCACAATTGTCAGCCCTTGATCAGAACATTCTTCCAAATCACCTACAGTCTAAGAAATCTGGAGATCAAGTTTTCATATTAATACATGAGATCTCCTAATGCTAAGAAGAGTTACAGATGCTCTATGCTGCGCTTTGAAGTATCAGACGTAATTCTGGGTGCTTCAAACAGATGCCTACATCTTCTGCTCACCAGAATTGTTATGAACACTGAGTTTCCAATCTGGTCAAGTTTTGAACAGGAACTGCTGCTGTGGTACATGGTAAAATTATTACCCCATCCTCCCTTTGTTATCTTTTTTCTTTCAAAATGTACGGCCCTAACTACTTTCAACTAAAAACAAAAGCATGAAATAAACCAAATGTATGACTCTGTGGCACAGACTGAAATACATTAAAAGAAAAAAAATAGTATGCAAATGGTTGACATCTATGTGCAATCGGCCACCTCTCTATCTAATAGCCATTCAAATACCTGTCCTTCCCCCATGCCCAGGGCAAACGTTTAGGTAAAATCAGCAGCAATATTTCCCTGACTTAACTCACAGCAGAGCTTCTAGCCAGCACAACGCCAGGTGCTTGGGTACATTAAAACAATAAAATAAAAATTAGGAGGCCAGAATTTTCATTAGGAGCTAGTTGAGAAATTTCAGATGTATGACAAGCAACTAGAACATATATGAAAATGAGTCATATTTTGTATAAAATGTTTATTCAAATGAAATGTGAAGGGAGTTATCCCATTAGGGTTAGGTTACTGAAAGAAAACTTCTTAAAGGAGGCGAGGAATTAATAAAGGGCAATAATAGTCTTGAAATAGGACTGGGCAATAGAAGAACATGTGGCCAACAATAAATAGTTCATATCTTCAGGCACATTTAAAATATAACTAAATTGACTTCGTCTAATATTTAAATTTCAGACATTTTTTCACTTGATCTCATTTTTCTTAATTGGAAAGATACACAGCTTTAAAAATCTGCTGATGGCTAAGTCAAATATTTTTCTGGAATAACAAGGGTATAAATAAGTATATCCAGTAATTTAACAATAAAAATTACAGTAAGAATGCCCCTTTGATTTTCTTTCCAAGAAATGAAACCTTTGATAACTAAATTACTTTGTTCAATAATTTTGAATCTTTAAAACAGAAATGTAAAATCCAGATGATTGTTTAACATTAAGGTAAGAGAAGCAGTTTAGATTCTCAAAGTTTATGGAATAAGAAAATGTTTTTACAAGAAGAGGAAAACAGCAGTTTTACATAATAAAAGGCTCAGAATTGATATGTCTTTTTTTCCTTCCTTGATAATCAGTATCTAGTGAGAACTTAAAAGAAATAAACAGAAAGGTTAAAAAGGAGCAAGGGACGTTTCCTTTTCTCCTTTTCTGATGGAGAAATAGCCACTAAATATGTAGTTCTTAGCTTACATACTTAGGGCACTCTAGGTCTTCTGTCTGGAGCTTTCTAATCTCTAGATAGATCTGGAACTTCGTGCCTAATCTCTTGATAGATAGATATGTGCATTGTGTGTGTGTGTGTGTGTGTGTGTGTGTGTGTGTGTGTGTGTGATAAAATTAAAAGTTTCTAAAATGTAGCAGCAGGGGGATGGGAAGGAGCTACATAATGGGTATGGGGTTTCCTTTAGGGGTGCTGAAAATGTTTTGGAACTAGACACATGTTATGGTTGCTCAACATTGTGAATGTACCAAATGTCACTGAATCAGTCACTTTGAAAAAGGTTATTTTTATGTTATGTGAATTTCACCTCAATTAAAACAAAAACCAAAACATTGTAGGCCCATACACACAAACACACCAAAAAAAACATTAGTGAGGAGCCATCTGGAGGGCAAGGCTATTCCAGCAGCAGAGAGGACCAATAATGGGCCATGTTTCTTAAGCAGTAAGCCTTGTCATCAATTGCTACATGGAAAATTTAGGTAAATAATGCAGACATTATTAGGAGAGGAGGCTGAACTCCCACTAAAATAAGAACTGCTCTCTCACCTAAGTCACTCATGATTTCTTTGTTAGCAAATTCATGTTCTTCATTCTACCAAGTTAATGAATTTATGATTCTCCCTCATTGCAAAAAGTCTTAGGTGACACTGCTTCATTGTCTTAAGTGAGCTAACCAGCTACAGAAAATGGTCCCTAGTGCTCTAAGGAGCAGGAAACCATCTTTTGAATTTTGACTCTATCACTAATTTATTCACTACAGGTAGGTCATTCAACCTCTCTCAATCTTATGATAATTCATTTGGAAAAGGTAGGTCTTATCTTCTGCCACGACATAGAAATTCAGTGCAAACAAAACAAGATCATGCACTGAGAAAATACCTTGAAGAAGTATGGATCTCAAGGTATCCAATTTGTATAGCATGTTCAGCATCTAATCATGCTTAAAATATATTTTGATGGTGATGGGTCCGTTTTAACAGAAAACTTCTTGAATAGGATAGCCTATTCAGTTCTTTTCTCTCACCAGTACAAATAGTGACCAAGATTATGAACCAAAAAATTTTTGGAAAAGAATGAGCTCAGTTTTCATTGAACATATTTAATCTTCTGAACTTTTCCAGCACTGAACTTTAGAAATTTGTAACTCTTATGAATTACACAAACCTTATTTCCCATAAGATACTATGGACTCCTTAGGGGCAGAGGGTGTGCCTTAGAATACATTGTATGCAATGGCTTGCCCATAGCAAGGGTCCCATAAATATTTATTCAACAAACAAGGGAAACAGCCAAAGTAAAAGAGAACCAATTCTTTCCTTCACTTACAAAGTTTACACATTGATTTTTGGTGTTTGCAGCACCTTACGGAACAACACTTTGGGTATTTTTCTTGAGAAAATCTGTCTTGAGAGTCATACATGACTTCTGTAAGGTATTGCACATGAGGGTGAACCTCTGCCTGATACCAGGAAAAAGATGTCATGTGGAGATAACACAGATGTAAAAGATATTATGCTGTCATTCCACAGATGTCCAGCATTGGATGTGCAAAATTTCTCAAGGAACTCATCCATGTAAAGTTTCCGAGGATTTCTGACTTGCTATCTTTGTGATATCTGTTCCTCAGTTTCTGTGTCCAGATTTTAAAAATAAAGATGGCTTGAAACGATGACAGAGAGTCAGCCTGTGATTTTAATTTTCCAAAAAAGATGGAGAAATTTAAACGGAAGTCACAGGCAGGTTAAGACCACACATCACCTTTCACGAAAGGAATATTTTTACTACTTCCATTTGATGGAAACTCAAAAACAGATCGGACTGTGATAAGGATGCACAATGTAGAATACAAAACACAAGCTGCACTCACCACTTAAAAAACTCTCTCTTTCCATCTGCCATCTATTAATAAAATTCCTTTTATTCTTTCATGGATTTGTGCAGGTCTCACTTCATCTGATTGGTCTGTACAGCTCATTTTGCCCTTCTCATGTCTTCTAACTTGTGTTGCTGTCTTCTGTTTTATATTTATGGTTCACTTTCCCAAATATGTTCCAATCCCCTGGGGTGTGTGTCTCATTCTTTCCATCACTCTCACTGTCTGGTAGATAAGATGCTTGATGCTCATTTTCCAATGATGCTGATAATAATGACAATGATGATATAGAAAAGCATCTTGCCATGCCTTTTCTCCACTTCTTTACCTTCCTTCCACACCCACGACTCCAATGAAACTGCTCAAGAGCTCTTGGTCTTGCAGCCAAATATCACTTTTATCTCTCAGTAACATCTGACACTGGTGACTATTTTCTCCTTCTAGTCAGATCTGCTTTCCTTGGCTTCGCTGACTATGCCTTCCTGATGCTCCTCCTATCCCTCTGGACTTTTAAATTCAATTACCTCTTGGGCTTGCCCATTTGAAGGGCTCCTCATTACATTCATGATAAAATCTAAACTCCTTAATTGGGTGCAGAAGGCACTTTATGATCTGGCCACTGTTTATCTGTTCAGTCCCATCTCTTACTGTTATCCTTTTGCACCAGGACCTCTAGCCATCCTGAACTACTTTGGCATAATGATATATGCCATTCTCTCCCTCGATCCAGTTATTCCCCTTGCATTTCCATTCCTCCCTGGACGTCACTTCCTCCAGGCCAAATGTGGGCTAGGCGCCCCTCCTGCGTCTCCTTTGGCAGCCTGCCCTCCCCCGCTCCTTATCAGACTAAATGTAGCTGCCAATTTACTTGTCTATCTAATGTCTGTCTTATTTAGAGCTATATTTTAGCACCTGACTCATAGTAACCATTCCAACACTTACCACCATTTGAGTGAAGGAGTTAGATAAAATATATTAAAAAGATATGTTTTTAAAACAAGCAAAATAAGTGATCCTTAAATAGGAAAAGATGAAATCTACAGCCTCTCTACAACTTCAAACTGATCCTCTCAGGTGATGGTGTTGGTCCAAAGAACAGATCTAGGATTCTGTCCAAGTGCATGTCAATGACTTACACTTAGTAAAAGAAGCCTGAAGCTCTGGCTGTTTCCGGTCCCAAAATTCACCTGTGCTCAGCATCTGCACTGAAAACCAGATGCCAAGGAACAAGATATCAAGGAGTGAGGATTCGAGGACACCAAGGGCTCTGCAATTGTCCCAGACTTAGAATCCCTAATGTTAGCTCTCTTGAGTGCAATGTGGGAAAGAGAAAGCAAACTTCCTCTGCCTCCATGGCCACCCAGCTCAGCAGTGAAAAACGGCGGGATTTCTGAAGTCATGACCTGAGCATGGCTGGCGCCACCGTAATGCCAAGAGAGGGTCCCGTTCATCCTAACGAAGTTTTCACCTGTTTTTATCACTTTGATTTAATTAGCCAGCATCAACTTCAGGGCCAGTTTCTTAATAATGATGCTTTTCTTCTGCTACATATTCATCCTACCAAAGAGGGCCACAGCAGTATGACTCTTCCTAAGGTGACATGATCCGTGGTAGTTTCTGAAATAGTCTGATGTGAAACAACTGGGTGAGAAAATGTTAAGATTTGCATTTCCTTGAAACGTGATGCTATTTTGGAGCTTCTCATTGAAAAAAAATTGAAACTGCAAGGAATTAAGGGTGAGGGAGCACACCAAAGAAAGGGGCTCATCTTGAGGCACATGGTCAGCTGAGCTGCCACTGCACGGGGAGGCCAATATTAGGAGTGGGGAAGCCAAGTCATGCTTTGTGTTTGTTCAATGTCTCACTAGTTTTTCAAATGTCATGGGCTCAGCAAAACCCAAAACACATTTTCTCAGCACTTCTCTCTAGTTTTCAGCCCATATGTATTTTGAGAGAAGTTTAATTCATATGTTTCTGATTTATTTACATGCAAGTCATCAGAATGCTGTTTTGTACGAACTATTTGATGTCCAGGAAGCCTGTTGAGCCTTTCCTTTGAGGTCCCCCCGCCTCCCTTAGGATCAGGAAGCCATGATTTACAAAAAAGAAAAAAGCTCATCAGAACCCCCAATATTTTTTCCTCAAAGGTTCAAATGTTGTTCAAAAGGTGGATGGCATAAAGTCTGAGTGATTCTGCCGTTGGCACTCTGTATTTTCCTGCTCCTAATTGACAGTACCCTTCTTAATGTTAGTAATGTCTTCCTTGTGGACATAAAAGTGCATATTTACAGTGTATGCATAAGAACAGATCCTAAAGAGAGCCAATGAGCTCTTCAAGGATTAGGTGAATGCATTTCTATTCTGTAAGGTGGTACCCAGGGCCTGGGGTCGGGTGGGGAAGTCCCAGCATCCGAGAGTGGAAAGCAGTTATCACCTGTCCAGGGCAGCCTTGAGAAACATGAGCACAATTTTTTTATACCACTAAGAATTTCACAGGCATTCTCTCTCCTCAATTTAAAATAGTAACTCCAATTCAAGTGTAATCTAGTAGTTGTTTGCATACATTAAAAAAATACCATAACATAATTTTATAAGTTTTTCTCCACTGTGAGTAACTACAAACTAAAAACAGGAACACTCTCGTCATTTTTAGGACTTCCAAGGACAGAGTTAGTTTGAGGATCCTGATATTCAGACTTTTGACAAAGCAGGTTTTCTTTTTTCTTTAAAAGCGATTCAGACACTATATACTGAAGCACACTGGAGGGGGCCTTTTCATCTTTTAGCATCATTCGTGTCTACATAAATTCAATCATTTAAAAAGACACTATAAAACGTAGTAATACTTTAAGAGACTGAATAAGATTTTAATAGTAGTGGATTAAAAAAAGGAAATCATATATTAAAAAGGCTGCCTCCTTTTGCAAGCTTTCCTAAATTTCAGTCCCAAAAACCGAATTAATGCTGGGCAAAAAAGCATATAGCTAGTATCTAACACTATCTCTTGTTTCTGTAGCGTGTCTCTAAAATATAAACCCACATTTCCCATCAGACTCTTTGTCCTCTATTTGGGGGTACAGACTAGAAATAGTGGTTAATCTGAGCAGGGGCTGAAAGATATCTCCCTATACTCCCTTTCAAAATGGAGAGATCTCTCTCTCATTAGACCTCTTTTCCATTTTCCCATTTCAAAACCAGAATGGCGTTAGGGCTGAGAAGATTCAAAAAGTCTTCTCAAATCAAATATCTCTCCAGCACAGCTGCTGGTAAGTGACCCAATATGTTCTAACACAGGCTAACAGCCATACACTACATTATTTTGCTCTGAGTCTCCAATACTATATATTTCAGGAAAGCAATATAGGTATATTTTTAAATCACCAAATCGGACTTCTCAATACATCACTTTTCGAAAGCAGCTGATACGGTATGAGGAGCAAGTAGAAATGTTAAAATCTTAAGCTGTCAGGCTAAAGGGTGATTTAAGGTTATCATATATATCCATTAAATGTCAGTCAAATAAATAGCCATTATTAAAACATGTTAATAGAACAAATCAATTAATCACTAGTTGCTACAAATTTAAACAGCTCAGAGGACACAATTTTATTAAATTGTAGGAAGACTACCAAATAGCAAAATATAATTATTATCAAGACTGCTGGGGAAAAAAAGAAAAGAAAAAAAAGACGAGATCATTTCACGAACCAATCTTTATATCATGTAGAAAGTTTGGGCAAAGAAAACAAAGTAGCCTTGGGCAAGTGTCTTAAGACACAGTCAACAACCATTTGTAAAAATATGGTCAGTTTTCTCTACAGGGTTTATCATACAGACCTAGCTCTACAATTTAAGTCAACAATTTATGTTTTTAGTTTTCACTACCTTTCAATAAAGATCATGAACAAGTGTGTCAAGAATGATGATTAGGTTTCAATAGCTGGCCTTCAGAACCAATAATCCATCTCACATTTTAAAAAGTTTTCTGGAGGACATATTTTTGGTGTTTGGTCCTGGTTTGTTGATTTTCAGTTTAAAAGAAGCAAGATGTTAACAGAGACGTTCACTCATGAGATACCAAATTATCTTTTGAAACTATATAAATTACTAATTGTGAGTAATATTTTGAAGTGCAATAGCTGAAGTGAAAAAAGTCAGCCTCATGGGCTACCCATCTGTAGAACAGATTACAAGACATGTGAATTTGAGAGCATTATGGAAAAATGTTACTTGGAAAGAAAACATTTTCATGGGTAGTGTTAAAAGTGTCTATAATGTTCTTTTCCCCTCTTCGCCTCTCTGTTCCCCAAGACTAGACCTTCCCTTGGCAAACTCATGTTTGCAATTCCTGCTGAGCTGCAATAATGAGGAGTCTCTCCCTGGGTACCCCCCCCCCACTGTCACAAATTGAGTAAGGGAAGTCACTCTGCTTGGGAGAGATGGGTCTCCAACATCTACTGCCCTTCCGAAGCACAGAGGTGCACACGCCCGCGCTCGCTTTTCCATTTTATGGCCTGAGGTGTACAGGAAGATAGAACCTCAAAGAACTCCTGCCCCTATGCAGCATATGCGGAAACAAATTCAAAGAGGTGTCCTAGATGAAACACACACACACACACACATATTAATCTCTATTGCTGCCATTTTTCAGCATCATTTCAATGTTTAACAACCTGAACTAATAGCCATTTTAAAACACGTCCCAAGCTTCTGGAGGGAACTCCTTCCCACCACCCATTTGTTTTTTAACTTGAGTATAATTCTGATCATCGTGATGGACTGACCTGCTCTGGGATTTTAACAGAAGGGTGGACAATTTTTTTGTTTGTTTTAATTGAAGGGCCTTAATGTGGGCCACATGTTTCTGGCGGTGATTTCAAGTACAGAGGAGGCAGGGGCAGGGAATGCAAAGTGGTAGGGAGTTGGGGGGGGGGCGAGCGGGGAGGGGTTGGATGATGAAAAGACCAGTTCCACAAGCGAAGCACATTAGCAACCCAGAGTGGAAAGGGCCGGAAGGAAAACCCACCCACCTCACCCCTGCGTTCATTCTATCAACCTGCAATTGCTGCAATCAAAACCATATGTCGGTTCTTCCAGATCTTTCTCACAGGACAAACATGCAAAGGGCCTCAGGCCTGGCGTTGCCATCAAATGGTAATTGATACCATATGAGCCACAAAATAGAAAAGCACATGCAAACAGCAACCTCTCTCATTGCACCCCCACCCCCAACCCCCTCCTCGGCCCCTTGAGAGGGATGAAATTGCAGGTCTTGCCGGGCCGCTAAGTGCACTGTGCACCATGAAAAACAAGTGTATGTGGCTCCAGTAAACCACCTGTAAATCAGAGAGAAAGGAGGGTCCACTAGCCAAGAGCAAGTCCCAGAGAACAGGCGAAGGCGAAAGGTCACACCAGGTTAATACAAGGTCATCGATCATGGCGAAAAATGAGCACAGGTGTGAAGCAGATCACAGGCCTGCGAGCAGGGAACGGCCTCCTGGTCCCGCAGCACATCCGGCCTGGAGAAAGCTAGTTCCCGCTAAGCCACATCTGTCTTCCTCTCCTCCTGCAAGTGCGATAGTGGGAAAGTGGAAACCACTCCCAATTACAAGGCAATTAGAAGAAAAGGGACTCCAATCCCGCATCTGCCGGTCTGCTTTTTTGAAGCTCTTTTTGGATCCCATTGTTCTCACAGAAGGAAAAAAAAAAAAATCAAGAAAACCCGCTGAGCTGGAGGTCCTGGCAATTGCGGATTGAATGTAATACAGTAGGTAAAACCCGTCTCCTATTTCCACCGACTGACAGAACTACAAGTAGCATACGGCTCTCGCCTCTGCATGCATATATTTTCTTATTAACTCGATCGGGCAGAAATTTGCAGAGATTTGTTTGGATTTAGAAGTCACAACAGAATGTCAGTTTTACAAACCAAGGCTCATTCTGTGGTGAAATGTACAGCTCTGGCCCCAACCATTCACCACACACCGCTATTTGTTCCAATTCCTCTCGCAGCCGCTTCTGAGCAAACAACTAACTTATTCTAAACACAGGCACTGGGTCTAATTTTTCTTCCTTCTGCCTATCCCATTATATGTGATATTTTAGTCTTATAGATCTTAGGAAGTTTAAATATTTTCCAGATGGGACTAGGGAGTACAGAACCCTGTACACACTCTAAGTTATAAAAAGGACGAACTAAATACTTAAAACAGAAGAGGAAGATGATAGAACATTCTTGTTTTGCGAGCAGTAACCTTGTGAGCTAACACTGCAAACCGGGGGGCAGATATCAACTCTTTTTCTTCCCCCAAATTTGCAAGGATTGGCTGATTCATCCTCATTTAGGTCCTATCTATTTATATCTTTTCTAATTAAAATGTTTCCCAAAAAGATGATTGAAGCTCAATTTACAATTCAATACATCATGGTAAGAAAGAAAACCATGGTTGTAACTAAATGAAAATTCCACCGTCCCAGAGGGAAAATTAATACGGTCTGTATCAATTCCATCCCTTTGCCCAGATTCTCAGCAGTTGCCTCTTCCTCAAAGTGTAGCCACAAAAGCCCTAAACAAGTGGCATTTTCCAAGGATCCTCAGCCTAGAGGCAATCCAGAAACATTCATAATGACACTCAACACCGATCCAAGAGAAAAGGAAGTGAATAAATGAAGGGGTAAAGTAACAAGGGCGGCGCATTAAAATGAAGTCTCTGGTGCATGGCAGGGGGAGAAAGCGGTAGGCAAAAGCACATGGGCAGCACACAAGCCAAAGCAGCGCGGTGGAGCTGGAAAGGTGTCAGATCAGGCAGGCTCAGGACAACCCCTCTGGGGAGACTGACCTTACCTCTGCTTTCCCTTCGTGGTCCAGTCAACATAACCCTGTCTCTGAGCATCTGCATTGTTTAAATTTCATCCTGTGGTGTTGTTTGCTGATTGGTCAGACATAGCTGACAGCATCAGAACTGCAATCTGACAGACAAGGAGCAAAGCAGGACCACAGCACAGATTTCCTAATAGGAGGGAGACAGGGAACTTCATGCTGGATATATGAAACTCAGACCCGCAGACGCCTGCAGCAGGGCCTGGGGCTCGCTGAGGGGTGGGAGGGCCTGGGATGAGGCTGGGAGGAGGGCATGAAAAAGGGGAGGTGGGACGAGCACAGCCACCCAAATGACCAAGCACCAAGGCTTCCCCTGGACTGAGCCGCATCTGGACCGCGTTTCACAGCTCCCCTCTTGCCACTCCCAGATCCTGTTACCTCCCTGGACCAGAGGAGACTTCTTTTCCTGAATGCCTTCTTTACAGAATACACGTGGTGGTATTTCCGGTTTGCTATATTGTAGGTATCCTCTCATTTATTCGTTTTTCAACATTTTTGACATTTTCCAGGGGATATAGAAACTACTAAAGAGAGGCGAGTTGACAAAAGCATCCCATCCCATTTTTCACTGTGGAGAGGAATGGCCTCCCATTTAATGGGGTCCCTTAACTATTTGACAACAGGGAAGCACAACAGGAGGGACAGACAACGGTTGTAGGTGTTTGGAAACAGTAAATGACATTGCTGGAGAAATAATGGAGCAGAGAGAAAAGAAAGAAAATAGCTTGAAAATGGGAAAAGAGAGAGGCAACACCATTACTGAGTTACAGGATGTGTCTTCATTCTGACTCAAGTGCCTATTTCTGTCCCGGCCAGCAGGAGCCACTGAAAGCAACAGTGGCTGGTCATACAGATCACCCTCTACTCTCCCCATCTTGCTCCCAGTGTACGTCAGCACGTAGGTCCGTACGTATGTACGTACACACACCACACACACACACACACACACACACACACACACACCAGGCCCAGCCTACCAGCCAACAGGTACAATTGAATTTACCTGTTCTAAACGTACAGCCACTTTCCCTCATGAAAATATACATGTATGGTTTTCACCTCCAATTAAGGGTCAGCTTGAACACTTGCCTGCGTGTCCCCACTACCCAGAATCATGACTGCAGAATTTGAAAGCCCGTACAGATGAACTCAATGTTCAGTAAAGAACATAACTTGCAAATTTCCTCTTTCCCAGCATTATTTGTTAGCAGAATTTTGGGGACGGTATCATGCATTCTCTATTAATTACTGAAGAAGAAAATGTATAAGGTAAAGTGAGGATAATAGAGTAATAAAAAAAAAAAAAAGAAAAAGAGATGAACAAAAGGGCAGGAAGTCAAGGATAAAATAAGGGCCTGAGAGATCAGGTTATTAAAACTAACCAGTTAAATAAACAGAGAAAGGATTAAGACGCTTTGGCTGAGGGGAAGAAAAAGGTTAACACAACATGAAAGTCAAGACTTAATAAAAATTAATCCTTGAAAAACACCATCACTGATCTAACAACAGTTTAGAATAGTAAAATGGCAGAACAGGGTAAAATAAATCCATCTGGTTTAAAATAAAATAAAAATTCTGCCATGATCTCTACCCCCCGCAAAGGAAAGAAACATTTCATTTCTTCTCCTTCATTTGAAAACATCAGTTATGTAGAACTAGTTTTTGAAGTAAAGCTTGATAGACACACCACTGAAATCTGAAGAGGCAAGGAAAGCGATTCGCATACAGGAATTTTATATGAAAACGAGAGTAACAAAGCAGGAANCCAGGGAGAAAGAGGTGCCCAGAGGGTCTGGATTTCATTCAGAGCAGAAAATAGGATGTGAATGAAACACACTAGGCAAGTGTACAGAAATGACTGAGCAAGAGAAAACATCAATAAGTATACAGCAATGTGATATGAGGGTAAGAGTTACAAAGATAATGTAAAAGATACCAAATCAAAATTAGGAAAACAGAATAAAGTTTAGTCAAAACCATAAAGAAAGTGCCTTAGGATTTACAGAATTATAAATACAATTTTGCGACAGGTATACCATTTAAAAAATGAACACAGGCTGATAAGAGTATATGAAAACAATTTCATGCGTTTTTGAACCACTTTCTAAATTAAAAAAAAATTTCCAGGATCTGTTTGCAATTGCATGAGACAATATAAATATTACACAAGGGCCTTCCTTAATTTTTACATAAGTCCTTGTCAGAAATGAACCTAAGCGGTGCAAATGATATTTCTAAGGCCCTTTTCATTATTTCATGACATCCACGTACATGTTCTCTTAAAGGAATATTCATGCAAGTACTTTGCCCAAGACCAAAGGAAACCTTAGGATCTTCACTCAAAATGCTGAAGCTACCCAGGAATCCACGAACTGGCTCTATCACAGCTCAGTCAAGAAAGTGTCTTTGGAGAAGACAGTGTTTCTAGTCCTGAGGCTCTGAGCGGCCTTTCAAGCTCCTGGCCGGGTTTTTGTGGGGTTTTTTTGTTTTGTTTTTTTTAATTCAGCAGAGGATCAAGTTGGTTTCACTGATAAATCAATAATTGCATATTTGGTGGGAAAGTCTACAGCTCTATAAAGCAGGAAGGGAAGCCGGGTGACAGCAGTTTCAGGTGCTGAGACACAATAAAAACAATGAGGAAAGAAAATGTTTGCTTTTTATGTCAACTGAGATGTCAGTACCCATTAATAAATCTATCTGCTAAATCTACTCTTATTCATGTGGGACATCACCAATTTAAAGTAAAATAAATTATCTTTAATTAAATGGAATTGTCGTCTTCCTCCCGCTATCATCCCCAATTATTACATTCTAATCAGCCCTTCAGGGAGAAGGCAGGAGAAAACGCTGAAAGGCACACTGCCTATAAACAATTTCCTTTTCTGTCAAGTGATAAAATTTTTATTTTAATTACTGTTTATAACTATATGTTGGGATATAAGTAATGAAAACTACAAAAGTTTTGTCATTTATGGGGGAAAAGCTACATGGTCAATTCCAAAATTTCCTCTTAGCTCCCTCAGTGAAAATTTCAGAAGTCAGAGAAGCCATTACAGACTAAGCAAATTATCTATTTAAACCTAATCTATTACTCTTATTTCCAGCACAAAAGTGCCCGTTTTAATTAATACTTTATACAGCACTAACTGAATGCCAGCTATGGTATTTTTAGGTTGTTAGGCTTTCGAAAACTGAGATTACTAAATGGTATCAATTTATGTTTGGACAAGAATGGCATATATACTTTAAATATTAAGACATGTAACTGCATAAAAAGAAGAGTCTGCTTTACTTACAAATACTAGTAATTCTCTCTCTCTCTGTCCCAGAGTCTGGCTGTACCACTACCCCCCCCACACACACACACCCCTACCCCTCTTTTCTTTCTTTCTTTCTTTTTTTTGAACTGCACTGAAATTCTAAGAAAAGCAATGTGTTTTAACTTAGTGATCTATACGAAAGATATGCCATCATCAGTTTCATATTGATACAATAGTCCTCCCCCCGAAATGGTGAAATCAACAAGTAAATTAAGTAATGTCTCACAGCCACCCCAAAGGCTCAGAGGTGAAATATTTTCCCAAGAGAAATAAAGAATGAAACTAGGAGCAACTGGGTTAAATCTCTGCATATATATCGTTACCATGTCTGTCCCATCTTTCTCCCAACTCCCAACATGGTTTTTATTTGTTTGTTTGTTTCACTTTTTATTATAACTGGAGTTTGTGAGGGTGGGGAGTTTTCTTTTAGCCTTCTATGTAACAAAAAAATTAACCCCTGAAATTGGGAAATATATCTTCTGTCTCAAATAAATAAGTTGGGGTACTGACTGTTTTCTGACTACTTAGTGTTACTTTTAAAAATGTATTTTTTTTTCAGGGTGTAGTACTGTTTTCATTTAGCATGCCTTTGAATTGCCGCCTACAGAAGTAAAAAAAAAAAAAAAAAGAAACCACAGCTATACAAGCCTGCTGACTTTCTTATAAAAGAACCAGTTTTAAACTTGTTTATACTACTGATTCCAAATGAATTCAAGATGGTGGCTAGTTAAAGAAACGGAACCCATGCCAGGGAGTTTGATCAAAGAACTTCAATTCAGCAATGTTCAGTTTTAATTGACCACTAATTAAGCTACATTAGTCCAAGAAAGGTCTGTATCACTTTGAGTAATAAAGAAAAGAATTAATTTAACCCTGTGTCAGTCAGCTTTAGTAAGTTCATCTGAAAGCAACTTCTCAAACGACAAGCATGAAAGAGGTGTCTAGTGTTAAATGCCAAAAGTGGTCTACAGAATTCAGAGAAGACCAGAGGCTCAGATTTCAAGTGCATTCGTTACTTCGCTAGTGATGTCACCTTGCAGGTATAATTATCTTCATTACAGATACAAAGATGTCAGCTTTACTCACTGGGTTGCAAAGGGTTGCTTTAAAATTGGATTCAAAACATGGCATCATACCAGCCACAGTTTTAACTTCTCTGTATTCTAGACAAAAATAGAGTGGATTTGCAAAATCATGAGAATTTTCAAAGGCTTGGAACTCTCCTTCTGGGAAAAGTGAGTTGAAGACGAAGGGGAGGGGAGGTGGGGGGGGGGAACAACTGCAATAACACCACCAAAAAAGCTCATTATAATTAGGAACCCCAAGCTATGACAACCATGACAACAGCATTAAAAGTCCATGTGTTAAAATAGTTCAGCTCTAGAAATTCATTTGCAAAATTTTTCTTTTCCTACACACTGCCCATCCAAAAGTGTTATGCCCAGAATTCTGATAAAAAGTTTCAGAAAGGAAAAAAATATATAAAACAGGAAAAAAAATTATAAAACAGCAAAACCCAATTTCAGGACTGAACATCAAAATGTAAGGCATAAGGGATGCACTGCTTTTTACAAGTTGGTGTTTGTGGCTTTTAAAGCCCTTCACCTTAACTCAGAGGTGGCTTCCCTATTGCAAATGTCAAAAAGTAAAAAATGTTTACATTTTAAAAATAAGCCCAAAGGTCAATGGTATGCTTGCCTTCTTTTTTACAGTAACGATCCCAACCTTCAGTGCTGTGGAAATAGCACTGAGTCTGGTAGCATGGAATGACACAAGGGCCAACACTCTAAGAGAAATATCTTTGTGGCCTCAACACACATTATATTTTGTCTTAATGATTTTTGGCAACCAACTATTGCATTTTCTACAATAGAATTTAATGAATAACATTTTTTTTTACATCCTGCCAGTACTCATTAAAATGCACTTGTTTGTGAAATGCAATAACTAGCTATATGAAACCAAAATATTAATGCAAATTGGCATTTCTAAGTTTAAAGCAGATTTGCATAACAGGAACTAAACATGGTACAAGCTAAAAGAGTGCACAGAACACAAATGCCTCTTAACACCATAATTATTACCCAGAGAAATGATGGTTTGCCTATAGTATTAGAAGTCCAAGTAGAAAGCACCTGCCAGGAGTGTAGGGTCCTGGTGCTCCCAACAGAAGGGTGACGGGGAAAATTCTGCAGTCAGCGTTCACATTAAAGCAGTATATGTACAAGGCACAAGCACACTACTTCAGCGTGTTTAACAATATCCTAGGGCCAGCCCATGCACCCACTGCCATCCACAGTTATAACTGAAAAATAACAGATACAATTGTGCACATATGAATGAGAATGGTCATCAGCACCATCAGTATTCACTAGGCACAGATGTACAACTCAATCATGCAGCGAATAAAAAGATATAGATTCTTATTCATTTATTCATTCTACAAATAATGTCTTACTGGGCTGTTATAGATGGGGGGGAAGCCTGAGGGACATGGCATTAAAAGAAGTTTCCATACTTATTGGTTCATTCAACAAATATTATTTGAGCACCTCTGCATGCATATTTTTGTGCTAATCTTTGGAGGGAAGATAATGAGTAAACGTTTGTCTTCTTAATACTTGAAAGCTTGTGGGAAGATGTAAAAATGTCAAAATAGTGCAAAGTCAGGTTAGGGACCAAATGAGTGCTAAGGAAAAGATTTACAGACTTTTTCACTTATTTTGAAGAGATATTTGGATTATGTGAGTAAGTAGATATTATTTTTCTTTTAATAAAATACTACTTTATATTAGAACTGCCAGAGCAAAGGCGAGTTTTCTACATTCTGCAGAGCCCAGCTGCCAGGGAGCATTTTACTCCGGGGCGTGCCCTCGCTGCACGGATAGGTGTGCGCATCCATGTATAGGGCAGATGTGGCGCATGCGTTTGGCGGCATAAACATTTCTTGTTTGTCCACAATATGCTAACTGATGTGTAAAGATGCACTGAGATGGTCCCGCTCATGGAGGATCCCACGGGCTGGGTCAGGGAACATGATTCCGGGTCCCACAGTGTGCAGATGGACAAAGGACACTATCCTTTGAAAAGTTGGTCTAAAGCAAGCTTTACATTTAATAAGAAAAGAGATGAACACAGACGAGATAAGCTTTCATTAAAATGCTAGACAGCATTAAAATATCAATGCTTACTTCAGTTATTTGCCGAATATAAAGCCATAAAAATTCAAAAATATATTGAAATACTCAGTAGAAGTGACTCTAGTTCTGTTATAACATGATCTTGACCAAGTGATTTAACCCTGTCATCCTTCCATTTGCCAGAGCAGCCCTGGCCAACACGAGAAGGATGCAAATGTTCTGTGTCTTTGCTCGCCAATACAGTCACCATGAACCACATGTGTCTATGAAGCACCTAAAATGTGGCTGGTGTGACTGAGGACCTACACTTTTTACATTTTATTTTAATTAATTTATATTTAATGGGAATAGCCACATGTGGCTAGCGGCTACCTCGTTGAAATGCTTGTCCTAGACTGTGAAATGGGAAAACAACATTGGACCACCTATCTTACCAGGGTGCGGTAAGGATTACATTAAAGGTGTTTGAAAAGAATTGAGGCTTGCGAACATATTTCACTTACTATTGATTATTACTACAATAAAATATTTACTGCAAGATTTACTTCAGCTGTAAACCACTTTCCTAATTAATTAAAAAAGTCACAATAAGAACGATTTGTATGCTCTGTAAATGTCTGACAAATTCCATACAAACAAGCTTCTTGAAGCACATTCTAAAAGCAATGTGAAAGCAAGTTATTGATCTAAGATTATTCAGAGGATGATACTAGGACATATGGAATGTAAGAGAATGCTTGAAAGTCTAAATCAGATAATCAATGATTGATCAAAACTGAAAACAAGGTCAATGCTTTCTCAGAGGGCTTTGAGTTAAAGTAAATTTGCAACTAAAAAAAAATATATCACCATCTCCCAGAAACAGAAATACTCAAATCAATACAATTACCATCAAAAATGGTAAATTTTATTACTTGCCTGGCACATACACATAAATCTACAATTTTTTCTTTTTAGTCGCTCACTTTGAGTACAACAGCCCTGTACAACAAAAATGTGGACAACAAATAAAAAAAAAATGCCAACTTAGGGCAATCTTATAAGGTGGCTTCAACCGTGAGGAGCATGAACCAAAGGCATCAACACAAGCTGGACAGGGAAACAGAAAATTCTCAGGACGGAGCCGGAGGACACCTGTGAGATGAGACTGAAACATTACAGCCAATGGGCTAAGCCATGTGTGAAAGCATGTCTGTACACCTACACCAGAGCTAGGCTGCAAATCAGAGCTGCCACTTCTGTGCCAGGCAGCCATCTAGACTCTGATCGAACCTGGGAGAACCTTGTATGGCATGAGGAGGAAACTGAAGAGTGGCACGAGTTACTGGCAGACTTGGCAGCTCTTTCCAAACCTTGGCATCTAAGAAATGAGGTGTGCTTCTGAGGTTTTACAAGTTGGCAGGTGTAAGACTCTGCCACCAGATACTACCACCTTCCTCCACAGGGTGCTAGAGGGGGCAGTTGAGGCTTCGAAATCACTTCCACATCACGCCCAGAATTACCCAACATTGATGGGACGCACGGCAGTGGAAGGAATACAGATCCCCAGTTGCGGGTGGAGAAAGAAGCTGCATTAGTGGGAAAGCTGAAAAGAGAGTCGTTAATGTTGGTTTTAATCTTTCATTTATGATGCTACAAACCATGTCCTTAATGTCAAAGATGGTTAAATGTAATTAATAATTAAGTTTTTTATGCTAATTTATTTCCTTCTTTCCTCTTTATGTCCTACAGGAAAAAAAATAATGCTAATAAACATTTTCTTTTAGATGATTCTGATAAACCAATAGTTACAGTGGGAGAAAGTTCAAGATATTTTGAAGAATAAGAGACAAATATATATTTAGGGTTTGGGCAAATGTGCACTGTTGACTCAACATGATCTAACAAGCGGCTTTAAGGCCATTCCGGTTGTTTCACAAACAATATACTATATTTACAACTCTTCAAATAAAATCTCACATTTTCATGGTAAATGGTGGCAATACCTGGGTAATACTATAGTGTTCTATGCCAAGAGAGAGTGGGGTGGGGTGGGGTGGAGAGGGACAGACAAAGTTTTATGGGGAGAGGAGAGAAGAGAAGAGGGAGGGGAATGGAGGGGAGGGAAACAAGGAAGGGAAAGCAAGCTGCCATCATTCGTAAGGTGGCTCATCCGTGCCGGGAATGAATCATTAAGGTTCAGACATATTACTTCTAAAGCAGAACCGCCTGTGCACTGTAGGATGCTCAGCAGCA
>NW_017731402.1:1061675-1069175 GCF_001890085.2 Hipposideros armiger
CACATGAACAATGGCCATCTCTAGGAGTATCTTCCTTCAACTAAAGAAGAAAACATCCATTTATACTCATGGTCACTTAGTATGTGACATTTTGACCTTGTGGTGACCATCAGTCCTAGCCTATAACTTTGAAATTGGTGATCTTTGTTCATTCTGGAACTTTTGGAACTCTCTCTATTCATTATGTGATAGAAGACGTTTACTATTTTCAACTAACTCATTCTAAACTATATGCAATAATCAAAATAATACATTGTATGTAAACTTTGGATGAATAAACATGTTTTTAGTAATAAATAACTGGCCTTATCTATTCCTGTCTAGTTCTGTCATCTATCCATCTATCCATTCACCCATCCTTCTCCGATCCAGCCATACATTTATCATCATATAATCTGTCACGCTCTCAGTTCTGATTGAGTTACACAGGTAAAAAGCCTAGGACCAGTCAAAGAGTTTAATCTACGTAGCTCCCTATTGGCAATGCATCTGTGAAGGCACTATTATCTATAAATAATTCCACATCAGGCCAGCTGTATTTTTTACACACTACATCATCTACTTGAAGATATGAAACAGTCTCAGTATCTAAAGATGCCTAAGTTTTGTTACATTGGTTATATTGTTAGATAGGTAATCTATTGCCACATTCAAGATTCCAACACTGATTATCCTGAGAAGGTCAACAAACATCAAAATAGATCAACGGAGCGCAGGAAGCACCATCTAACTCTAAAATAAGTTAAATGGATCTGGAAGTGAACATGAAAAATGTATTAGAGATTCCAAAAACAAGTGCTTAGGCATAATTTGTTTCTCCTTTTTCATCTGTTTTTCTTTTTCTTTTTTTTCATCATCTAAAAATGATGGAGGAAAAGAGCCATACAACCAAATCTTCCTCCATAAGGAACAGTTTAGTATGTTTTTGCATTTCTCAATGCCATATCGGAAAGGTAAAAAAAGTTTAGAGGTTAGGATCTCCTCATGATTCATATAAGTCATCTTTCTTGGGGTTAATTAAGTAAACTGAATCCTAAGGGTTTTATCAGCAAAATCAACACTATAAAGTTGGGCCAAGAGGGCCTCTTATTATATGAATTCCGTAAAAGATAATCGCATATAACAATCACACATCTATTTCCAGCAGTTTTCGCTCACTCCCTGGAAGCATCTAAGAGGTTTGCTGCACTCTGCAAACCTCTGGGAAGTGGCATTACCAGATTCACATCAACATATCTAATTTTACAGTTACCTTATTTAAGTTTTTAATATGGCACAGGTCTTTTTCTCAGGTGTTAATAGGAAAATCAATTTTAAGTCACAACAGCTGTGATCATTTTAAATATCACAGCTGTCATGAGTTGAAAATAACCAATTTGAGCATACACATTTCTGCTGCAAATGTAACAAAATGAAAATATGATGGAATTTTATCCTTTACTCCCTCTAAAACTGAATGTCTAATACACTGGTAGAGTAATAACTTATTTGCTTTAAATAAAGTCAGGCTGTCATTTCTTTGCTGACCTAGCCAACAGATGGCTTAAAAGAACAGAAAAGAACATAATTTTTAAGATATACTCCTATGGAACTAACTGTCGAACATGCTTAATTATAAAAATAGTATTAACTCTGGAAAGACGGAGTTAAATAGTTGATATCAAAATTGAGAGTTCATTTATGTAACATTTTGCTGTGAAGCCAGGGGGGAGATTAAGTGGGATCCATGCTACACATTGTGTTATTAAAGTCTAGGAATTTCAATTATTACACAGGACAAAATCTAAACTCATGAATAGTGCCAATTAGCATCTTCCAGGAAATAATGACATTTTAACCACTTTTTTTGCAAACTCAACCTATCTGTTTGATGGGGTGAAATAAAGATACTGTTTTCCCTCTCAAGCCAAATCTGTTGTTATTACATTTTAAAGAATATAATAGCATTCTTAAAGAACCTTAAAAAAAAAAAGCCAAAAGATACAGGGTATCATTTATTCCACTGGCTGTGGAAAGTTTAGGTTTCTCTGTGTGAAACTGTGGACAATGCACACTCAAGAAATTCTGGAATTACCTTAATCATTTCCACCTATGTGATGGGGTGAAATGGGGCTCAAATGTTTGAAAAATGGTATTGTATGATTAAGATAAGGAGGAAACAAGCTAAATGAAAAAGCACAATTTCAAACCAAAGCATTGGCAACGATACACAACTTATACTGTTGTTTAAAAAATTTACTGAAAGTCTACCAATCTCCTGGTAGACATATATATAAAAATATATATATATATATATATATACAGATATATATATATATATATATATGTATATATATATATATAAAACCAGAAATTAAAAATCAAAAGGCTTTTCATCCCAGATCTGCAAATACTACCTACATGAATTTGACAGGCCCCTCCTCTTACCCTATGTGCCCTTATAGATACACAGGATAGAGATGGAAGTTGGCGCTACTTGTTCCTAAACAATTTCTGCTAAAAAGCTGATATCCCCCATTCTGCTAAGGAAGGCTTGGTACAGCAGGTACGGGAGAGCCCTGCCCCCCTATCATTTGCATATTAATTTCAAAGCTACATGAAAAACACTGTAGTCTTTTAATCACAACAACACACAAAAAGGCACTACAAAGTGAAACTACACTTGCTAAACACATATCCCAACCCCCACGGCACACAAAGGCAGCCTAAGGAAGCAGCACCCATCCTCTCCTGGAGACTGAGCCCCCACTTCTGAATTGGAATAACAGGTGCAGAAATAATAATGTGCTGGGCAATCAACTTTTTCCCTCTGATTTGCCAGTTTAGCTTAATAATGCCATTAGGAATGTAAACATTTCTGCAATTTATATTTAAAAGTCAATAAAATAATGGGGTACAGAATTTATCCTTTTTAATTTTTTAAGTAATACATTTGATTATTTTAATCACGTCAGTACTTAACTGGATGGGGTTTAAATATGCATGTAACATCAATTTAATTTGTTTTATTCGTTAGAAAAGCTATTGAGTAACCCAGCATTATTCTCCTTTAAAAAAAAAAAAGCGTATATTCTGGGGGCAAGGGAGTGTAGACACTTCTACTTTTTGATTCCTTTCTTGGAGAAGGAATTCCAGGGCCTTCCAAATGTCTTTCATGAACCGTTTACAGGGGTAACCACATAGGTGAGAATCCAAGACACACTCACTAGATGGCTAACAAAAACAAGGAATGTTTCCATAACGTGGATCAACTTTATTGGGGCTACAGTAATAGGACTGTGGTTGGTAAATGCATCAACTATTTTTAAAATGCTGTGAGAGTTTATCCCCAACATAGCAATTCCCACTTGAATAGGGGTCATTATTGGTGCAGTCATTCAGGACTCTATAATTCTCACCCTTAGGTTTGTGGAGGTGAAAAAGCCAAGTCAAATGTTAGCCTCCACTCTTAACATCCCCTATTCATTTTCAGGTCAGATACAATGGAAGCAGCTGGATTTCAACTCTCCCCACTCTGTCCCACCAATTACCTCAGTGTGCCCTCCCTCAAGAGAAGTGTAATTTGGTCTCTAGGAAAGCACAGCCCTCTCGGTCTCTGGAGGATGCAAAACCTGCATTTTTTCGGTGGAGTCTGAAATTAGACCATCATCTATATTACTCCCACTCCTGACTTCTCAGGTGTTTTAAACCCCTCTTTATCCCAGTTTGGGGGTGGACTGTCTTTAACACAGTATACTCTCCCAAATAAAATGTTATAGGTGGAGTATCCCTTATAAGTCATTGAATCAAATGCCAAGATTAGCACGTGTAGATTTCTTTAAGAAATAAGGAAGAAGAATGTGAAGAAAACTAGGTATAGACTTCAAGCAACATAGAATGTAAAGACAAATATATCAGAAATGTGTATTTTTAAATTCTAACCAATATGGTATTATGACATAAATACATCTATTAATACTAGGTTATAGTTTGGAACTGAAGTCATGAATCCTCAGCAGTGCAAAAAGGAAAGTCTCCCACAGTTTAACTGGACTAATGCCTAATTTTCAAACTATTTTCAAGCACCAAACCAGTAAATTCAATCTTAAAACTATTCTTCAGAAGGATTCATTTGTTTACTTAATAAAATACAATGTCTATATGGCAGAAGATGATATGATAATGTGCCAAATAGTTTATTCTAGATTCTAAAACGTTAAGGACTCTCCAACCAGGGAAGTTTTCTGAAAATTTCATGCAAAACGTTTTAGCAGATCACTTCATGTTTTAAAATGCAGTTATTTTATAGAAGTATCTCTTTCAGATTTGTCACCATTCTTCTGTGTTTCCTAGTATACAGATAACTGCTCTTTTAAAGGACCATGATGATGTCCTAAATAGACTGTAAATATTTTATGAATACACAAAGCTCCAAATATTACTTTTTAGAAATCATTACTGTTTATTTACCACATATATCATTACCCTATGTCATTTTTGAGTTATGCCTTAAGTATTAAGGGCCCATTTAAACACAATCAAATACATACAAACTCTGAAAGACTTAAATATAAAATTACCTTTAAATTATATTGACTGTGAAAAATGAGCTTTTTTGTAACTGGTAATATTGGGGGGGTGGGGGAGACAGAAAAAAAGCCCAGTCATCTTTTGTATGTCTGTCCTGAAATTCTCAGTGACAAGCCATGCATTTAGGTTTGCTATGCAGAGCAAATACATCTCTACTGCATTTTAAGATAAAAAGTAAACCTGAATTCTAATCCCTCTTAAAATTGCCACAATCATATCTACAATCTATATATTTTCACTGGATTAGAAATTAAGATTTTTTAAAAAAATGAATCTCCTGATGGTAGGTTGCTGACCACAGGTATGGCCTACATGCTGATTATAAAGAAATAACACTAAAACATTGCTTTTTCTCCCTTAGTGGCATCACAGTGACAAAAGTTTCAAGTTGGCTTGGAAACACATTCACCCAACATTCATAACAATGAAATACGACAATGTCTAAAATCCAACTATGAAAAAAGTCATGTAAAAAATAAGTTATAAGGAAGAAATCACTAATTCTCAAGACTCTGAGGTGGTACTGCAATTTTAGTGAAAACAAAACAAAAACAAAAACACATAGGGAGTGTAATGCAAAACACATTTATGGTGGAACAGGAAACAAACAATTCTTCAGCACAATTTCCTGTAGATCAGTTGGAAAGGTATTTAAATACTGCACCAGCTATTAGATTTTTTTTCCTGGACACTGTTCTCCTCCACCTTCTTTCCCTTGTGTTCCCAAGTCCTTCTGCCTAATTCCTCTTGAAACAATGCCATCGCCTAGCTCTATAACGATGCTTATCAATTATCAACATTATATTCAAAATGTTCAGACCTAACCAGAAGTAAGGGATTAAATAAAATTAACCAAGTATGTAACCGATCTATTTTTTCTTCCTAAAAAATTAGCCCCAGAGAAATGTTCAAACTGGCATCTGTGAATCTCATGCAGGGATTTTGGAAATTTAATCAGAGGCAGGAGAGCAAGATGTATCCACAATGTCAAGATTAAGCGGCTGGTGAATTTTTATCAGCTTAAACCTAAAGAACAAAATCAACATAATTTTGTTCTAAGCAATCGAGCACAGAGAAGGAAATAAAATTTTCACTGTTATTTTTAAATGAGTAAGTTAAAATGCTTTATATGTCAACAATACCAAAAAGTAAGCTCACTTAAAGAAGTGTTTTCTGCATATTTTTTCTTTGATACATTTTATTTTCTTGAATCAGTGGGGAATTAAGAAATTATATTAGTTTGTGACCTAAGCAAATTTCTGTTCTGTTATAGCAGCTAAAAAATAATTTTAAAAAGTAATGCACTTATGCCAGTTACTTTCATTTATAATCATGGTTCTGAAAATAGTAATAATAAAATACCTTTTAAAAACACTAAATGCAATTTGCATGGTTGATACACTATTGAAAACTTTAAAGCCCAGTGGCTACCTGCATGAGGCCACAGGAACCAAATGTGAGGTTTGCAAAGAAAAGGGCCATATGTAAAATGTACTAGAACATATTATCACTGGTGTTATTTAAATACTAATCTTTTTAGGTTAGCATAACCTGTGGTATATGAAAAAAGGCTGAACTTTCATATCCTAATTTTTAGCTTTAAAAAATTTAGAATGGCTAACTGAAATTGTCACTTGTTCATAGGAAACTTTTTTTAAAGAATGCATTCTCAACTGAGATATTTTGATATTTAAATGTTCTTATTTTTTCGTCTTAAGCAGGGATCATGAAATTATTTTATTTTTCTGGCCCTGATATCAGAAATAATCAACATCCATTTCCCTCTCTGAACTTTATAGAGTTGAAAAGCTGCATAATATGACCAACAGTCAGAATATAAACATGCAAAGCTCATTACCATTTACTTTCTGAGATTTGATGACTTGACAAATAACTATTTCAAAACAACTAGTTTGAAACATGGTTTGAAGCTTGTTAGTATAAAGCAAAAAGAGCAATTACAATAATTACAGGTTTCTCTATACGGTTTAACACATGCACATGCTGGCGAGAGCTGATGATGTGATCTTAAATTACCATTAGCAGGAAATTTCGCCACTTTTGTTTTCAATTTCATTTGCCATAATTTTATCTTTGTGGAATTGCTTTATTTTTAGATACGTGGAATCTGACCAAATAATTACTTATTAAAATTCTTGTTCAATGAAGATGTAAGGAGTTAAAAAAAAAATCAAGATTTAGAACTAGAACTACACTTAATGTGGACCAAGCAATGAAATGCCTGATACTGTTTATAGGCTGAATGAAGACACAGCGGCACAGTTTGGTAGGAGCTTATACATTTAACAGTTAAAAGAAACTGTACTGATTTTCTGTGCAAAAAATATCTCTCTCCCGTAGTTAAGAAGTAACATTGTCAATTTATTGTTTTTATTTGTCTGAGAATGGGATTCATTTGCATTTAAACTTATATCCCACAGAGAAAAGAAATCACAAAATTTATTTGGTCAAGTTATTACTCTCTCACCTAAGAACCTAATTTTTAAAAATACATGCCAATTTACAGTCAAGATTTAGTCTTTGACAGCTGTAGTGTTATGATTTTTTTGTAAGTTTTGGGTTCAGGAAGTCCACTTTTCAGGGCAGGTCCAGTATTTCACAGAAAGAAGGATTTGTTGTGGGACATGGTCATGGAAACACTTCAGAACTTAAGGTAACAAAAAATTCACGTTTTCCTTTGTTTGTTCTAAAATACCATTGATGATATTTCTCTTCCTAGGAAGTTAGAGGAAAACTGATTTCACAAACCCTATAGCTGCCAGTTGAAAAGGAAGAAATCATCGTTGCTGTAGTGCTTCATTATACTCTTCCCACAACCTGAAATTCCAGTGTTTTGGAATGATTTTACATTTTTCTTCTTTTGTTTATTCACAGGGAAAACCTGCTTCCTCTGGCCTCTCTCAGTTCAGA
>NW_017731402.1:1074175-1088053 GCF_001890085.2 Hipposideros armiger
TCACTAAATGCCTTTTTTTTTTTTACATATTCTGAAAACATATACATGTCTTTCTATTAATTATGTAAGTAAATAAATTTTTCATACCTTAATGAGCTACAATTAATATTTTAAAAAATGAAGCTCTTGTTGCTTTTAAATATATTGTTAACATGTGCATAAATAAATATTTTTAATCTGATAAGGTAAAAGAGATTTTTAAACTCTGACAAATCAGCACATGGGACTCAAAAAATTAAAATGGGACTAGGACGTTAAGCTTCCAGCTTCATTAACTAATGAAAATGAGTCTGAAATTTCAAAAGTACAAATAAGCAATGATTAATAAAGATACACTCCCTTGAAAGGTGATCTATGCATTATAACCAGCCAGACACTAAACATACCAACCAGTGATGTCAGTTCGGGCTTTGGCTTGCTGACCTTGGAGTATATTTCAATCACAAGTCAGTGGCTTGTAAACTGAGACATTTCTACAAACTCAGACTTTGAAGTTTTCTCTGTGACAGAAATATCACCCATGATACATTTTTAGTGTGATACGTGGAGAGTTAGCACAGAAGTATAAGAATAAACTGAAGCTATGTGCATAAATCCATGTTTCTCAATAATTTTAAAAGATGTCTTAATCATAGTGTCAATTTTTAAGGGACCTTGTCCTGTTCTGTTGTTTGTTTCATCAGCATATAATTGGGCAAGTTATCTAACTAGCAGTAGCTAGGCAAAGCGTCCCTTATTACCACTGAAATAAGTGGAGGTTAGATACACCAAACAGTAAGCCACCACTCTTTCTGGTGGTTAGCTCCAAACACCACCAAGGACAGCAGGGGTAGGCGGGGGGCCAGGTGTTTTCTTCTGCCACTTTTGAGAAAAAAATTCTTAACCATTAAAACTGTTGTTTAGAAGTACTAACCACTTAAAATAAACCCACATTTGTCTTACATTCTTTTATAATCTAAACTTTTTAGTTCTTTCGTGGTTTTGCAAAAAGTCCTTGACAGATATATTTGAGGTGAAGCAGAATGAAGGACACGTACCTAGAGTTGTCACAAGAAATTTGGGAGATATCTGACCAGAAATTTCCAATGTATGTGTACAGTCACCTCCAAGGATAGCCATTCAATAAAAATGTGGTGAATGACTGTGTTCAAGAACAAGTAAATATTCAAATTCTATACCACTTGAGTGAAGAGCCCTGGATTTCTGTATTCATTCAATCATATCACAAGCAATTATGTAATGATTCCCAATAATTCTGGGTTGAACCCCATCCTGGGACATGCACAGGATTCAGAGACATGCAGAGTTCCACACTTCTCCTGCCCTCAGATACCTGACCACATGACCAAGGAGATGGGACCTGTGCTCTTGAATAAAATTTAAAAATATGACTAAAGACTAATGTTTTAATTGTGAAGTAGGAGCTATTCTACACATACCTATTAAAGAATCATGTAACAAACTGTTGCAGGGTTAGGAACTGAACTACTCACTTCCAAACACAGATCTCATTGAAGTAAATTCTACCTTTTTTTCTGAGTAATGACTGAAACATTATGCAGTTACAGCAAAGTCTGAATAAACCACACAAACACACACACACACACACACACACACACACACACACACACTGCACATTGTCCATAATAAGGCAGGTGCTCAATAAAGGAGATGAATGAATGAATGAATGAATGAATGATGGTCATATGAAGGGAATGCAATAACTTGGTAGAAACTGAACAACTTCGTGTTGTTGTTTAAAGTGTTGAACACCTACTTTTTTTCATGTAATACTTGCTTACTTGTTTGATGCTGTTGTTCCCTTTCGCCTAACACAGCTGAATTAACTCCATACCCCAAGGGAAACAGAGATACTCCTCAATATACAGTGATTACATAACCTAATGGGAACAAGCAAACCTATAAATTAAATAACTACCTTCGGTAAATATCTACCCCACCAAAAATTTTTGGTAATCAAACAGTTAACTAAAACATGTAGAATGATATGGAGCTTAAAGAACATACAATTGCCTATGCTTGTTTAATCTTCGTAATAGTACTCTGTGGTAGGTGTTATCATTCCTACTTTCAAGATAGAGAATTAAGGCCCAAAGAGACAGGTAACAATCCATAGGTCACAGAACTACCAAGACAGTGAAATCAGGATGTGAGCAAAGTTATAAAATACCAGGAGAGTAAACATGAGGGTCAGACCTATCTGTATGAGAACCACAACCTTGCTATGCTATAGCAGTGTGACGATGGCCAAGTCATCACACAGGTTTGCGTTTTAGTTCCCTCATCCTAACACAAGCACTGCTTTTGAGGCATGAATAAGAGGACACCTAGTACAGCGTTTCAGCCTCATGTTTGTTATAAATGAGAGTGTAATTCCTTGCCTCTCCTCTTCTGTTTCATCTATGCGTGAGTGCCTTAAAGAGCAGTGGGAAAACAATTTCCACCCAAAATAGATTTAGGGAACAGAAGTCTACTAAAATGGAAAAAAAAGTTATAAAAATACAGGACCGTGCTAAACTCTTCACTACTAAGCAAAGCTACCAAATCACACAACTTTTTGGAGTACCCACTACTATTGGCATGAGAAGCGTGTATGTACAGTTAGATACTTAAAATATAATTTCTGTTGATGCTTTAGTATCAAAATCTATGCTCTCATATTTAAACATAAATGAATAGTGAATTTTGCCAAGTCAGGGAAAGGGGGTTATCTAAGCTACCCTTATCTACTGAAAAAAAGATGTATTACTGAGTTTAATTTATTCAGGGGCTAAATAACTGGAGTTTTTTTGCTCTCCAGTAGGAGTCACTATAAACAAGAAATTTAATTCCTAAGCTAAATTAATGTTGGTGTTTAGTTAGTAAATGCATATACATGGATTGCTATATTAAAAAAGTTTTAATAAATGGTAATAGTTTATAACTAAGGAGGGGTTCTTTTCAATATCCAGCTTAAACTTCAATGAGAAATCCTTATTAGGTATGAGTACAACTTCATAAATGATTGAATTATCAAAAGGAGGATGCAGACACACACACATAGTAAAAACAACTTTTCCTGATGACCATAACTTGGGACAGCCTTGCAATCTAGTGGAGAACACCAACAAACATCCTGTATGGACATTCCTGTATTTCTTTGTATTGAGTGAAATCTTTAGAATGTATAACTCTTTTAATAAGCGAGCAAGCTTTTTACTTAAAAAAAATGATTTTCTTCAATTGGAATCCTGGTTATCTTAAATGCTTTTTTTTTCAAAATGCACATACATCCGGAGAAAATACTTATCTCATATAAACATACTTGTCAGATAAATCTAAAATATTTGAAGTAGATTTATATTACATGAAGAATTGAGATAAAGCACAAATCATCTCACTCAGTGGCATAAACTTATTCTCTTAGCACCAGTTATATATTATCAGGAACAATAGAATTAAGTATTTGTATGATTCAAAAATAGACAAGTTTAGTTTGGAAGATGCTTTTATCACAGAGAAGTATCAAAATATCAGCACAGACTGTGAAATCTAATTTCTATTTGTGGCCCCACTAGTAACCTCCTATTGTTATCTTGAATTGGCTACTTTGACATGGCCTAGGTTCATATGTAGATATCCAAATATTTATTTTCTTTCTGGCTTGTCAGATGGCTTGTAGTCCTATTGATTATAATGTAATTCACATTGATTAGTAAGGTAAGCAATGTGGCCTATTTTTTTTAACCAGACTTCCGTTCCGTAAATATTTGACATCTACCTTTCTGTGGAAGTATTTCTCTTCTGAAGCAAAAAGAAGTTTCTCATTTTGTTTTATGAGGTATTTTAAAAAGTCACAGACATATACTGTTTTGGCGAGAATACAGTAGCATGCAAAAAAAATGCAAAAATCAGGTTCTCAAGTTCTTGTATCCAGTTGGATCTCGTTCGAGTCATTTCCCCACTTTTCCACGTTTTCTTATTCTGGTGGTAAAGAATACAATGAGTATACGATTGTCCACAGGAACATAACATGATATTGAACAAGCCAGAGATATAAAATGGTGTTACCCTACAGACTGGGGAATATGGATCTCCTGGCATGTGTGATGTGGACAAGTGAAACAATAAATTACAAGGCCAGAATATACACATAGTTATGTTTAATTGTAATGGAAACTGCAAGCATGACTCAAACTGAACAGTTCACTTCTTCCTTCCTCAATTTCATGCAAAGATTTGTAATTGCAAAAGTCATAAATTTAATCTCTCAAATATTAAATGAAATGAGAAAAAAAACATAGTGCAAGTGACACTTCTGACAAGATATTTTAGTTAAGGGGAAAAGACTTCATTATGTTTTTTAGTTTTCCCCAGGACATTCATCTCTTTTCCCTGGGATAAGTGGACCGTTCTTTGAAAAAAAAAAAAATTCCTTTACCCTAACCCAGTGTAATCCATAGCCAGTCTCCAAGTCTGATACAAAAACAAACCATTTCTATTTTGGTACAATGAGGAAGCATTGCACTGGACAATATAAAAACAGAGATGGAGGAAGTTGACTCAGATTGCGGCACTTCCTCGATGAAGAGAGCTAGCAGGCTTGCCACAATCACCTGAATAGAATGAAACAAGACGATGACTGTTTTTTCCGTCGAATTGATGCATGTGTAAAAATGAATTCCCGAAAAGTTAAAGGGGACATCCTGGGTATGTTTGTTTGTCTGGATGAAGGATTCCATTTGAGAAACTTTTGACAAAATGGATTGATGAAGCAGATTAGAATCTGGACACAGGATGTACACAATTTTTAAAAATTTGTGAATAAACACTGGGCTTCCCAAAGCATTGCTCACTGATCAAAGGGAAATGTGATATCGCAATGAAAATCATTTTCATTCTAAATAGAATAATTGTCTAGGGTTTGTTAACCCCCTTTGGGGTGGGAATTCTAATGATTTCCTGAGGTTTCTAACTGTTGATTACATTTAATTGTTTGCAATCGTTGAGCAAGTAGAACAACGAATTGCTGGGCAGAGAACAAACAATTTTCAAATACTTTAATGACTATCTATATGATAAATACTCAGAATAAAAAAGGGTAGGTAAAAAGAATGAAAGAAATACATTTTAAAATGGAAGTGACTGACCATATAAAATTAGCATTCTATGCGCATCCATTTCTGAAGTGCCAATTTCAAATGCCTGTTTTATAAAGTTTCTGCCCCCAAATATTCTTTTGTATAACTGGAAACCAGCCACTTTGAGCAAGAATTAATGGTATTTCCAGGAGAAATGAGTTGGAGATTCAAGTTCCCTCAAGGTCAATCCATAGTCTAAAGTTTAAGCTGGTCATTGGTCCATTCCTGACCTAAATGTTGTCTTCTTTAACTCAAAATGACCTTGAATTTTAACTACATAGATTTTAAAACAAAGAATCTCTTCGTTCTGTTCGTCATAAGCCCTTAAATATCCACCCCACACATAAACACACAGACAACCATGAAGGGACAGGGGAGACAAGTTTTACATCATTATCCATTATAAGTCAAGGGCTCATCACAAGTCCCATGAGTCACCCAGAAGAAATTGTTTTAAAATGGATAAGATGCAATTAAGGAAAACTCTGGGCTTCTACTAACTAAAACAGAAATAAACTCACAAACTTTTACTGAATACAAATAGCATTAAAATTAGAATTGTTTGGCAAACATTTGATAGTGATACATTTTGGCGGCTGACATTAGGCAAACCACATCAGGTATAAGGCAAGGAGAGCCCAGAATTTATATGGCGGCAGTGCTCTTATTTCCATTCATTGATGGTTGGGCAAAAACTGATTTCAAAGAATGTCTGCATAGTCCTAAGTAGCATTACTGTTAACAGTCCCAAACGGCCAAATTATGGTACTTACAGACCAGAAGCACGGAAGTTGCCTCTATTTGTTTGACGAGGCTATTTTTTCCCCAAACTGTCGGTCAGTATTTTACCTTCCTTGAACATGATTACCAAATCATTCTGAACATACAACAACCTAAAAATGTCTTTATATGAGTCAAAATCCCTAAGAGGTCAACTCTCCCATCCTTATCACCAGCCGGACATTTCCTTCACTGCAGGATGTGACATGTTCCCTGTCATCTGTTCAGAGCCTCTAAGCACGTTCTTTATGGGGTTTGAGCACCTACCTACCTGGCGCCGCCATACAGAAAGTGCGTGCTGTGCAAGGGAAGGGTACAGGGATGCAATAGACATAAGCATTCCTCCAGCCACACTCATTTTGCACATAGGCGGGGCCCTTCCTACCTTCTAGCAATGTTGATTGTTAACTGGTCAGCTTCACATACTTTTTGAAATAAAGCACACTTTGAAAAAAATAATTGTGCCCAAACAGCTTTCTCAGAGTTAAGCATTTCTGTATTGAGTCATTATTCGTACAATGATTAAACAAATGTGTAAAACATGAAAAGCAAAAAATAAAAAATAAAAGTCTTTTTTGTTGTTTTAATGACTTTCGAAAGAGGTAAAGCTTCTGATTCTCCAACCAAGTACATGGGATGAGCCCTCCAACCCCCTCTCCTGTCCTCTCATCTTATTAGATAAGCTCTATAGTGTGGAGGTCACAAACCAAGATGTTGGCTTACGTTCTGGCTTAATACAAATCTCAGTTTCTTTATAAGTAAATATGTTTCAAATAAGTGTCAAATTGTGATCATGACATTTTTTTTCTATCTCTGAAATTCTGTGATTTATGGGTTGTTGTTTCTTTTAAATTATAATGAGATATCTCTGGACAATCAATCCCTGAAAATATAGAGAAAATCAAGAGTTGTTTCTGCAGTTAAACAAGTGAAAGCTCAATTGCAGAGAAGAGATACACAGAAGCTTCTAGAGAGAAGCTCAGTCACCTATCTGTGGCCTCCGCCAGGTCTGCAGCTCTCAGCGATCCAGAATCCAGTCCTGTCATCACTTCCAGATAAGGACCATTTTAGAATAAGGAATTCTCCAGCCAAGTTCAATGCCATGCGTTGTTGCTAAATAAATCATGTACCTATTTTATTGCCCCCAACTATGATGCATTGTTAAAGAGCAGAGGTGATTATTTAACTTTCTTTGCCCCACCCTCTCACAAGGGAACATGTACATAAGAGGAGCTCAATCACATTTTGCTCACTGACTGAATGAGTAAGTAACAAAACGAGACTGATTTCCTTCCTTCCCACAATAACAGAAGTCGAGTCCAGGGTGGTCAGAAAGGCACACTATAGCCAGCTGTAACTTCAATTTGAGAATGTCAAGTCTTCATGAAACGGAAAAACAGCATACTATTAGACAAAAATTTTCAAATGGAGCTATTCCTCCTTATACGGATGAAATGCTCACACATACACATCGTTAGGGTGAATTGTTCCCCGAGTTTTCAAACGTTGTAATTGTTAGGTTTGATTTTATGAACTTGGCCTTTCCCTTACCTGGATTATAAACTGCTGAAGATTAGGGATGGACCAAGTTTTATTTGCTGGGCTGGCAGAGAGCATACTCATTTACACATACACTTCACAGAATGGGGCTTGGAGGATCTAATTTATCTTCCTTTCTCTTGAACAGTGTGGCTATTTTCTCAATGGAATAATTAATAGTACCAACAATATGCCAAAGATATAAAAATGGATACATGCATTGTCACTTTTGAGAGCTGATACTCTTCTGCCACTCAGCGTGTGTGATGCAGACTTCTGTTTGTCTAATGCATTCTTTAATTTTTCTTGGTGGGTCCCCCCTACTTACTTAATCTATATTCTACTTTAAAAATTTTGTTTCATAAACATTTTCTTAGAGGGAAATCATACTCTCCTATGGCTGGACATTATTTCCTAATGACGTAGAGAATAACAAAACAAAGAAGCAGGTGCTTTCCATGTCATTTCCACATATTTAATTTTTTTGTTGTTGTTGTCCTTTCCAACACATTCCACTTAACTAGATTTTAGGCGCTACAGAAACAAAACCTTAAAAAAAAAAAGATGTCATTTTGTTTCATTCTTAACAAAAACATGCTGACAAAGAAACTCGCCAATAATTATAGTAAATCCTGTGATTGATTTCATCTCTATATTATACATTATATTGTTATCATAGACTGTGTGATTTTATCAATTGTTGGACTTCTCAGGATCCTAGTCTCTGCATTTATTAGTCCACAAGGTGGGTCAGTGGTGCTAGGTCCCTAGGAAGCATTATTAAGTTGAACCCTTGCTTGGATAACTACTTGTAGCCATGAGTAACTTACACAAATTTTACATAAATTTTACATAAATTTTCACAATGGCAGGAACTTTGGTCCACTGCTGTGCACCCTCTGGGAAGCCTGGCACATAGTAGGTGTGCAATAAATATTTGCTGAATTTTACAATTTGCTACTTGCGCCTTAAGCTGAGTCCATGCTAGGCGGGTGGGTAATGAAACAGGGTCGCCAATCTCTCCACACAACCTCTGGCTGCTATCAGGGCACTGAGACCCCTCCTGACAATCTGATAGAAATTATACTCTGTTTCCAGTTACCTCTGTGATATACATATTTGATGATTGGAATTTTATTGACTAGAATTCTAAGAGAAAGGCACTAATGTTTTGTAAAGACTGGTTTGAAATACACTTGAGATCTGGATACATAGAAGCCATATCTTTTTATAAAACAAGCTTAATGTGTCAGGTTTACCTAAAATGTACTAAATATAATACACAAACATTTAATACACTTTCAGTATTCTTATCTAAGAAGAAATGTTATCTGAAAGCAATAATAAAATAAGTTACCATTTTACTTGTTTATACGTTCAGTTGTTTATGCCTTGTCATACGTTTCCTAATTATTGATATCATCATAGAAATACCTGGTAGCAATGTAATAGTTAAGGATCTGTCCAGGTTTCCTTTCGAATTCCCAACTTTCAGATGTCTGTAAGGAAATTGCCAGAATCTTAAATTTGCTATGCAGAGTTGTCTGTAGAGATGCAAATTTCATTTATCTTTTCATATTCTTTTCTTTCTAAAAAAATGTAAAACTGCTTTGTCATTTTGAATCATACAGTGCATGAAAACAGACTGTTTTAATTAATACTTGAGATGTTTTATCTTGGTTATCTATGGCTCTTGCCAAAAAACTGCAAAAATTAAAAAAAACAAACAAAAAAAAACCCAACTCTCAACTCACCTCTGCTTCTCCCAATACACCTTAATCTTTTTCAATAAAGCGCAAGTGCTTTGTTTTAAATGTGGTCCAATGACTGACATTTAAAACCAAAAAATCAGTAAGTGGCTACAATGGTTAACATGTTGGCATTGACGGTGCTTGCGCCATGTAAGTAAACTCAGGCCATGCCACCCTACACTTAATGCATTTAATCAGGAGTGCAGTCTCCAGTGACTCTGCATTTTGTTGATTTCAAGACTTCAAGATCCCAGTGAAGGTGGAAGGCCGACTAAGATTATTTTCCAGCGAATATTGTTCTGTTCTCTGTTGAGTTGGGAGCACAGATATGCAAAGTAATTTCACTGAACCAAGATAGTCATAGAATAATCAGCTCCAAACTTTATCTGAGTTCACAAACTACGAACAGCATAATAATTATATGAACTCCTCTGGAACCTGGACCACTTGTGTGACTTTTAACCTGGATGTGTGTCTAGTGGTATTGATTTATGTAGATTTCAAGAGTGTTTTTTCCCTGACTTTACCCAATTTACACAGCAAGGGACAAGGATAGAGCCTAATTTTATTTTCCATATGGTAACTAGCATGTTATTTGTGTTTCATAAATGAAATGATAATAGTAGGGACAGAGCTAAGCTGCTAATTCAAATAAAACCATAATATTAACAGCATTATCTTTAAAAAAAATAGCTTGGTTTAGTAAAAGCATTCTTCTTAATAATAAAAGTAATGTAATGTCCTAAATCATACTCCACATACTTTAAAATACCCTGTAAATAACTTGTATTAATAAAACGTGAGTCTTGTATTCATAATTGAGTCTTCAGAGTAAATAAACTATTTATATTTCGATGATTTATCATAGGAGAAAAGTATCTGCCACCATCTCTAGATGAAATATCCAATCACACAGTTCTAAAATAAATCAAAATGGACCTTAATTTAAAGTATTAAAAACTACAGGCGCAGACACTCAGCTTAGAAAAGAAATTCTATTCAAAACCAAAAAAAAGGAAATAGTATAAACTTTTGGCTACTTAAAACAAGTTTCAAATGGAAGAAGGGGGGCAGTGCTCTCACTTTCTACAAGTGAGAGCATATAGTCCAAAATGATAATTCAAAAATAAAATAACTGTTACTAGTAATTTGAGTTATCAAGTTGAATTAATAAATTATGACTGGGCTATCTTGGAGCTAAAAATATTAACTGTTCAAAATAATTCATTTTCTGTTCTAGAAACCATCTTAATCCTAAACTAGACAAAAGTCACTACCTAGTAACACCTTTCCTCAGTGGCTAAGAGGCACTCAATTTCCATTGTCAAAGATATCCATTGAAATGGGTTTAATATTCAGATATATACTGATGAAATATTTGGCTCTTACTCTTCAAATGTGGGGGTAGAGGTAAGTTTTGACAAATTGGTACTACGATCTTTTCAATTTAATTATAAAATCAATTCTTAGGAATGAAAAACAACCTCTTAGAAGCTGGCTGAGGACCAGATTTGGCCACTGAATGCTGTGTGACGCTCTTGCTGAAAGACATGAACAGAGCAAACACATCCACGCAGCGAATGTGTGGCCACAGCCATGGGGCTTACACCCAGGGAAACCTGTCCTTAATTTATCCCGTCGTGTGTAGATTTGGCAAGGATCTCCAAATAGCATTTACATACCATATGCCCTGAATTACCTAGGCACAATGGCTGTGGATAAATAAAATATTTTGGGTCTGTCTGCTTCATTTTATAAGTTTTGCAGCTTTTATTTCATTTTTCTCATTGCTAAATAATGCAACATCGTGTGCTGCAAAAAAGTGTTTTGCTAAATCAATGAAAAGTTCTCTGTGCCTTATGATTAGGGGAAAAAAAGATCCTGAGAGAGGCAACCAGAAGGCATTAGTTCTCCTGTGTAAGAATCAAATAAAGGAAATCAGCTTCGTATGCTTTGGATGCATTCTAACCTATGTCTCTTTACTAGGCACATAAGTAAATGCAAGGATTCAACAATAAAATAGATAGAAATCAGCTATCATGACTTCTGTGGAACATAGAAAATTGGTCAGTGAGTTTTCATGTTTAAAAGGGATCCCTGAAATCAGACTCTTGGTAGTTCTCATATTTGTTCCTGTTATAAATAAAAGTCATTATAATTGCCCTGGGCCTTAGTTTCCCTGTTCCCACCAAACTGGAATTAATACAAACTTGATAATACTTGTTCAGATTCTCAAACTAAACTTTAAGTCAGACTATAAAAATGTACTCTTAAACTAAAAAGATCAATAGCCTAAAAAAGGCTTGGAGCAGAACTATGTACATATTTTTTGTTGTGTACTATAAATTTGACTGTATAAACTTCCAATTAAAAATGACATTCACACCATCATTTTTGATAGAATTTTGCACAGTAGGAATACTCATTAATGCAGGGTAATACAGTGTGATAAGCAGCTTAGACATCAAAATAGAAGAAAAAAAAAGATATGCCAGTTGGTCTACTCTTTACATGAGTAAAATAAAACTTAAAAAATTAAATACCTGAGGAATTAATTAAAAAGAACACTTATTGGCATAAGTATTTTTTAACTATGTCATATCAAGAGCATCCATTCTCCAGTCAGTTTCTACTGCAGAGATCTGTCTTACTGAAAAAAAAAAACAACAAAAAAACCCCCCACATCTATCTTGTATTTGATGATAGTACATTAAATGAATTCTAATAGTCAAAGTTGAATAAAATACAATTTAAACATTTTACTTATCCTACAATTACCTTCCTAGCTAGAATGAATATGTATATGTCATACCATATATTATGTAAAATACATATAATATATATATACATGTATATCTATTTTACTATTTAATATTAAGTATCTGAAATATCTGAATTCTTTTCAGCATTGGTAAAAGAGAGGCAAAAGCCCATCAGCTACAAAGTGTGCGCACATGGGTCATTTCTTGGTCTTTAACTGGATAATAGAAAGTGATCATATTAATACTCAGCTGTATGTGAAAGTAAGTGGCAAAGGAGGTGTGTCCATATCCTAGCAGAGAAATACGTAAAAGGCAATGAAGTAATTTCAGAACATGATCAAATATTTTGTTTTCTTTAGGGGGTAAAAAAAGAAAGAAGCTACTACTTGAGGGCCGGTAATCAAAGGGTTAACAGACATATGCTGTATAATTAGGAGATGCATTAATGATTATGAATAGTAAATGATACGGTGCAAAGGAAAAAAAAATTTTAGTCAAAGGGACATGTACCTATCTTACATGTTTATTAGTAACTGTATATAACCAGAGAATTCTGCTATTAAGAATCTTGCATTATTGGTGTAAATACTTCCAAGGGTACATCAAATTGTAATCTTTCATACGACATCCATCAAACCAGGCTGGAGATTTTGACAAACATTAAACACAGTAAGGAGGCAATTATGTATGCATGATTTAATCTGCAACTAATTAATATGCAAATTTATTCATATGTTAGTTACTAAATTAAAAATGCAAAGAAGCCCTTATGGTGATTCTCGAAATTTTGCACAAACAGAACATTTAAAATGTAAGGAAAATGAAGTTTTTTAGAAACCTATAACACACTTTTAGTGTCTCCAGAACCTGTTGCACTAGGACTCAAAAATATGTGTTTAAATACTAGATAATAATTTAAAAGGTGTGCTAATTTTATGTGAGAATGTGGGAACAGAAAGGTTAATCAGAATTCTCTCAAACTCTTAAGAGATACACTCTAATTACCAGACAAATGGCATTCTATTTCTAAGCCTCCTTCCCTGCGTTTAGGGTTGTCAGAAGTTGGTCATCTCACTGATAGCCTGCACAAACGGTTGGAGGAATAAATAGTATTTAAAACCAACTAGATATATTGAAAATTCTAGGGCAACTTTGAGACCATTTGGCGTTCACTAAACATACAATTCACTCCTCAAGATGGCAACTCGCTCTTTTTGCCTTTGGGGAACAGCTCTTTGCAAACAGAGAAATGGGAGGAAAATCTTGAGGGAGGCTAGAAATTCTCCCAAATGGTCTTCTAAATGAATCTTCAAATAAAATAATGCGACTAACCCAAGAGCAACAACCTCCCAAAAAAGCAGAAGGTAATTTCATCTGAATTCAATCTGGCCATTTTAGCTCTGCATTTTCCAGACAGTCCCAAACTGATTTGAATCTCTGATGGGGGCTGAGGGATATGGAGCAGTGATAATTCATAAATATCTTTGGGTGTCTGCATCCACGGGGGTATCCATTCACAGGCATATATTATCCTTTGGCTCTACTGCCTTCTGCAAGAATCTGATTTCCCTGTGACTCCCTCGTGATCGCAGAAGATTTTTGTGTGGGTCTCCTCTCATCTGATGATCTTTTTCCTCCGAAGTCTGACGGCCATGTATGTATACAGCTCCTGGAGCTGGCACTTGGAACAGCTGTGTCAGCCTCAAGAAATCAACACAAGTCAACTGTATGAGGAAGCACAATAACAGTGTCTACGGCTCTTCCCTCCCAGGGCACTGAACTCTCACCCATGTTAAAAAAAAAAAAAAAAAAAAAAAGTCGCCATCAGCCTCATCGCTGCCAAGTGACACACAAAAAGGAAGTTAACCATTGGCTGTTACTTGAATTCACAGTCTGACTCTGATC
>NW_017731402.1:1088343-1116505 GCF_001890085.2 Hipposideros armiger
GAGATTTCATGCTTCCCAATTCAACACGCGCATCTAACTGGAAATATTAACTCATATTCTATTCACTCCCTGCCAGCCAGCATACATGAACATGGACTGAATTACATAAGAAAAGGAGTCTTTTTCATATGTAATTAAATGTTAGTAGATGCCAGTAAGTAAACATCGGATTTTCTTCTTTTTCTTTCATGAAAGAAAGGGAACTATGTGGGGTTCAGAATAATAGATTTTTTTCACTGACCCCCAGAGAGGGATGAAGGTGGTAGTAAAATCCTCCCCGTCTGTCCCCCAACACGTTCTCATTTCTTTGCTAAATGCGCGGAATCAGACTATAACCTGGTTTAACCTCTGAATGTTCCCTGAAACGGTCTTGTTCTTTCCAACATTAACATCTCACGCTTTTTATGATTCCAATGAGGCATCATCAGGTGAAGATCTCAATTTCTGGGCATTTCAGGAATCTGAGAGTAACCCAGGCATCTTTAATTTTTACAGGTGACTCAATTTTTGTTCTGACCAGAACTGAACATAAAGCTTTTAAAAGCTTCAATGTACACATTTATGCATTCATTACACAGTGTTAAATCTAATTTGTTCTTTTTACTGTCACAGGAAGCACATGTTTAAAGCAATCTGTTTCCTCATGTGAATGCTTTCCTGTCTGTTTAAAAAAAATTGCGACACACTTTACCCTGAGTAACCAAGAGGTGATCATAAATATCCCTAAATAGCATTAAACAGATATGAAAGACATTAACACTTTCAGAATGCCAAAGTAGTATTAAAAAAATTCTAACAGATGCTCCTAGGTCAAAAAGTGAAATGTGTGTTTCCTGAAAAAACACTCTCATCAGAATCATAAATGAACTGTGAGTGGAGAAGTGAGGTGTTGCTGAACAAATGAGGGTCCTTTTGGTGAGGAACACGGGGATCCACTGCCAATGTGCACTTGCCATAAAAAGCCAAATTGAAATGGAAGTTTGATAAAAACCAATATCCTTTGTAATCCACAAGGTGGCAATGACTACAAAAGAGGGGTGGCTCCACGGGATCTCGCTGGCTTCCCAGGGAAAGATCCTGTCTCTGTGAACCCAAGCAGCAGTCCCTGCCTGGGGACATGGAGAAGAGGTCCAGCCAAAAGGGACCTTTCCCGAAGAACCTCACGTGGTGCCTGCTTTTTCTGAACATTGAAATTGGCTGGGAAGACATTCCTGGTGGAATGTAAGGACCAGTTCTCTCTCTCCCCCACCCCACTTTGGCAGATTTTTTTTTTTAATCCCTTAAATGCAAGGGTTAACTAATCAGTCCTTAAAAAAAATTGTTTTAAATCTCCCATAGCTGACAAGCAAAAATACTTTTATGAATTCAGCAATTGCATTGAGAAAAAACACATTACAATGCGGCAAAGGCCAGAATCCAGCAATTCTTTGATTTTACCTTAAAACATCTGTACAAATATTCCTGTTCCATGTTAAAAATTTGCCTAAACAGTCCTAAACAAATCAAACTGTGTTTTACTTTGTAAGAGAAACAAACTGCCACACACACCCACCTGGTCAACACATCTTCATCTTTCCAGATGAATTAAAACCCCAGGCCTAACCTCTTTCCATGGGTACCGGAACCAGCCCTACAGAGGTGGACTCAGGCATGGGAGGACCGGGCTCTGGCCAATGATAGAATAACACTGATAGAATATGAAAGAAGCAGCATGTATCTCCTTATCACTTAGAGGCAGGGCTGATTTAGGCATAAACCAACTATTGGCAGAAGGAATCATATTACAAGCAGTTTCGTCACCTTGGCCTGATGTCCCATTTCAAAAGAAAAAAAAAGATGGAGTCCATACTTCCAACACAAACTTCACAGAGTGAGAAGTCATAAAAAGGCTGGCTAGGTGTCTTGGTCTGATAGAGACACTATGCAAGGACGAAAAGATACATAAAGCATTTGTAATATTTCACAATTTCAGAAAAACCAAGTGGCCTTCATCAGGTAAATTCTTCTGCATATATATATATATATATATATATATATATATATATATATATATATATATATATATATATATATAGTCATTTATTTATCACAATATTCAATCTTAGGAGGTACATATATTTTCTTCATTTTTCAGGGAAGAATTCAAGGATATTACCTAATGTGCCCAAAGCCATATAGCTAGGAAGGGACCCAGCCAAGAGCCCAGCTGATCAGATTCCATGCTCTCAATCACTAGACCAGACTGTCTCTGTTACAGAAATGGTATCCTGGGTTGTCTTCTCTTTCCACTGGATCTGCCTGGGTGGAAGTGGTGCTTTGTAACTAGTGCACCACTTGAAGGTACTGAGACTCAGTCTACAGTGAGATGAAACTTCTGAATATTTCATTTATTCCAGGTTTTCAAATACTTGCTAACTGAAGAATAACCAGAGTGTAGAGAGCGTTTTGGTCTGCAAAGTATTCTGCATGGCCATAAGCAGCATGGCATCATCATTAAGGATCCAGAAATCTTGGAGACAGACTGCCCTGCCCAGGTCTCAAACCCACCTCGGCCATTTGCTAGCTCTGCGACCTCGGACATGTCTCTTCACCCCTCTGTGTTTCAGCTTCCTTAGCCATGAATAAATAGTAGTATCAAGCTCGTAGCATTTTTGTAGGATTAAATGATTTAATAGATGCAAAGTGCTCAGTGTGGCACAGAGTACACAGCACGGTAAGGGTTTCTTATCAGTACGCCAGGACCATCTCATTAAGCAGGCACTATTTCTAACTATTTTGTAGACCATGAAATAGGTTTGTGACCTGACCAAGGCCACTGGGTAGACAGAGGATATGAGACATTAAATTGGAGAGATCTCTTTATTTCTAGTGTTATTTTATGCTACTATACCACTTTTATTGGTATAATCATTCATTGGAAATATATTTCAAAATAATATGCCTAGGGCAATGAGTTTAGCTTCAATAGGTCAAAAAAGATGTATGTAAAATAGACTCTTACCCTCTGCAAGGTGGTTGCAAGTGAGCAAGGTAACTTTGTGTCACAACGATAAGCCTAAAAGACAGAAAGTTCCTGTGTCGGACAGCATGTGTTGTTTTATGTTTTGACTGCACAACTTTCTCAAGAGGCCAGACTTAATGCTCTTTAAAATGCTACAGCGATTCCCACAAATTGGGACGCGAGTGACACAGCACTGAGAATGTCCTTAAACATGAAGAAACTAAGACACGTCACGATTTAAATAAAAAGTACATGGAAGAGAATGAAAGGTTCAATGATACATGGTGTGTCTACTTTTTAGTTTAGGCAAACAATGTATTTTGAATGCGGATACATGAAGGAAGAAATGAATGAAAACTTCTGAAAATGCTTTTTCCCTCCTCCCACCTGGGTGCTCCCAGGTTCTTCTACGGTTCCTCTTAACAGCTAGATTGTTGATATAATTTATTAAAGGGAAAACAAAATGGCATTATCTGTAAAATAATTACTCACTGGGGCTTTAATTTTGTAATTCCAACTATATATGCCCATAATAAATGTGCTTAATTCTGTTTTCTTTTGCCAAGCACTAACAATTAAGCGACAGATTACGTGTGGCAATGTCTTACATACATCTAAAACTAAAATTCATATAAAGGCACTATATGAGGAACCCACAGTTTTTTGGGAAGAACATTTCACTCATGAAGCATACATCTTAGGATTCAATGGCAGAATTGGTACCTTTTTATTACATAACAATACTTTCCAATAATATAAGAGTTACAGAAAGAGGTTTATTTTCTATTTAGCTTCACAGTTTAGAAAACTCAAACGGATTGAACACATCTTAATCACTAGGCCATGAACATTCTTTGAAAATAGCTTCAGTAGTAATGAGAAATGAGTTTAGTACTGCTGCATCCTTAGACAAATTTTATTTTTAGCCCATCTGCTAACATCTCCAGTTATTAGACTTCCTTATGATAAAGCCTCAGGTTTTATACTCCATTTATTATTGAATTATTTTGTGCTTCATGTTCGTTGCATAATGAGCGAGCCAGAAAATATTATTGTACCCTGGGTTAATACACCTGAGCACCTGTGAAATAACCGAATTCCCCAAACAGGGTTACTGGAAAACATTAACGCTAAGAATCAGCCACCTACTTGAAACTGCTTTCTCATAGCAGCTAATGATATAATGATATACTGTGCCAATTGGTAGAATGAAAGCCATTACAATATTATTATAAGTATAATCCAGCAGGCATATTTAGAATGATATGGGCTGGGAGGGAGGGGCTGCTGTAGACAGCTAGGCACTCATTCTCAGATGATATCAAAATAATTGTTCCAAAATCAGCGTTCCTCTAAAATGGTAACAGTCAGTGGTGACAGTGACAGTTTTTATATGTATGTGTGAGGAATGTCCCACAAGGGTCATTTTTTTCTGAGAAAATACGTCTTTCTAATATGAGTCCATGTTTCACAAAGGAAATGACTTTTAATAAGTATCATTGAAAACACGACTGAATTCTAGCAACGGACCAAAATTTCATCTTTACAATGTGATAGGAAGGGGATTTTATGAAAAAAGTCCCTAGTCTTCTGTTCCACTGAACACTCAAAATAAATTTAGTGAAATGTAATATACACACAGATGATCTTCTGATTACTCTAGGAGTAAGTGTTTATATATCAAATTTCAACTCTAGTAGCACATTTATGATTAATTAATTTCTCAGATGACAAAGTTAGACTAGGGAGACAATAGTGGGTGTCACTAAACCACTTACATATGATTCTTAAAATGTTCTTTTCAAACTCTAACTTACCCATTCTTTCAGAACTGAAATATATACTTCTCATCAAAACTTAAATCCTATTTTCAAGCCTGAAATTTTACAAAATGCAATCTTCTGCACTACCTTCACTTCTCTGAAGAGGGAGTATAAGCTCAAGCAAAGCATGAAACTCCTCAAACCGCTCTGCACCTATGCAACAGCTGCAAATTAAAAAAAAACCAAAAACGGGGGGTTGGGTGGGGAGGAATCATTCACATGCTGCTGTTTTGAGATGAAATAACTGAGTAAAACTCCACATTTTGCACTGCATTTTATAAAAGCTTGTATTCCTTTAAAAGGAGCATACACACTGTCTCACACACACACCCTGGTACAGCTGAGATCAAGGTTGGAATCTCATGCTATTGCTTTGAAACACAACTTTATGTTCAGCTTAAGAATTCAGTGCAATTTATTAGAAAAAAAACAAAGCAAGTGTCTGTCAACAGCCTGACAGAATTTCATCTGCCTCAGGAAAATACAACTTCGCTATTTTTGAAGAGACTCTCCATTCCTTTTAGGGTTACTGCTCCATTTTCCGAGAGAATCTTATTTAGCCCTCTAAGCTCTACCTAACTTTGATTTATTACTTTCACACAAAAACTTCAGAATTGTCTGAAACCAGGAAACACACCTTGGAAACGCAGACATTGTCAATGATCAGGGGAAAAAATGAGAAAAAAATCGCCATGTTAGAAAATAAAATGAATGTTTCAATCCATGAAATATCAAAAGTTTTAAAAAACGGTAGTCACCCAAATGTTAAGGCAAGCAACTATATTATTCCACAAATAAAAAAGAAATTCACCAGATACAGATAAGCCAGATACAGAACAAGTTTTTATAATTTTAAAACACATGCGAGCCCTGTTACAGTTCTCTCTCAAGGTAAAGCAGCTTTGCAGTGGCTTCTTTAAGATTTCTTAGTAATTAAACCACTCAGATGCAGTCCCTGACTTGACACCATAATATACTCTTCAGTGAAAGTGATAAAATAAAGCTCAAAATAAGAGTTCCCTGAAATGTATTTCTCCTTTCTCAACAAATGAACAGTTTTACACTAAATACTATTGATCCAGGTGTTGAAATCTTAACAGAAGTCCTGATAAATCTTAGCAAATCAAATAGTATATTGAAAACCTGGTTAAAAAACAGACGTGGGGATAGGGAAGACATATCATTCACACCAACCTAGAAAAGCCGGCTGAGCACAATTATCAGACAAAGCTGGCCGGAAGACATCTTTATTGTGGAGGAAACAAGGTAACTGTGTTTTGTTTGAGCATCTGAGGCATATGTCCTTTTCGTTTGTAAAGACAATCCAGAAGAATTCACAGATACAAAAACCTTTCACGCATAGTTAACTTTTGCGCTTTTCTTCTCTTACATTTCTTCTGACTGTATAGTTAAAACATGAACACCCAAAGACATTTTTTAAGCGGGAGCAGGACTGGCTTTGCAGGCAGAGAGGACAGTGGAAGACATCATGATTCCAAAATTCTAAACAAAAATACAGCAATTTTTAACAAGCTCCGGACAGGCTGGAATACCCAATGGTGTATATGTTGGATATATACATGTATCTAGTAATCCATTTGAAATAGTTTTAATGGAATAAGAACCCGCAACGAAATCTAAATATAGAGATGCTCCTGTATTTCTTTCATAACCAGCAATTTATAAAAAGCATAACCTCAATAACCTCTAACTGCAATGAAGAGGATAAGATTGATTTTCAAAGAAAAAATGAATACACTGAACTTTTGAAGTTCAGTGAATTCAATATTAACTGCACACAATAACAACTAGTTCTTTGTGAGGAATATTTTCTCAATGTTCAAGGTGTTCCTCAGTGTCACATTATATATTCTACATACATTTGTGAATGACACCTTTCTCCTACTTGGGATGATACGCGTTATCCTTCACCTCCTTCCTGCCTATACACTTTCATAATTAGTAAGCATAATTTTAATATCTAAACTTCGTATTTCAATATCTTTAATTGGAAAGTGGGCATACTAAGATTAGAGTTGAATATTGTGAGCTAGCCTAATATTTTAATGTGAACACCTACAGTTGTACTTTTTTTTTTTAAAAAGTATCTACCTCTGCAAGAATGAACCTTGAAAAGGCTCCTCCTTTTGTATATCTCATCACACAATTGGCTACTTCTAGACTTCTCTATTCGGAATGAAGCCCAGGTGGCTGACAGTTCATTTTAAAGTTAATATGAATTTCATTTTAACGGAAGTTGTATTACCACTCAAATTAAAATTTTGATGACATGATAACACATCATTGTGATTTCCTTGTGATCAGTTTCAAAGGTGACGGGGGAATTATTATTTTATGCACTGAGTTTTTTTATCACATATAATTTTTGGGCCTCTAATAAATAAAAAACAATTTACCAACTTTTCTATTAAACTGTGATTTCTTCAAGAATTTGAGAAAATTTAACATCATCAGCATTAGCCATCTTTCTCTGATAACTCCTAATAATCTCTTCTGTAAAAGAAAGTCTCATCCAAACTTTAAGATTTTATTTTATTTAGAATTCTTTCCTTATGAAAACTGGTAAATATAGTATCTCATACACACAATTATTTTTCAAATCCACCTAATGATTAACTCATATCTCAAATTTTCTTGGAGGTTCCAAATTTTATTTTAGAATATTTAAGATAGTAAAGATTATATTCCTTAAAATCCATGTGTTCAAAATTATCTCTGACCACTTAATACAGAGCTTGGGAGATCCTACTCACTTTAAAAACCAAAAACCAAACAAAAAATTAAAATTCAAGACAGAAAATAGACTTTACTGAAAAGTGCAGCTTGAAAAAAATGATCACTAGTGACACGAGAGGTCATAAACTATTTCTAAGGATAAAACTTCTGATTTCCAGAGAACTCTAAAATTTCAGGGATTTCAGCTGATAGTGAGATCATTGAAGTTTCAAAACTAGATTAGAAATAGGGACAAATGCCATCAATGTTTCAAGTGGAATGGTTGTAGTTGTTAACAGTTTCTGGTAAAATTCTAAAAGATTCCAAATTATAAGAACATGAAGGTTTTATGTGTTTACATATTGGTGGGCATAACAACGTCTCTGAAAGGTGATAACTCTGTGGTTTTTTTCTGTGTGTTTGGAAAAAATATTTTAAAACTACGCAGTATGAAATTTTTTTGCTTTCTATATTTTAATGCTTCCATGTTAATTTCTAAGAAGCATGGATCATTTTTCAAAAACAATGTGATTTAATGTGGTATATTGTTTTCTGCATGAATTCATGATTCAATATGTACAATTACTAGGTTATATATACAAAGATAAGAAATCTGCTGGAAAAAGCAGTAGAGTTGAAAAATATTAACTGTAAGATGATACATACTTTAAAAAAGAAAACGGAGATGTAGAAATCAAACAATGAGTTCACAAGTAGATTCAAGAAACTACGTAGGAAAAACAAATTCTGACATAAACAAAAGACAAAGCTTTATTACTAAGGTCTCATCAAAAGCTAAAGGCTACAAGACCTTGGGATACGACTGAAAAGAGCAACATCCTAAAACTTGAACAGAGAACATGAAAATGTTCTACTGTACTAAGCAGGGCTCTGGTGGGCAGTTAGAGAGTTGTCATTTCACACAGCCTTTCCTTTAACAAAACATCACCCTAGCCCTAACTACAGGCCTCTGTTCTCCAGGGGGACAGACTCCCTCCCCTCCACCGCGCCTGTGCCACAGACCCTGCAGGATGGTTCTTCTGCCATCCTCTCACTGTCATGCTTCTACAGTGACTTGAGGTCCCTAGATGCAGCACACAGTACACACACTTTCAAGGAGCCTGCCAGGTCCATGGGATGATGTAGGGCCAGGCTATGTTTTCTCTCTCCCACAGATGCTGCAGTATTTTCAAAAACAGGGCCAGGCAAGTTCCTCACTCTCCTGATTTCCTGTGAAGGTTCAGCCGAATGGCAGCAAAAGAAGTCCAGCCTCTGTACCACAGCCGTGTCATCAATAAGATCTGATTACAGATGTTACAGTTTAAATGGTCTTTGTTTTATCTTATGGAAAAGAAAGACCCCATTTTGAAACGAAAAAAAAAAAGTGAGTTGACACAACAGATTGTGACAGATTTATTACCATTTATCATGGTAAATATGTATGGAAGAAAACATATAGATGTCTTTATCTAGGCATAGTCACTCCAAAAGAAACCATTTTTTTTTGTTATAAAAATGTTCATACATATTGAAGCAAGTTTTAGGGGTATCTTTGATCAAATAAATATTCATCATTTTATTGGCGCTTAAAACCAGAAAAAGCATCGCAGAGACCTAAAAGTATAGAACTATAGATGTACTGGAGTAAAAGTGTTAACAGTGGCTAATGCAGACCACCTCCTTGGATCAAAATTAAATAAACATTTTGTGTGGCGGTAAGTATATACAACTAAAAACTAAGTTATACTGCTATTTAAACAGAGCTGAAAAATTTTTTTAAACTAATGACAATAAATAGATGATTGGATTCTAAAATCAAACTATCTTATTCTTCTCGGTCAAACCAAAAAGAAACAAACAAAAATAACAAGGATAAAATTTCCATTTCAATCAAACTTCCCTCCTTGTCTTTCAAAAAAGGGGTCCTATTTAGCAAAAAGTTCCATAAGGGCAATTAAAACATTTAGCCAAGATAAATTTCCTAAGAGTAAACTCTAAACTGACCACCAAAACCAAAAGTTCAATAATACAAACTAAATTTCCAATTCCAGATTTATTGGGAAGAAAGGAAAGATGTTTTTCTATTTCTGAACATATGACAACATATCAGCAACACATAAATTGTCTTAATACCAAAGAAAAACTATATTTTTCCATGGAAATACTTAAAAATTTACAATGAATTATGAGAAATTGTTGGTAACAATGAGTAAGCAGGTAGATAATATCCAATGCCATGCCAAAACACTCCTTAGAAATTGTGTACCTCTCTGCATTATTTTAGCATTGGGAAAAACAAAATTGATGTGAATATGAGGTATAAATAGGGTACTGTGGTTTTAAGTTTTGCATGGCTATTAGAGCACAGAGCTATTCTACATTTCAGAACATTCAAAGGTTCGCTTATTATATTTAATACTGTCCGTATTAGGTTCAGGCATGTTTAAAATGTAAACAGCTGTGAGGACTATATCATTTGAAGTTGTCATAAAAGCTATTAAAAGCTAAAGTTTCATCTACATTAAATCCACCACAAACTTCAAGCTTAAAATATGCTTATAAAAACCTGAGGGGCTATTAGTCAATTTCAATACAACAGAAAATTAAAGAATGAACCACTCAGTCCATTTTTAAGCTGCTTATTGGTAGTCCAAAGTGACTATCTTATACACCATTGGTAGTTTTATTTACACAATATTTTCTATATTTATGGATAATTTTGTGATGCCTCTTGAACATTATCACATCTGTGATAATCAGCATATAAAATTTGTATTTTTTTCCTGATAAGACCTATTCTGATATATTCACTTAACAATTTTTTGGATGAGCTGAACTGAAATCAACTCAAATACAGAGGTGTTTGGATTAATCTAATCTTAGCACATTTGCAAACCTATTACTCTTGTAACTTATTAAAAATGAAATAGAACTATCATAATATGCAAGTATTGATTAGTACCATATTTTCAGAAATCAAAATAAAATTTTATTTTAGAGAATTAGAACTTATAATAAGTCTCATTAGCATGTGTTTCAAAGAGTTATAATGCCCTTACAACACAGAATTAAATGAAAGCATCTATCTATCTTATGGGAAGAAACAGGAAAGAACGGATAAAAGGAGTAAGGAAGAAGAAAACAAAGAAAAAAGGGAGGAACTCCTATTTTTATTCTCCATAAGGAAGAAATTATTAGAAAATAGACCAGTTTTAAACAAAATTAAATAACATTATCTAGGACCTCAAATTTAAAAATATATATAAGAATTGAAAATAAGATATGAATTTAGCTGTGATCACAACCAACGTCTGCTAACTGGGGACAGGAGGACCTCAGCCCCTCCTGCATATAGCTCCAGCGATTAAAAAGACCCAGAATGCTTTTGGTTACAGCTGGATTCTTCTAGTTTGTCACCTGGTATTCCAGACACAAATGGCTACTGATGCAGCTACCTTTGCAATCTTTATTCAGCATCCTCTCTAGAAAATAGAGACATTCTCCCTGCACTCTGCGCTGAAACCCATGTAAATTTTTCCTAAATCCTCTCCACAAATCTCCTTTCGCATGCAAATCCATAAATCATCATAATACTGACAAAGAATTTAACCAACACATGAAACTAATACTCATTCTCTTGAAAGCCCCTGTACAGGTAAAAACTCTTCCAACTTCAGGCACCTTTTCAAGGCTCTCTTCAGAGCTTAACCTGCTGAATATCAAACACAGCCACCCAGTCTTCCAGGATGTGCCATTAATCACTCCAACCTGGGTCAGGTGGCTGGACGCTCAGGTCACTCCTTCCTCATCCACATTCTAGATAAACATGCTGCCCTGGGGCACAGAACCTCATTTACTCCTATCGCCCTCGCATCTCGAAAAGCAGAACGGAAAGAAACAATATACAAAGCTGAAACAGGCAGTACTTACTGAAGATGGCAAACCTGGAGGAACTTTGCGAACTTTCTTTGTCTGTACCTCTGAAAGAAAATGAAGAGGCCGTGAGCTCTCCTGCGTGCCCATTTTCCTAACGAAAGCAGATTAAGCCACGAAGCCATTTAGATTAGACCGGATTTTCTTAAATCGTTACCTTAGCAAAATGTCGGTCCCACGTTCATCTTTTATTCTGGCAGAACTCACATTCTGCCTTTTTAACTTTTTAATGCCTTCATTGTTTCTTAGAAGGGCAGCCAAGAGAACACCAGAAATAAGCATTACACCAAAATAGTTCTCCTGCTACTTGCAAGTTGTTAGCTTACCCACCCAATGTACTACTGAGGGGGAGTTATGAGCCTGACAGCTGAGCAAAATTTTATGTTTTTTTTTTTCTTCGTGGGGAGAGAGGATAGAGTGAGATGGTGGTATTAAAAAAGAAAGAAAGAAAAAAGACTACTAATAATCACTCAGGCATTCAAACAGAGGAATACCTACCCATTGCACTACTGTGAAGAGGCCTCCTTCGGGGGTTATTGCTAGAATACTGATAATACTGGGAACCAGGTTTGGTGGGCGAAAGGGTTCCTGGGTTGCCCATATCCATGTCACCTCCAAGGAGACTCTGCTAAAAGGTTACAAAGGGAAAACAAACATATCAGGTTAATTTTTCACATTCACCGCCCCCCAACTAATTGTTAGTACTTAAACCAATGCAATAAAGAAAACAGCATCTGCTAAGCTGAAACAATTAAAACAACGAAACTAAAAGAAAAAGAAAAGCAGTCTAAGAAGCTAGCATACAGTGTGTGAATTTTTTAATATTCTGCTTTGGAGAGGAAGGTAGAAGGGGATTCCCTTTAAAGCAATCTTTTAATCTTTTAAGACAACTAATGTTTTCATTTAATAAGAAAAGGGCGCTTATGTAAGACTAATGTTTTCTTTATCTAGACTTAGGCTCCCTCATATCTGGGAACTATTCTCGCCCTTCCTTAACAAGAACCAAGAAGACTTTGATTTTTCAGACGCACAGAACTTCCCCGGCTGCTCCTGTTGGGGGTGAATATAGGGGCTCCTGTTCCCTGAGAACTCTGCCTCTGCATCGGCATGGCGTGACCCTCCACGCATTTGCACAGCACCCACAGAAGAGAAAAATGCCAGCTGAACCAGGAGGAAATTCAGACCTTCACATTAACTTCCCAAATTATAGAAATAGTAGGCATTCGAAGCTAACAGGAACAAATTAAAGGACTTGAGAATGCCCTCTTGAGGACTATCGGAGGCTGAAACACATCCCCACAGATTAAACATTTATCTGAACACTAGAAAACTTCCCCAAATATCATCAACTGATCACGGTGTGACAAATGACTAAACCTTCGAAAATGATGACATATGAAAGATTATATAATAATACCATATTTTCTAAAAAACGCATAGAAACTTACCCATAACATATAAATCGCCTGATTATACTCTGCATTGAACACATTGTTCTTTTAATTATTCTGATATGCAAGAAAACAAGTGTAGATGCTACCATTTCTATTAAGAGCAAATTTACTATTTAATAAAAGAAATTTTAAAATTAAGTACTAAAAATCTAACTTTATCGTTACTTGTAATCAACTTTTACTGACTGAACTAATTACTGTCCTTGATAAAGTACAGAATGTGTTTTCCCTAATCTAAATTCTAATCACCATGTCACTCACAACAGACTTAGGAATGCTTCACTAACACACTATTCACATGCAAAATACTCTAAATAGGCCAATTATGACTCTGCCCCTGTTCCCTGGTTAACCCGCTGAGAACTGAAAAATTTCACAAGGCAGTCACCAACTAAAACAAAGGGTCCTTGTTTTAAATTAAGACAGTCTTTTTGATTCCTAAATAGCTCAACAAAGTGGCATGTCTTCTAGTGAAAGCAGTTGGTCAAATATGACCCATAAGCTGGAAAATCAAAAATTCAAGCCTCCCCTGTCCACCGCCATATAGCTAAATATCATAAAGAGAACCTCTCCATTTTAAGGGATTTTTGTGAGTGCTGGATGAGTAGTGTTGAAAGGACTAATCAGTTACTGACAAGCTTGCCTTTGCTGATTCCAGTTTAAGACTTTTTGAAGAGATACAAAATAAATCTTAGTTTAAAATAAAATTTCAAGGATAAGACTTTAAGTTGGAAGTACATTTTGAGTAACAAACTCACTGCAAGTTTCTTAATATTTACCACATAAACACCTAATAAAAACCAGATTATTTACCAGATAAAAATCTGACACCCGCATGCTCAATTACTGCCTCTTCTGAATTTAGGATATCAAAATGCCATAGAAGGGCAAACTAAAATCTAGAGCTCTTTATCATAAAAGTTTTCTACAAGTCAGAAATCCAACAGCATAACATCAAGTGATTTCTTTGTCATTTTAGGAATGGCATTCCAACATTTTAGAATCCCAACCTAAAATTTCACTCTTGGTAAATCTTATTAACAAAGTCTATATTTATTGAAGTCCAAATGCAAATCCAAGATTTCTTTGAAATTTCCATCAATGAAACTGAATGATATAAAATCACAACCTCCTTATAGTTTGGTAAATCTACAAATGAGTCTTCATGTCATGGGAAACAGGAGTTTGAAAATGATATGATTGATAACTGTTTTGTATTTTCTTATTTAGTGAAATGTATTGGGGTGACACTGGTTAATGACACTATATAAATTCCAGGTGTACCACTTCTTGCTGGGACATCTGTACACTCCGTTGTATATTTGACCCCTTTTACCTTCTCTGTCCTCCCCGTGCTGCCCTTCTCCCATGGTAACCATGGATAACTTGGTATCTTAGATAGGTATTACCCTCTTCATTGTCCTTTTTTTCAAAATTATATAAAATATTCAGAAAAGGGCTGAGCAAATGTGTTGAAATCTTTACTTGTTTTTTTAATGAGCTTAACCACTGATTTATTTTGTGGGTCCTGGTGGCAAAGGTTTTCACTCCCAAGAAAGTAGAGGCATTCAATAGGTCATCCAAAAAACGAATAAGCTTGCTATTCTGTACTTTAGCAGCATTCAGAGTAGAGCTGTGAAAAATACAAAATGATAACTAGAAGATAGCTAACTGCCTGTGGCTGACCTTATTGTTGTTAATTTAAAAGAAAATCATTTCATGGGCCAGCTGTAAATACATCATGCATACAACTCTCGCATGTACAGCCAGCCACATGAACTATGTAGTGACTTAGTACTGAGACCAGACAGCGCTTACAAACATTTAGTGGCTCGTGCTAATCTGTTCTTTTTTTTTTTTTTTTTACAAAGCACATTCCTGTTTCTATCTTTTTAGACCTGTTTGTTCCTTTTTCTTTTTCATTCAGACAATGGAATCATTCTTCTAATGCAACAAAAATAAGCATTTCCTCACAGTTAAGGGGGCCCTAACCACCACTCCCCGCCACCAGGGAAAATTAAGATAAAAAATATGTGTTCTTATTGTAGAGTATACTTGTGAAATGAACAATGGCCATTTACCATTGTTTGGCCTTTATGTCACACACTTCACTCTCTGTAACAATAAGATAAAAAAAATTTTCCAGCAGCTGAAAAACCTGAGTTTATGAATTTTAGAAAGTTAATGGCATTCAATTTAATAAGGTAAATTAAATATTGTATAAAAAAGATAAGGAATTCATTTATATATGAATTTACCTACATGAATATATACATACATATGTACATAAAGACAAATTTATGGCTAATAAAAGTTAAGTGTGAAAGCTAAAGTCTACTTTCAAAACGGGCACATTCTCATTTGCCTTAAATAGGATTACAAAGGTTTTAGGTTTCTGACATTGTGCAAGCTCATGCTCTGCGGTTATGCTGGGTCCCAGTAGAAAGCTGCCCACGTCTGCCAGGAAACCCTGGAAGCAAGATGTGGCATCTCGAAGAGCCAACCTGTAAATCTTAAACCCATAGTTTAGCATCTTGTTTAACTGTCTGAAATGTGATGAGACAAGCCCTTCCCTTGTTCAGTCCTTATTTTCTTGAAAGACAATTTTAAGACTCAAAATGCCCTAACCAAAGAACAAAATAGGCTGACTGTGTCGTTTAGCTTTAAATATTTTGGGGTCCACCCCCCCACAGCCAATTCTTCAGCAGAGCCAGTCCCAACACAGCCACTGAAATGCCAAGTGCAGAATTCTGGGAGGGTCCCTTTCAATTAAAATTTTTGTTGGTTTTACATCAGACCTGGGTCTCAGACTGTCTTTGGAACACATTCTCAACCCCGCCCCCATTTTTGGGGGGGAAAGCTTTTTAACATCCTTGATCAACCACTGAACTCTTTGCTTATGCAACCGAGAATGCAAACCATGAATTAAACTTGAGTAACAGAAAAGCAGCATATATCTCAAATTAGATTTATAACTGAATGGTAATCAAAAATAGAACTAACTGCTTCGAGCTTAAATTATCAACTTTTTTCTTCCTAAACTAAAATCATCTTGCTCTGAACTATTATTTCATTTCAGTCAGCACTTTAAATGTAATGGGTGGGTGGCACATTTCTAAAAAGGAAGATTATATTTACCCTTAATTATAGATATGAGTGAGATCAGAGTACGATGAATGCTGCTTTTTGGCTTATAATTAATTCATCTAATAGGTGAATGACCTTGAATTTCAGAGTTGGAATCTGGGAGAGGAACAAAAAGAAGTAGAAAGAAAGAAAAAAAAAAATCTCTGGGGAAAGGCAAATGTGCCCCTGGTTTCTTAGGGCTTTCTCTGATTTTGCGTCACTCCCATTACGTTGTGATCCGGTATCAGACACAACATCTTGGGGGGATGTTATAGAACAGAGAAAAGCAGTCTCAGATGAAACCAGATTAAGCTCCTTTTCTGAACTATTGCCAAATGCTTGTGAGTCTAATTCATGTTTGGGTATTCTAGTACTCACACAGCTGCAATTCCATTCTTTCATCACAAACCTAAGTGATGTATAGTGGCTTTGTATGGCGAACTGACTCTATAAAGCCAGGAATTTTGGAAGGCTTTACGTTAATATGGAAAGAAAATTCTGAACCACGATAAAACTTACAAATACTGGACAGACGTACAGGTACCTAATTGACTTTGCAGTGCTACGTGCAAAATACACACCGAGAAACATTACAAATTAGATTTATTGAAAACACTTTTAAAATCACAACTGAGGTCATTTCTACCGAGTTCATTCTGCACAGAACTGGGTTTTGAAAGACACTGCTGAATAAGATTCCTAACAGCCACAGGGAAGTTTTTGCAAATCCCTGCCGAATAGCTGCTGCTGAATTTGCCATTTTGACCACAGAAGGGCCATTGCTGACTTACTATAGTAGCAGGAGGGGACGATAATTTTGCTGCGGTTGGCACTTACTCTGCAACATAGAATATATCTTGCACCAAAGGGCAATGAAGAACACAATATTTCCACCTGTCCACTTTTTAACTTCAAAGCTCAGAAGTGAAGGTCAGTCTTTGGACAGCCTTTACTCCTGAGCCTGAAGGTCCCAGAATGCAACTTTTTCGTTTATTATGATTTCTGTCCTATGCTTGGTTTCAACAAAAGAGATCTCAGGAAATTTAGGAACATGGCAAGGAAACTTCCATAATCAGGAACTTAACAGATTGTTATTATGCTGAAGAGAAAGGCAAATTATTAAAATTATCATTTAGCAAAAATTTTATTTTAAGGGTTTTTGGTCAGTGTTTTTTTCTATTTCTACTGTAAACGCGGAATGCACATTGTAACAAGTCGGAAGTAGAATCTCATTCTCCTAAGGAAAGAGGGAAGGTTTTGAGGTTGGACGGATCAGCTGGAGCCCTAGCTCAGAGGCACACACACAATATGCCTGGGGGTTAGTTGTGCAACTGCTTTCAACCATATTCCCCTCCTCTGTAAAAAGGGAATAATAAAAGCCCTATCATAGTGTTATCAGGAGCAGATGAGACAACATATGTAAAATGTCCAACAGAGCTGGTGTCTAGCCCATCGTCACGCTCCTTCCTGTGTCCCTCCAATTCCTAGTCCCATAGTACAATCCACTGATGATTATTTAAAAGATGCCTCAAGAGGTGTGAATGGCTGTCAGTCAGATCCCTCTATTTCACTTTCAGATGAAAAGTATACATTGACATAATGATTTTGAAAAGTCACCATAAAAAAGCTGGAAAAGAGTATGAGGGTCTACATAAACAGTGATGACATAGCCTCGTGGCCTAGAGCTACGCTGGCAACAAGAAATGGGTAGTTTTGTTCCATATTTAATAAAGAAACTGGCCAACAATCAATCTCGATAATTTCAGCTTAAGTGGCCATTTTCCTGGAACTGCCACAAGGATTACTTGAATGGCTCATTTAATTTTGCTTTTGCAAGCATGAGCAAACTGTGACTGTTAATTCAACGACACACGAGAACAAAACTAGTCACACTAGGTATGCAAACATAATAAATGTATTTGATAGAATTTTATCAATCATGTGATGCTAAATAAATTCAAATTCTTAATACTGTATTAGCCACTGATAAATCACTTCAAATAAGTTCCATTTGGTTTCTCCCTTGCAAGGCTAATTATAGATATTTAATAAATATTATGTGATATATATCATGCTATTTTAAAAAAATATATTTATCCCCCCATTACATTAAAAAATAATAAATGAATGTACTTCATAGTCTTGGTTAGAAATTTGCATAACTCCCAAAGAATTCAATTGACCTTGTACAAATTTATTTTAGTAGTGATTATATTTCACCAAACATGCAAATATATTGCTTTTTCTATTAAATAAATACTCTATATTTAAATGTTACAACATGAAGCAAAGGTTACCATAGTATTATTTAATGTTTAACAGTAAAAGTCAAGTAAAAACTCATGCATTTTAGTATAGAAATTACAGCTGCCCAAGGGTTGGTAAGATTTATGCATTCACCTATTTGACTACCTCTCAAATTAAAAACAAAAAAAAAATACATTATTTATTGTGTACAAAAAGTGAGGGGGTATTTCCATGGCTTCTGAAAATCCATTCTGGAATCCCAAGTCATCTATTACATATTAAAAGGAGGATTACATTTGTTAGTGAGAAGGAAGAAATACAGCAAAAAGAAAACACGAAAGCAATCAGTAACCTACAATAAAAGTGGATTTGAAGAAATCTTGTATAAACAACACAGAATTTAAGATAACTAACTCCTTTTCAGTTTATGCCCCTTCTCAGGGGCAGGAAGTTTATTTAATATATAATTTGATATGTATGCTATAATCACTACTTGCCTGAAAATGTTTCTCTTCAGCAATTTTGTTCCATAGTAAAAATAGAACAATTTGAATAAGGCCTGTTAACATACGAGGGAATTAGCGTCACTTCTCCTATAAATATAAACATGTGGTTATAATAAATGTGCTGAAAAGTATATTTGGCCAGGTTGCTATTTTGGTAAAATAAAGGAATATCAAACTGTCACATGTCAGTCTTCTTCATATTGGGTGGGGAAGGTTCATTTCAAAGTTGTTGTTAAACGCCTTCCCCTCTGAGCAAGGATCTATAAACACCATTTTCATGTAGAGGCTGTTCTCCTGGAGGGTGGGGATGAGGCTGCTCATTTACCCTGCTTACCCAGCACCTGGCATAGGTGCTCACTTAAGCTTAATGGCCAACTCCATACGATTTCTTCAAGTATCCTGATAACGATCGAAACTTGTCAATACGGTGACAAGCCTACTGCATGACATGAGAAAGCTGAGGCTCTCTGGAGAAGAAGAAAAGGCATAATAGAATCTTCAAGTCATCGTGAAATTATTTAAGTCCCCACTGTGCTTCTAGGCCTCCTGCTCCAAGTGGGTCTGCTTTCAATGAGCATTAACAGTTTATCTACCGAAGTTCTCTTTCCTTCGTCCGTGGCTTATCAAGAATGTGTGGCATGAAGGCCAAACTAGTTTAAATACTAGTTAAGAGAGGAGATGTTTTAACTCCCTATTGCCTTGCAGGAAGACCCGCCATGGCAAATGCTCACTCAATATTGAAATGAATGCAGAAGAACTATTGCTATTGATCAAATGGAGAACTTAAGTAACTAGTTTAGATTTCTTTTAGCATAAATCTGTTCCATCAGTCATTCCAACTGTGGTTGCGCTAATAATAGTAGTAGCAGTAGTAGTAACAGTAGGAAGAAGAGGAGGAGGAATGTGAAGTAAGAGTAATTGGAAGGGTAATAGGTATAGTAGAAGCAGCAGCTATTGTAACTGTATGCTAAGAACCAGACACAGCTGCAGATCCTTTACATACTAACAAGGCAGGAGATATGACCCCCTCCCCGCCCTGTACACAAGGGGACATTCAGCGTGGGAACGTTGCCTGGCCAATGCCATGTGGCTGGCAGGCAGCAGAGCCAGGATGGGAATTCACTTAGGCTGGACTTCAAAGCCTGGGTTTCTCCTCTGCCCCACACACTCCCTCCCTCCAGATTTCTTACTCTCTGTATTTCCTGCCCTCACTCCAACCATTAGGGAGGAGTCCATCTCTTTCTCTTCAGTTCATCTTCACATCAAAAGCTCATCTGCCAAACTTACTCTGGAGAGGCCTCTCACTCAGCAGAGGAGGACAGGCCTGCGTGGGAGTGCCACTTGCCTCCTGGTAACCTTGGAAAAATCTGTCTACCCTTCGCTGGCTTCAGGCTTCTTGTCTGGGCAATGCTGGTATAATTACACCGGCTCATTGTAAGAAGTAACTTAGATAACATAATGGGCTTAGCCAAGTTACTAGTACTTACTCAGCCTTGATTAATTGTAAGTATTGTTTTATATATATATATATATATATATATATATATATATATATATATATATATATATGAGAATACAATTATTATATAACATACTATTATATGTTAGGATGTAATATGGCATATTATTATATATGTCTCATACATACTGTATATTATATAAATTTGCAATAGGCCAAGAAAGTGTTGGGCCATAAAATATAGGGTGCTGTCTCAATTGAAATCCCAGGCCTTGTGTCTGAAATCTCTCACTGCCTTTGCTTCGGTCCTCCACAGCCTCTTGTTATTCATCTCTACCCTTGATTTCCAGAGTGTTGTCAACTGTCTTCGCTAATGAGGTTCAAATTCTTTTTCTTTATTTTATTATTATTATTTTTGTTGTTGTTATTCTTTTTCCCCCAGTCTGCTCTCATTTTAGTCCTCTCGCATTGAGTTCTCTTTCTTTGAGACTTTTCTTTCTACTTCATCTGAAAAAAATCACCGGCTGTGACATTTCTCGCACTGTATGGCAAGTAAGTGTTGATGCATCTAATTCTTCCCTTGTAGTCTGGAGGTTCCTCAAGGTCAGAAAATGAGCCTCAGTCACCTTTGTGCTCTTGGCATCTAGCACAATAGGCCCTGCTACATAGCATGTCCTCAATTAATTAATTCATCAACGATGGGATATGCTTACCCGATTTCACTGTTGACTGTCACGAAGATAACTTCTCCATCTCCAGCCCAGTAGACATATAACTCCTACACCTCTTTATTAAGTCCGGTTCTCTGCTTTTCTCCTGTGCCTCTGGAGTGGCTTTTAAAATCATCACCCATCAAAACTAAAATTTGATCCTTAATATGTAAAAGACTCAACACATCTTTCCCACAAAACTTCTAAGGTTTCCTAAGTTTTCTCTAAGCCCTTTAAAATAGATTTGAGGAGTCAGCATTTTGTAATGCCTGTGAAGAAACTAGTTGCGTGTCTGCCTAAACACACACGTGATGCTTTACATTTGTTTTCACCTATGATTGGTTTGGCTGAAAAATGGCTGAACTTCTCTAAATATGTTGCGGTGTCAAATGGTTCATCATTCCCCCAATAAGGCCACATTCTAGAGAGCATATGGGGTAATGCAGGGACTACCTGAAGTAACGGCATCAGTGATACGTGATACCATGCATCCCCAGAAGAAAAGACGCTGCGGGAAAGAGGAACAACGACAGTGACAAAAAGAGGGAAGGAGTGTGGAGAGTTTTTAGAGAGTATATACTCGGGAACATAGCACATAAAACAGGCTAGAAGAAATGAAAAGAACTGGCTGAGAAATAACTCTCCTTAGTAAGTAACAAGGTCTTAACTTGATATTTAGCACTGGAATTCTAATTTCTTAACTATGGATAATGGGCTGGGTTGGACAGGATCAAAAGATAGTAAGTAGGTGCTCAATGCAGCTTGGTGGGCTTACGGCCACAGAAATGGCCATAGTAGACTAGAGATAGAAATAAGATAAGGCAACATCAAGAGCTGAGCTTCAATACAATACAGATTTTTGGTGTATTTCTTCATAGGAGTTAACGTGGCCTAAACTTTCTGAAGACTATCCATGTACCAATTTGTATGAACTCTTCTGGCTAAGCTAACGTTTCCAGAATGGCACCACCAAGGACAAAATTCTAAGACAGAGGTCATCAAGTATTTTCTTAAAGGGCCAGATAGAAAATAGTCTTTTCCAGCCATAAGGTGTCTGGTGCAACTCGCAGCTCTGCTGTTGCGGCACTAAATCCGCCATGTATAACAAATATATGAATGGAGAGGTGAGGCTGTGTTCCAACAAAACTTTATCTATAAACATAGTCTGTGGGCCGGATTGCAGCCATAGTTTGCTGACCCTTTTTCTAAAATGAAAAAAAAAAAGTATAGTGTTTTTATAGGACACATCCTCCAAGTTCAACTATTTTGCCATGGTAGAAATGTCACAAAATTTTATGGAACCCATCTGCACCCCTTACTCTCCCCTTCACCTCAGCCCCACTCTGCGTCTTCATACACTGCTGTCAGAATTTAGCTTTTAAAGCCCAGAGCGGCTCCTTTTCTCTCAGCAGAAACACCTTCAGAGCTTGCAAATACTCACCCTTCCCCCACCAACCCACTCCACAGACGATTTAGCTCCATCCATCTTTTGGGCCTCTCTTTCCTGTTCCACACGTTTAGTCCACTAAGCTGCACGGAGCAGCTACAGTGAGCCAGCACTGTCCCAGGCACTGGGGCTACAGAACCTCCTTACCCGGATCTTCCCCTCAACTTAGCCTAAGTGCGGGAGGATCACATGGAGTCCTGGACTCACCTCCTGCCTCCTCCTCTCCTCATCTCTAGCCGCTGCCTGCTTCCGGTTCAGCCTTGACCTTGGCAGCTTTTCCACATCAAGTGACCAGTCCTTTTAAAGCTCCATTCAGAGCTCACTCTAGGAAAAAATCTTTCCCAGGGACACTAACCAGTCTTCAATCTTTCAGTTTAGTCAATATTCACACACATATTTTATAAGCAGCCTTCAGTCTTTATGAGAAAGATGATATTTTAACACTAAACAACCAACTGACCTTACAGGTTTAGAACATGGTTGTAATTTTTAAATTTCGTGAGAGCAACTGTAGAGCCTTTGTATCCATCTATGTTCTATCTTCAAGGATGCAGGGCAGCATATATTTTATTAGTTTTCTCATAATTACTCATTATAAATGTATTTAGATATTGAGCATATGACACTAATTATTTGAACTAGTTCACAGGCCAGTTTTACATGAATCATGACAGGATTTAGCAACACAAGCACTTCTAAAACACCAAAATAACCTTATATATCAATGGTTAAAGGAGCCAAATACTTTTCGTCTTTTCCCACAAATATTTTGCAGAACAGTACTTGAATAAAATTAATCTGATGATTCAAAATTAAATTAGACTTTTAATGCAAATTCAAACAAAATGCCAAATAGAGAAAAATGGATGGGGAGAGAGAGAATGCAGGATTTTAAATTTAACTAGAAAACTAAATGCATGATAATTATAGCTAAGAAATTTTTTACAAAGAAGTTGAGGAAACTATTATATACACATATACGTATATCTGTGTGTGTGTATGTATGTATGTATATATATATATATGTGTGTATATATATATATATATATATATATATATGCAAAATAAATTAAAACAATATGGTGCTGCTGCCAGGGGGACAGACATAGCAATGGGGGTATGTATAGAGAAATTCAGAATGAAGGTGTCATTTAAAAATCAATGAGGAAACAAGAAATTATTCAATAAATGGAACCAAAAATTTGTTTAGCGTGTAAGGAAAAAAATTAGTAGGTGTTTGCATCACATTTTATGCCAAAATGTATTTAAATGCAAAGGTTAAACATAAAAGCAAGATAATAAAATATAAGCAAATTAAAAAATTTTTAATGTAGAGAAGACCATTGTTAACTACAACATTAGATGCAGAAAAATTAAAGAAACATATTGAAATTTATGGGTATATAATTGTTTTTTAAACATGATGCAAGCCACAAAATATGTTTGAAAAAATCTCTACAACAAATAGTTCAAAGGAAGGATAAATGTCTTTAATAAATAAAAAGATCTTAGACTGCAATAAGAAAAAAACTCAGCTAGATTGATGAAAAACACAAACCATTCCCTTACAGAAACAATAAATTTGAAATTTGGCAATAAACATATGAAAAGATACTTGGCAAATTACAATAAGACACATTTTCAGCTGCTAGTGAGAAAGTTTACTTTCATATACAGCTAATGAGAACATAAACTGGTATAAACTCGCTAGAAGGCAATTTAAAATGTACAGCAAAATTTAAAAGCACATGACTTTGAAATTTCAATTTTAAAATTGTATCCAAAGGATAAAATTGGACAAGTAGACAAAAATATATGTGCAAAGATGTCCATGGCAACTTTGTGTTTCTGAAAATTTAGAAAAACCTAACAGTAGTTTTTTTTTAAATAAATGAATAAGCATGAAATGATGTGAATTTACATTTAATGAAAAAGCATGTTTTTAAAAAGTAGCACCACAGGGTATGACCAATTACTTTAAAAAATATGTGCAGGTCTAACCATTCTCAGTAATTCCTTCATATTTCCTTAGTCAAATCATGATGTTTTATTAGAGTATTTCTTATTTGGGGGAAATTCCAATGCTTACATTTGTTATAAATAGCATACTTGAGTAATTTCATAGAGTAGAATTCTGCAAGATAATTTTAGATAGTAGGAAAAGGCAGAATGAAGATTATCTTCATTTCAGAAATATTCCTTGAACTTTGTTTAGAGCAAGATAAAGAACCATCTGATTACATCAGTGCATACACAGCCCAGGTAAAGCTGTCACAGGGGGTTTATCAGATATTTGAGAGGTTTTTATAGAAAATACTAGAAACAAACATTTCAATGTCAATTTTAAAAGGATAAGACCAGTTGACTAATTTCTAAAAGTATGAAAGATAAATTGACTTTCATTTTCGTTTTTCATGGGTCGATTATGTCATTATTTATAATTTTCGAATGGGCATTACAAAAATAGAGAGAGCAGGGCTGGACTGAGCAAATACTCAGAACCTCCCACTTTCCTGTTGCAGCTTCTCTCCTGTGTATTTACCTAAATGATTTCCTATAGAAGTGCCGGATAAGTGCCTGCACTGCTGTGGAGTAAGAACAATTTCGGACCACGATCTACTCCACAAAGCACACGGGCAGAACGCAGTGATAATGCTGTTTTTCCCATACACCAAAGTCGGCTAGCTCTCTAACGCTTCCCAAGCAACAGCAGGCCTTTCAGAGAGCACAGCTGTCTTTCAATGAAGCAGGCTTTGAGAGACAAACAGGTTGAAGTACTACGCCTTTTTAGATGAAAGGTGCTATTTCCAAACTTGATTAAAAATATATTTTTAGCCATGTAGATAGGACTTCTTTATTTTATATTTTTAAATGTTATGGGATCTCTAAGAGGCAAGTCATTTATACGATGGGCTTAAAATCCTTTGACAAATGATATTTGTTTTGTTATTTGGCTTTTTTTTTCCCTCCAGAAAAAGTAGATATCTATTGAATAACTTTTTTTTGTTTTTCATTTATGGGTTCACAATCCCTTGCCTCCATTTTGATTTTCCAAAAGCTCTGAAAACTTTTTGTAGTTCTGTGACAAACCTGACCTGCACCGATGTGAGGCTATCTATAATCTTTTTTTTTATCCTCCTAGGAATGACTACTCACATATTGCTATAGAAATAGTCATCGATTTAATTATTGGATGCTGCATCACACCCCACTAGGGTTTACACAGAACATGTTACGTGCACCATATTAAACTTCCTAAAATGCAAAGAATTCCTGAATTCTGAAGCATCTATGGCACGAAGGGTTCTATGGCCTATAAACATTCTTTTCCTATTAAGTGCATAAGGCATGGTTTGAAGGAAAATTTACGACATCATCTTTTAATTACTTTTGGGGACACTGTCAAAACCTAAACCTATTGAAAGTGAGAGCAGCTTTCAATTCCCTCATAATATTCACACCTAGCCTGCTCAAGCTAAGCATAATGTGTATTTGAACATGTCCAGTTTGTCCAAATCTAGTGGGTCTCCTACAGGGAGACTGTGTGAGGCCGTCCCTTATTGTGGGCCACATGGAAATTGATTTCTTCTGGAAAGCGTTTTCATGTTCAGAACCACTAATCCTATCCATTCACATTTTTGGTTGTTTTGATTCATAAACTACTTAACTGGACACATAATTTCACTGCTATTTGAAAAAAGTTTTATGTGCCCAAATGGTAAATAGTCAAACCTCCAGGTTTCACTCATGTAGTGGACATGAAGCTCCACCTCCTTTAGGACCCAATGTGATCTTTGCTCTGAAATGGGTGTTCCACATTCAAAGGCAAGTTTTCTAAAGTTTTTCAGCACACAGCTCTAAAATTGTAAGGGCAAACTAAAATAGACCAGGTGTGTGTGTGTGTGTGTGTGTGTGTGTGTGTGTATTTATGTATATACATATATTTATATATTATTTTATATATTTGCATTTATTTATGTGTATATTGTCCCCCATGCAAACACCCACCAACCTATCTGCCATCCCCGCTCCTTCTGCCAACATAAACAACACAGCTCTTGCAACTCCTATCTTTGCCTGAAAGGCCAATACTGGCTAAAGGAGTTCAGGAAATTAGGACCTATGAAGAATTTTTCACAGTTTAATCAAGTTTCAGGCTTATGTCTTTAGAAAACATGTACAACTCATGCTTTTATTCCTTCAATAAATACCATTACCATGTTCCAGGAACTGCTGTAAGCCCAGGGGATAAATCACAGTCCAATGTAAGTTTTATGTATGGATGCACAAGAAAACATGAGCAAATAAACAAGTTGGTACAATAGGGTAGACACTTGCCTCATCTAGTGAAGGGAGTTAGGTTTGCAAGTCATTCTCTGTGTTCAGACCGAAGAATATATTATAAAATACAATTGTAAAAATACACAAAAGGAATGAATTATAGATGATCACATCCGGATAAAATTTAAGAACATAATTAAATTAATTTGTCTTGAGTATTCTTGTAACCTCCAATAAAATAATCGATAGATCCTAAACCAACAGGTGACAGATGAAAAGAAACTTTATGATGGTGAAGCAGACTGGTAGGACCTGAATTCACTGATCAATCTAAGAATCATGAAAAGAGAACAACCAAATATTATCTGTCTTGATGTAAAGCAAAACGATGTATACAAGATACTCCATGAACAATCAGAACCTCAATCCTATGAAAACGTTAGCTCCAAGTATCAGTTTACAGAAAATGTACAGAACAACATCTTGAATTATGCCACAAGGAAGCAATCAGCCAAATCTAAATTTGGGACATTATACAGTAAAAAAATGACCCAGCTATAACATATATAAAGGGAAGGATGGAGAAAGTTATAGATTTTCAAAAGACTTAAGAGAGACATGATAATCACATGCAACGTATGGACATTGTTTCGATTCGATTCAAACATGCCTACTGTAAAAAGACATTTGCGAGACAACTGGGGGAACTCTCAGGGTGCTATTAAAGTATTATTGATAGTTTTGCTAGCTGTGATACTGACATGGTGGCTATGAAAAACAAAGAAGGAGGCTTATTTGTTAGAGATGCTCCTGAAATATTTATAGGTGACACAATATGCTGTCTGGGATTTGCTTTAAAATATTTCAGAGACGAAGTGGAAGGGGTGCTATATAAAAAAGATTGGGAAAATGATGACATCTGTTGAAACTGCATGATGATGGATAGATACACAGTAGAACATTTTGCAATTTTCTCTATTTTTTTTTAATTTGAAAATTTCCATAATAAAAATGCTCCAAAAGTTGAACATGTCAATAAAAAACGTTCTACATCTTTGTAAACTGAAGTAAGGTGACCGAGACTCGGATTACATTCTGAACACCAGCAGTGGGGTTAAAAGGAGCAGATTCCTCTAAGATTTACATTCTGTCCCTTTCTTAAGAGTCAGAATTTTTAAAACTGGCATGGACACAAAATCCTTGGAGACATGAGACTAAAGGTCAAGCAGATGGTCGGAGAAAGTACCAGAAGTCCCACCTGATCTAAGGACCGGTTCATAAATGCGTCCCTCTGCCCCTGTGCCAGCGCTCCATTCCTTGGCAAGGCAGAGGCAGAAGTGACTGAGGTCCATCAACAGTCAGGCAGCACGCCGCAGCCCTCGGGAGGAAGTCCACCTTCCCAGCAAGCACATAAGGCAACCAGCCGCCAACCCTCCCTG
>NW_017731402.1:1116950-1151076 GCF_001890085.2 Hipposideros armiger
GCACCCCAGGAAGTCCTCCCAAGTTACTGGGCCACTCACCATGTGGGTCATTCCCCCAAACAAGGGTTGTGGGGCCTCTGTGTGTGTGTTAGTGCAAATGACAAGTGTCCAGCGCACTTTAGAGCTCAGAGATCTAATTAGGCCTCAGAGCGTGAAGGAAGGGATGAGACAGTCTTGATAGATAGAAATAAAATGTGCCAATTTGCGGGAAAAGTTGTGGATCAGGCAAAGGGAATATTAATGAAGGGCCAGTTACTAGGTAGGAAATTAATGAACATAAACAGAAGAGGAAACACACAGTATGTAAAGGTGAAATTGTAAATGTATTTTCTTTTATAAATAATTGTGAATATGTTCTGTAATGTGCTATATACTTGTTTTGGGGGACAATGTTTCCCTTCTTTTTATAATCTTTGCATTGAATGAAACATTTTAAGTGACAAGGACCTGTCCTGATTCAAACCTGAATGACTAATGTGATTCTAATGGAATAAACTGCATAGAAAGGCAATGTCACGTCTTATTCACATGTGGCGTGACCAGCTATTTGGCATTACTGAGGTCTTCGGTTCTGTTTTTACCCGCCACTTTGCCCACTTTGCGCTTCATAATACCTCCACCAGGACGTAAAAACTCACACTCCTTTCATGACTTGTGGATACCCGGGCTCGGTAAGAATAGGATATCCAGAGGGCAGGTAAGAGTTTGAAAACACAAGCCAAACAAACCTGGGAGAAGCAGCTAAAGAGCTGCGAAGGGGCAGGAGGAGGGACCAGGGTCCAGGTCCCCTTGGAGCATTATTTAACTTCCCCTAGGCCTAGCCTCTTCATGCGAGAAATGGAGGCCACAACTGCGTCTGTTCAAAGGGCTGCATGGAGGAGTAAAGAAATGATACCCATGGACGACTTGTCACATGTAGCCCCTGAGAAAGTATATTAGAGTAAAAAAGTGCCATAGTGAGAGTCAGGAAACTGCCTTTGTTCATTCATTCTTGTTTTATTTCTTTTTCTTTTCTTCTTCTTATTTTTTTTAAGTGCCAACCGGGAGCCAGGCACTGTACTAGATGGTGGGAGCACAGCAGTCAACCTGCATTTGCACGTCTACATGAACAGCATGAATTTTCATAAATGACCACACTTCAGCTGGAAAGTCTCTCCTCACTAGTCAGTCTGATACGGCGATTCCTCTCCCATGTTCCCTTGCACCTAGCGCGTGTCTCAAGCAAGCACGGTGCTGAAAATCACCCTGGGCTGGAATTATGATTTCAAGTCTCTGCTGTTACCCACCAGCCTCTACCCTCAACTGGAAGGTTCTAGGAGTTGGGGTCTTTGTGCCCTTGGTACCCAGTGCTATTTACACATAGCAGATAATCAATACAAATTTAACAGCTGGATCAATAGATACATAAATGAAAGAAGAAATGAATAAAATGACTCTTAACCTCTAGTTTTCTAATTTATAAAATGAGGAGGATATTAGTGTTCTCTCATTTACTGTATTTAAAAGCACTTAGAATGCATATAATTCTATGCAGGCATATCTTTGTTCATAGCAGCACAACAGTTAAGACAGAAAAGCAACCTAAGTGTTCATGGGTGGATGAATGGATAAACAAAATGTGGTATGTGCATACAATGGAATATTATTCAGCCATAAAAAGGAAGCAAATTCTGACACAACTATGGGTGAAGCTTGGAAACATTACACTAAGAGACGTAAGACAAATAAGGTATGACTCCACTTACATGAGGTGCCCACAGTGATCAAATTCATAGAGGCAGAAAGTAGAATGATGGTTGCCAGGTCTGGGGGGAGGGGAGAATGGGAAGTTGTTTCATGGGTGCAGCAGCTCAGTTTTGCAAGCTGAAAAAGTCTAGAGATTGTTTCCCAACAGCATGACTTAACACTATTGAACTGTACAAGTAGAAATAGTTAAGATGATAAATTTTGTCATGTGCTTTTTATCATAATAAAAACTTTTTATTTGTGAGGCTGGCTTGGGATGATGGATTGAACATATGCTTCTACTCTCCCTCCAACTGCACACCTCATAAATGCTCATGTGCACGCATGCGTGCTTGTGTACATGTGGGCAAAAAGGAGTATGTGTGGCTTTAGAACAGACATACATATCAACAGGTGCTGAAAAGTCAGAAAGAGTACCTTTAATGGACCAAAAATTTTGAATTGTTTTTTGAAAGCTAAAAGTAGATGAATAGGCTCTATAGAGGGGAAAAATAAATCATAAGCCCAGCCAGAAGACTGCAAGGGAAAAGATCTGAGTCCAGGGTACTCCCCAGGGTCAATACATAAATGAAGCTGGAGGGGGGGTCTGATATAGCAGGCAGTGTGTAATGGAGGTGCCACACTTGGATCTGCCTGATAAGCCAGGGCAAAATTGAGATAAAGGGGGAGGGGAACGGGGCACATGACTTGAGAACTTGAATTCCATATCTAGCCAAATAGTGGCCAATGAGTTGGTCAAAATAAAGACAAATATAGAAAATGCAAGAATTCTGATCATGTATACACCCACATATCCGAAAAATTACCAAGGACGTATAACCGCACAATGACAAAAATAAGCAAAAAAAGAAATGGCATGGCTCATAAGAAATAGTAAGACGTAGCAAGGAAACCCTAGAATAATGTCTATGTAATTCTTGATGTAAGAAAAAAAAAGAAAAATCCAGAAGGGAGTATAATGACCTCAACATGGAAGGGAAAGGAGATGAGATGAGCAGAAGTAGAAACTGGGGAACTCAAAACGTGCTAAGATTTATTCTTGCCTTGCTCAAGAAATAAAGAACTAACCAGCTCTAGATTTTAACAGAAAAATATAATTTTTAAGTATGTAAGTTAAAAATGAAAGTGCTATGTTTACAAGGAAAAATATACGATGTGTAATTCTCATATCATTAGGGGGAAAAGGAAGCAAAGAAATAAAAGCAATATGATCAAGCCCAGGAAAGGAAGGAAATTAAACAAGTAAATTTGGGAAATATGAAAGTTAACATGGGAAGAATAAGTTCAACATACTTTGATGACTATAAATGTAACCTTATTTTGTTGTGTTTATTTTCAGATTATATTCCTTAATTAAGTTACAGTGGCTGTCACATTCAGCTAGAAAAATGTAAAGCTAAATGCTGTGTTCAACAGACCATCAACAATACAATAGACACAGAATATGGAAAATAAAAAGATATTAAATATATGTAAAACAAAATCTACAAAAAGAAAGTGTATATAGCAATATTATTATCAGCTGAAAGCCTAACCAAAGCAAAATTAACCAAAAGAAAAAGGAACAATATTGTATATTGATAAAATTTCTAGCCCACCAAAAATAGAAAATAGTTGTGAACCTTTAGTGTCTATTTATGACATAGCTTTGAGGTATACTTTAAAAACAAGAATACAAGAGAAATTGATAAATCCATAACCAAAGTGGAAGATTAAAACAAATCTCAGAAATTTAAAGTAGACTCAAAATAAGTAAAACATTGTTAAATACGAGTATATTAAAATAGAGAACACTGAGTATTCATTCTTTTCAAATGCACCCGGAATGCTAAAAAAGTGATATTGAATGGAGCCACAAAGAAAATCCCACTAAATCGCCCCAAAGTAGGAAATATCTATGTCATTCTCACACTGGAAATGCAATAAAATAAGAAATTAAAAACAAAAATATAGTCACACTATCACCATGCAAAACATTTTATCAAAGTGAAAATTTTAAAACAGTGTTTTAAATTACCCTTGGGCTAAACAGAAATTTTAAAATGGCATTTAAAACAATAAGAAATCAACGACAATGGTCAAGGCATATAAAGCTATCCATGGGATGCAGTCAAAGCAGTAGTCACATGAAAAATTATGGGCTAAAATTGCATATTACAATATGCAAAACTAAAAATTTTATGCACAGTGTAAAAAACTAGAAAAGTGCAAAATACTAAAAAGAATTATTAATTTTAAAACAAATGTATGAAATAGAAATAAAACAAAATGAAGATTATCAATAAAACACAAAGAAGGTTCTTTGAAAGACCAAAGAAAAGACAAACCTGAAAAATGGAATGAGAGAAAGAGAAAACACAAATCAATGTGGTGACAAATTATAAGTTATAAATCTTAGATAAGAATTTTTTAATGTAAGAGAATTGTATGTATAATTTATGCAATAAGTTATAAAGCCTAAAAATGGATGTTTCCTAGCATAATAAAAACTATTAAAATTGACACACAGAGTGTTAGGAAATGAAAAGTTGGTCAAAATCCAGTTTTAAACAACTACCTACAGGCAATTTCTCCCAAATGTCAAAACTGTCTGTCTTACACAAGCTATTTTAAGGTACATAAAGAAGTAGACAAGCTTCCTGGTGCACTGGACATGAACGTCATCAGGGAGAGACGTCAACCAGGAAAGTCACCAGAAAAAAAAATGGCCAGCCACTCTCCCGGTGACACAAAATCCCAGGACAACTTGGGGCATATAGTGAATTGAGCCACAAATTCCTTTGGTAAACCCTGTTTTCCATTTTATATTAAACCTTGATTTGTCAGCTTATATAAAAGTTTAAATGAAATATAAATGTAATAATATGTAAAATATACAATATAAATATAAAATACAAAATGGCAGAGCAGGATTTATCTCAGAAGTTTTTTAGTATGACTTCAAGTTTTAAATTCATATATATGTGTGTGTATATATATATATATATATATATATATATATAGGTTTGTCAGAAAAGTCATGACATATTTTTTCTATGCTTTTCGTTGCAAAAACGCGTCATGAGTTTTCCAACAACCCAATATATATGGCTTTAGCTTAAAAACATACACGCATATATACACACATATTCATCTTAAGAAATCATGGATCCTAAGAAATCTTTCTTAATCTACTAGAAGTCTATTTGTTCAATGATGAAGCACTAGAAGTTTCTCTGCTCAAGTCACAAAAGGCAAAGCTGATCTGTATCCCAAATACTCTTTCAATTTAGTGGAGGTCTTTGCCAGTATATTATCACAAGGGAAATGAACTGAAAAGATACTCTAAGAGACAACACTGTTAATATTTGCCAGTGATTTCTTTCTAGAAACTTGTAATCAACAAACAAACAAAACCTATCAGAGGCTAGTTCGACAATATTATAGGTTTTAAGGCCAACATACAACGCCCCCCCCTCCACCACCTTTCCCATATACCAGCTAACCAATTAAAAAAAAAATGCTATTTAAAGAAAAAAAAAACCTAAGAATAAAATTAGAACATTTTTAAAAAGTATTATATAAAACTTTACTGAAGTCACAGAAGTAAATCTTTATAAAGAGGGGACGGGAGGGAGAGAAATTTCCTAAATAGCAAGTCCCTATATTATAACTAAGGCAATTCCCTCCAAATTATCTATAAATGCAGTACAGTTATCCCTTTTATGTTTTATTCAATATACTTAAGTGTATGAATTTTTAAGAATGTATTCATGTGTTATTTTTAAAGACATAAACGTAAGGGAAAGAAAATGCTATGTAGTTTTATCACAGGGCATCTTGAGGCTTGCAAGAAAATGAGGCTTTGGGGATGCTTGCAACTCGGCTAAAATGTTAGTTAAGTCAAAAGCAGGCCTAGAATCCAGTCTGACTTCTTTTCACAAAATTCTTCTCTTCACAGCCCAAAGCCAGCCACTTTTCTTTGTTTCCTGCTCAAACCTAAGTATCCAAAGAAGTGGTACCATTGCTCAACCATCATCCACTCAAAACGGTGGCTTTCCACATGGCTCCTCAGAGTGAAAGGGCCTTCTTTCCACTTGCACAGATTACATCCCATCCCACTGTCCCAGACTTGATTTTGGCATGCCAGTGTCACCCGTTATCACACAGCCAGTCCAGTTAACCTGTGTGGACACATTTTTGATGCCTGGGGAATGATACTACTTTGGGGAATCTGACATTTAACATGAAACATAGCATGGAAGTTTCACCATCAAAATAATTAATCAAGTGGAATTAAAAAGGAAAAAAAAACAGATGCTAGGGAAACCACTATTTCCAGAGCTTAGCTTTCCTGTAAGAATGTTATTGAGGACTTGCTACTTCCGTCCTTTCACTAATGTGACTTAGTAAGAAAGGTACAGCAAACCTGAGTCATGGTTGGAACACTAAACTCTGGGTGTCAGTAACTGTAAAAGTGCGAGTCCCACACTTTCAGAGTAACTGTGCACCCACCAGTCCTCAGGCCTCATCTCCCCTTCTGTATTTTTCAATTAAGTGATTCTCCACCAACATGGTATGACTGACTCATAGCCTCTAATCCATTTGGTGAGCTTGATAATATAAACATGTAGAAGGAGGTACCCAATGACAGGTAAAAGGATTAAGTAGCTTCTCTGAGGCTAGATGGGAAAAAACTGGTGAGGTGGCAACTCCTGTTTCAATTCAAGAGCACATTACATCTCTCTCTCTCTCTCTCTCTCTCTCTCTCTCTCTCTCTCTCTCTCTCTCTCCACACACACACACACACACACACACACACACACACACACACACACACACACACACACACACACACACACACCCTTTAACTTACAATATGATAACTAAATCAAGCCACTCTTGGGAGTTATCCCTAAACCCTCCCTCGACCTAATGGGCATGTATTTCTTGGAATGTGCAATAATTCACCTTATCCTATTACTATTAGGAAAAGCTTGAATCAGAGTTCAGCACAGTGGGAACAAATGACATCTTAAATAGTTAGGCTCACATTTAACTGACAGGAATAGCCACTGTGTTGTGTTCTATAAAGTTGTCACAGGCTACTGAAATCCCAGAGGCTTTGATCATGCCAACCCGCATGTTTCAAGGAGGACTTTAACCCCCGTCATGTTACCACTGTCCTTCACATCTATCATCCTTTTAAGAGAAAAACTGCATTTTACTTGGGGCACTGAATATGTTTTAATTTAAAACAATTAAAAAATGCTACTAACATTTGAAATCAAGGGCCATTAAATACTGTGTTGAACTTGGTGTTATTCTATGGGATAAGGCACATCATGTCCAGGAGTCAAGGAGCCAAATCCGGGATTCCACCAGCCTCTCTGTAGCTCAAGAAAGATTACTTTATTTCTTTATTTTCTTCTATAGACTATGAAGAAGACTTGGCATTAATGTTAACATGTCATAATGTTTTTATGTGAAATGAGGCTTTGGAATTTTATTTGAGAGACAAGGAGGGAGAGGGGGAGGGAGAGAGAGGATATGCCTACCTTCTCAAGAGGAAATTTCAAAGACTAATTAATGTTACCAAAGTTATAAGTTAGACCAAAATAAAAGGTTTCACTAAGAATATTTCACCCACAGAATTTAGAAACAATGACCTATTTAAAGATACTGTTCACTTTTGTCCACCAAAAGTCAAAGGTAAGTTACAGCTTGACTAATGATCTCCATGTAGTGGGGTTAGATCAATCAAACTGTGGAATATCTAATGTACACAAACTTATTATCTGTTCTAGAAAACTCTTTCAGCTGGGAAGAAGGTTTAAAATCAGTCTTAGATTTCCACACAAGTGTGCTTAAGCAAGCAGAGGTTAACACAAAGAAGGAATATTTCAGAGAGATGATACGTGACATTGGTCTTTTGAATAGAGGCTAGTTTGAGAACAACAAAAGTGGCTTTGAACGAAGGCTTAAAACAAGATGTCTCTTAGAAAACTAGCTTAGCACTAAAGTTATCTCAACATTGTATTCACAAAAGATGTGAAGTTCTCAGTTGTGTTACGATTTGATCTACTTTATTTCTAGTCATTAGAAAATCCTCCCTCTTTCAAAGAACATACTGAGTCTAAATGTGACTAACTTTACCAGTAATAGTTATTTATATAAAAATATAAACGTAGAAAAGTACAAGGCATTTTCTCTCTTATTTTCAAGAAGTAGCAGCTTGGGGTGGGGTATAGGGGAAGGATGGCGGGAAGAAGGCAGAAAAGGAGGCAAATTATCCAAATCTACATGATCCAGAACATGGAATAATTTATTAATCCAACAAGTCTGTTGACCAGGATGTGCATTAGTGTGTCTGTAAAACTGTATCAGAAATGTTCCACTTGTGGCTCTGCAGTGTGAATAAAGAGCCAACTCATGGATAGTCACTACACCACAACGGGGTGCTGAGATGGAGGAGGCAACAGAGGCCCAGGAGCACTGAGGAGAGACTTGTTTGATGGAAGCAGAGGAGGCCGCCCACCATGTCTGCAAGCCTGGCGAAAAGGCAGGGAATTCACCAGGACCGGGAGGGAGGGCAAAGGAACCACTTCTCAAGAGCACAGCCATCCTCCAAGAGCATAGGCCAATTCAATTTTCTTTGTGGGATACTTAATTTACTCAGTTTTATGGTCAACTTGAACACTCTTACTCCAGAAAGCTAACACTTAACATTTAAAAAATAGAATTAATAACAACAGTAACAAAAATAGTTCATGTATATAATAGATATCAGTTCTGTATTCTTGCAGTGGTGTGCTGATACACCACTTTAGATGGGAGTTGTATTTCCATGATGTAAATAAATACTCCCACTTTGGTTGATTGATTTTAAGCTACCAATGGTCTGACAGTCAACCTACAAAGTTCCTGAATATTTAACCACTAGCTCTCCTTCTTCAAACGATGCCTGTAACTCAGTTTTAGGTCTTCAAGACTAAATCACTTAAGAAACTATGTAGAAAAATTAAAATTATGGAGCTATTCATCTGAGTATTAATCCTGGTTACCTGTGTGATTGCCAGGATGATTTTTAATCATCTCACCCTCATTTGTCAATATTAAAATTAATTTAGCTTTAAGTCTAAAATTCACATGGAACCACCAAGGATTCTGAATATCCAAAGAAATCTTGAGAGAGAAGAACAAAGCTAGAGGCATCACATTTCCTCATTCTGATACATATTACAAAGCTACAGTAATCAAAACAGTATGGCACTGGCATTAAAACAGACACATAGACCAACGGAACTGAACAGAGAGCTCAGAAATAAACCCACGCAAATAGAGTCAACTCATCTTTGACGAGGGAACCAAGAACACATAATGGGGAAATGATAATCTCTTCAATAAACGGTGCTGGGGAAATTAGATGTCCACATGCAAAAGAGTAAAACCAGACCTTTCTCTTATACCACTCACAAAATTAACTCGAAATATATTAAAGACTTAAATGTAAGATCTAAAACCGTACAACTCCTAGAAACACAGGGAAAAAGCTCCTTAACATTGGTCTTGGTGATGATTCTTTGGATTTGATACCAAAAGCACAGGCAACACAAAAAAAACAATAATCAATGGGACAGCATCAAACTGAAAAACTACCAGGCAGCAAAGAAGAACAAAAAACAAACAAATAAAAAACAAAATGAAAATACAACCTATGGAATGGGATAAAATATTTCTAAACCATGTATTTGATAAGGGGTTGATAATCTGAAATATATAAGGAAGTCATACAATTCAATAGCCAAAAAAACCCAAAAAACAATCTGATTTTAAAAATGAGCAGAGCACCTGTATAGACATTTTTCCAAAGAAGACAAACATATGGTCAACAGGTACATGAAAAAGTGCTCAGCATCACTAAACATCAGGGAAATTCAAATGAAAACCACAATGAGATATCACCTCACACCTGTAAGGATGGCAATTTTCAAGAAGACATGAGATAACAAATGTTGGCAAGGATATGGAGAAAAGGGAACCCTCTGGGGAATGAAAACTGGTGTAGCCACTATGGAAAACAGTAAGAAGGTACCTCAAAAAATTAAAACTAGAATTACCATATGGCCCAGCAATCCCACTTCTAGATACAGATTCAAAGGAAACAAAATCAGTATCTCAAAGAGATATCTGTACTCCCATGTTCACTGCGGCGTTATTCACAATACCCAAGACAACCTAAGTGTGCATCAACAGATAAATGAAAAAAGAAAATGTGGTGTGTGTGTGTATATATATATATATATATATATACACACACACACACACACACACACACACATATACACACAGCAAAATATTATTCATCCATAAGAATATGACATTTGAGACAATATGGATGAATCTGGAGGGTGTTATGCTAAGTGAAATAAACCAGACACAGAAAGACGAACACTGTATGGTATCACTTATATGTAGAAACTTACAAAAAAAAAGTGAACTCATAGAAACAAAAAATAGAATAGTGATTGCTGATGGGCTTGGAGCATGGTGGAAATGGGGAGGTGTTGATAAAAGGGTACAAACTTTCAGTTATAAGATGGATAAGTTCTGAGAATCTAATGCACAGCGTGATGGCTGTAGTTAATAAGACTGCATTGCATAGTTAAAATGTGCTAAGAGTATTTCTTAAGCATTCTCATCACCGCAAAAAAGGTAACTATGTAAGGGGATGGCTGTGTTTATTAACTCAATCGTGATACATTCACATTGTATACGTACACCAAACCATCACGTTGTACACTTCAAATATATACAATTTTATTTGCCAATTATATATCAATAAAGCTGGAAAAAATAAAAATTAAAAAGCTGGAAGAATTTTAAAAAATAAAATTGTTAGCATCATATTACTCCTCACATCTCTTTCCAGGAAGGATTTGAAACCAACTATATCCCTATTTAAACATCAGGGCCGGCTGAGTGACTCAGTTGGTTAAGAGCTCGCTCAAGAGTTTGAGCTCTGAGCAACAGCGGTTCGAGTCCCGGCCCGAGCTGAGCAGCCACTGAGCTGCCAACAGGTGGCAGGATAGCTCAGTTAAAAAAAAATCATACAATAATTGACGAGAAATAAACAATGAAGATTCAAGTCTCTTCTCATCCCATCAGTTTTGAAGCAAACGGGGAAATCATTATTAAATTTAAAATGTTATTTACATCAATATTTAATAAGTGGGCATGTATTCTATTAACATGCAATGTGTTCTAACTGTATTTACATTTAATGACCTTAAAGGATTTTTTTGTTTTGTTTTGTTTTTAAGAAAAAACTAAATCCAGATTCACACTTAATTGGTGAAAACACCCAGGTTTGGAGAAATACCACCACCAGGCCAAGGCCTCAGCAGTCACTGTAACATCGGCTAAGCCGACAGTTCTTATGCTGCACATGCTAAGTAAGCACCAGTCTGTGCTACAACCTGAGCCACTGCTTCGGCATCCTTGACAATGAAGAGTTCACTAAAAAATGATGCAATGGTGTCACTGTGACATACAGTGTGGAATATATTAAACTGTCCATGGTAAGTTTGGCTTCTGTGCCTTGTTATATCACCTGTGAATTTAAACATGTAGCAGGCAGGAAAACGAGTGTAGCATTCAGACACAAACCAAAGAAATCCAACTATAGTCAGATAAACACGAGTGCAACACTCAGAAATCCGAACAACAGGTGTGCAGAATACCTGTTTGTAGTCATCCCATTTTCCTTACGCTGTACGGAGCTCAGGGGCCAGGCTGCCAACAATGAGCATTAGGCCCCCCGGCTCTCTCTGAGGAATTCCTGGGCAAGGGACTTACTGGACGTGTGTTTACACATTTGTGAAATGAGGAGTTGGACTAGAAGATCTCTAAAGTATCAGCAAATTCTAAAAGCAATGAAGAAAGGTGAAGTCTCAGTGATTCACTGATAACTTTGACTAATATTTGCGTAGGTGAGAATAGTTCCAGCTTGAAAATTGGCCAAGGCCCTTGACCTGTTTTTTGCAGACGATATCTAGAATTTCTGATTGAAAACAAGTGGAGGAATTCTAGAAGGAAAAATGTGATACAAGCCAAGGAGTGGAAGTTGCTAAATTAGTTGCAGAATATTCCTTCTACATGAGGACATACCGGGGTGCCAAAAAAATGTATACACATGACTTGTATTCATCTTTTTTTATCGGTATATGTTGAGTATTGCAATTTTAATAGAGTTTTTTTTTCTTTTCTTAAAATGTGTATACATTTTTGGGGCGCCCTCTGTATTAGCACATATTTCCCTCCTTCCTCAAATGGGCATTAAGGGTCGAGTTCTGGGAGGGTGAGCTTTGTCCATGAGTTGCCTTCCTAAGGCAATTTGAATTCTTCAAAATGAATGAAAAGGACATTCACAGCATTAGTTAGCAGTGAAGTAAAGAAGTCACTTAGCCTTTCTTGATAAAAAAAAATCTTGCTTCCTCCTCTTAGAATTGTATTTCATTAAATATAAGATGGCACTGAATGCAAGACACATCACTCAATGGCATCTTATATACCGCCAAGAGAGAAAAACTTTCCAATTAAATTAAACATATACCGTACGTTTCTGAGATGTTAAAAGGTAAAACAAACAAACAAACAAAAAACAAATAAAACAAAAATGACCCCCCTCAAAAAAAAACAGTGCCCTAGAATCAATCGAATATTGCAGCGTAAGGCTTTGATACAGCACTCCATGTATCCTGGACAAAACCATCTTCCGAGAGGAATCACAACTATGCAGGTGGGTCCTGAGTCCTGCTTGACTCAACTCTCTCCACCCTCCTCAAAATTATTAAACCTTTTCTGAAAAAAGGGAAATCATGTATCATTTAAATTGTACAGAAATTAAGAAGCAAATAGTCAGTGGAGGCTAAATGTATCTCTCTCGAATACTTTCTGTATCTCTTATTCTTTTCAAGGGCAAAGAGTTTCTGCCTTATACATGTTATTTTGGGAATGTGTCAAATATTTCTGAAATAGCTGAAGACTACCAGTGTATATTCTCCTTCCTCATTCCCTGTCCTGATTGTCACAGACATGGGGAGCTAGAAGGTCCATTTAGGTCAAGACTTCATTTTGCAGCAGTAGAAACTGAGCCTTAACAAAAAGCACTACTTAGCACTGGAGGCAGGAGAAGAACTCAGTTATCTGACCCCCAGTCTAGGAGCTGCTAGGTTCTAAACATTCTGCTCAATTACACTTATCTTCGTCTATACAGGACAATTTAAAAGAGGAGACTTTCTTGTCTACTTATCTGAATTCTCTCCAACTACTTTAATGATGCTACCTTTCTCTGATACTACCCCCCAGATGAAACCACGTTTGTATAGCATTAGAGTACAGAGAGTTTGAAACAGATTACACAAGGTTTCTCAGGTCTTCCTTTCTCACTCCGGTTCGGAGACAAAGTCTTATTAAGTTGCAAATAATAGGTCCGATCTAAGTCAAGCAAAGAAAGTAAAAACCATGTATTCAGGATTCCCACACACTGTCCCTTTCTAAATAAATTTTGTAAATGAATGCAATTGAGTATTTTTTTTCCTGTTAAGAGTAAACTAAATGTATCATTTAAACTAAACAATTTCCAAGGGTAGGAAGCATCCCTGGAGTGACCCAATCCAAACCAAGCCTTGTGTGTCTGCAAACTGTGCCAGTCCCAATAGATGCTCAAATAATAGAGCTCCTTTGGAAGACACCGGGACGGGGCAAAGAATTACACGTTCAAACTCCCATGCTGAAATCTATACAGTAATTTAGGTGATTTCCCTTTAACAGAAGTCCAGCTTGATATCTCTGATTTACAGGAAATGTCCTAGAGAGGCAGTCCATGTTTCTGCAGGGTTAGCCAAACATTCCATGAAATGCATAGACTATAATGTCGGGGAGATTCTGGAACCTGCCCCAATTAGGACAGTGTCAGGTCTGGCTAAGAAAGAAAAAGAACAACACCTCATCCAAAACCGTACTCATCCCCAAGAACTGTTATCGTCACACAAGCCAAATGTGCCCTTATGACCTTCAAAGAAGACACTAGTGCTGTGGCCCTATGATGAAGATATGCTCTGGCTTCTGTCTAACCCCACCATAAAACACGAGCTGTATCCTGAAAATGAACTTGTCATGCTAATTCCATATAGTCACATCAACCAAAAGCCCACGGTAATTACTACCAAGACATTTTACAGTCTACGAGCTTGATTCGTCATGAAACCGATCTCATGCCTTCCTGTAGTTAGCTGGGCTTATAACCACTTCAAACAGTGAATTTTTTTTTTTTTGGCCAAAATACACCAAACCAAGATGGTCAGTGGGTTAATATTCTTTTCTGAGCTCTTCAATTATGCCACCTTGTGAGTCTGAGGGCTGGCAGGCAGGGCAACCCTGTCAGAGCTGCACAGAGCTCTGCAGATGTCTCTGTTGTGTTCAGTCAAACTGAAAAGGAGAAAAGATGGCCCTCTGACAACAGACAGCTGTCAATTAGATGACACGCTCACACTTGGTAGGCCAACGAGCAGCAATGAAGGTGACAAGTGCTTGGCTAATCAGCTTGCCTATGAAATCACAGCCCCTCCCGGAGCTCTCACACCAGCTCATGAAGTGTCAGCATGTGCAGTCTTCAACTGTCCTGGTGTGTGTGTGTGTGTGTGTGTGTGCGCGCGTGTGTGTGTGTGTGTGTACAGTCTTCAAGTGTGTGTGTGTGTGAGTGTGTGTGTGTGTGTGTGTGTGTGTGTGTGTGGAGCGTGCAGTCTTCAACTGTCCTGGTGTGTGTCTGTGTGTGTGTGTAAGAGAGAGAGAGGGAGACAGGAAGACAGAGACGGAGAGAGAGAGAGAGAGACCCCAGTGGTACCACTAAGGTTACAAAAGCTCTGGTCAATACAACATGTGCGGAAACAAAAATCCAACCGAAGGAAGCTGGAAAGCAAGAATACGGAAAGAAATCCCTGAGCAAAATGACCCAAAAGCAAACAGTGATAATCTAACCTGTTCAGAGCCGGTTCACATGAAGACTGAATTATACTGATACCCATTAAAGGTAACTAGAAATATGTATTGAAAAAGAAGAGGCAAAATGAACCACCGAGCCTTTTCCCCATCTCCCATCTTGTCTTTCCCCTTCCAGCCACCAGGGGGCAATTTGGGGCTAGATCCTGGGAGAGGCGGCTGAAATTCTGAGCTTCGGTAACTGACTAAATATTAAGAATGGGGGGTGGAGGTGGCATGAACCTGCAAGTGGAGCTGAAGGGAGAAACTCAGGGGACCTGGAGAGTAAAACATTGAGTTCCCCAAATCTTACACTTATTTTCTTAACTAGCTCACTCATAAGCTCAAAGATCTCCCCTCTAAACCAATAATTAAATGCTCACTTCACTATGGAGCTATATTATGAGCCTGAGAGGTATTTTCACCCAACAGTACAGATACCTGCACATGCCTCCCTCCCTCCCTCTTCCTCCTTCTCTCTCTTCTCTCTGGTTTCTAAAAGTGCGGCTGTTTGGAAGCAGAGAAATCAGGAAGAAACACAAGGGGAGATCACCAAAGTGGACAGAGAGTTGAATTGGTGGCTGTCCACCTGCAGTGTACAAGTCAGAACAGCTGAAGTCTGCTTTAAACAAAGATGCATTTGAACAGAATAGAGCCTTCTTGAAGCTAGCCCTGACGTAGCAGAGGTCTGCCACAGCCAACCTGTGCGCTGGCCGCTTTTATTCAATTCTTCTCCTTCAGCCGTTCCAAACCCGCCACGCCTACAATAAATAATTTTTAAAAGATCACTGAAGAACAAGAAGAAGTGGAAAGAGTAGATATTGGGGATGAGTGTCCTTTGTCTGTTGGGAGTCAAAGAAAAAGTCAGAATTCAGGGCTTTTCCCCTCTGCTCTAGCTCTCGGGAGCCCAGGGGCACCCACAGTTGTCAGAACCTGCAGGGACTAGGCCATTGGGCCATCGCTGCAGGGCGCCCAGGCTGCAGAAGGTCCACATGGCCACCGCCTTCTAGCTCATCCCTGGAAGACAAAGCTGTCTTTCACCGAGAGAAATGTAAGAAGCAATTCAATGGCTGTCTGCGTTCCTGACCGATAAGCAGAGCTGCGCCAGGACGGAGCCTGAGACCAGCCACGGCTCCCCAACACCAACACCAGCACCTGCACCTCATCAGACACAACAGGACAGCGGGCCCTGCCTCCTGCCAGCTGCCAGTGCCTCAAGCAGCACACTGGGTCCCCATCCAGGAAATCCCCAGGGCAGGGTTGAATGACCATGTCATCAGGATGCCAGGCCAACCATTGAGTTCCTAAGGGCTTGGGACACTCCTGTTCCCTCCTCTGCCCAAGCTCTTTTAAAGCTGTATTGTCCCCCACAGAGACTACTCACGGACACCAACATGTCACAGCCTGGGACACCCAGGTCATTTCAAACTCTTCACCACTGTTCCAGCTAATACTAAAGTGGGCACCTTCTGACAGAGCTCGTCCCTTCTTACAAATACTTTCATCAGGATAAGAATCCAAGATGCACAATCGTCATGATTTCCTGGTCCAACGTCAATTTGCAATGTATAATTTTGTGGTTTTCCCCAAATCTCATCAGCACTGAGTATTTCTAATATTGAATGCAGCTTTTATTTTTAGTTAAGAAAGCAATGCTTACTGGAGGAAAGGGGAGAGAGAGAGAGAGAGAGAGAGAGAGAGAGAGAGAGAGAGAGAGAGAGAGAGATCAAACAACACGGGAATATGTTAAGAAAAAAGAAAAAGTATTTCGCACACATATGAACCTAAGGATGTCTTTCCAAGCAGCCCTAGTTGTCCCCCACGCACCACTTCAGTGCAGCAATGGAGCAGCTCCTGGGACTGCTATGTCACTCCCCTGTTTCTTTAGTCAGCTGGATCTCTCTTTCACCAGTGGAAAAACTGGGAGGGTCCAGCCCTCTGTCATTCAGTCTCCACTGTCCCGAGAGCTCCTGGGAAGACTACCACACCAGAGGCTAAGGGACGCTGGCCTGCCACCTTATACATCTCTTAGCGCCCCTGATGTCCAGGCACCATTAATGCTAGGACAGAAGAGGGAAGGAAGCAATCATTTAGCCCAAGGAAGACGTTCTTATTAAGAAAAAGCCTGGACTATAGAAGTATTAGGGCTGGAGGGAGTCTTCACTGCCCATCCGTCCTTCTTACGTGAAGGTCTAGTTCAGCTTCTCAGGGGATCCTGCTTTGGAAGCTCTGAGGTTTTCATCGCTAAGTCCATTCCATATTTTCTTTCTCTTGAGAACATGGCATGTGCGTGAGCTCTTGCTTGTGGCACATGGACCTTCTAGGAATCACATCTATGGAAAATGGAGAACCTACTGTCCTCAGCCTGGCTCACAGCCGGGTTCTGACGAGAACAGTGGAGGCCTTATTTGTCCTCTGGGGGGCTGAAGACAGTCAAGGCTCTCTCCGGCCATGAGGGCTGCCTGACACCCTATCCTGCACACTTGCTTCTTAGCTACTGTGAAGCTTTTACATATTTAGGCAGCTTTTCCTTCAAATCATTCTGGAATGGCTGGAGGCTCAGGCACATTAATGGTATCTGCACACATGTGCTTTTTATCCAAGTTCACAGCTCCTGGTCACCGAGGGTAAACAGCGTTACCAGTGATTATTACGGATTCAGTCAAGTATATTTTATTCCTGTCATTTGTGAGCACTTGTGTTGGCTGGTATTTACAATGTCGGGATTCTGTCACTTTGGCAACCTTTCGAGACAACATTTTTCCAGTGTTACAGTGACATTTCAAAAACTCAGTATTTACAAGCAAACGACACCCTCTGGCTCTGTGACAATGCGATTCAGTGGGAGCTGAACAAAGGGACGGACACTCGTTTAGAAATTTCTTCGGGATGTATTTCCAGCTGCTCCTGGCTATTACTTCATGGTCTAGGGTGGCCGTGTGTTCTTGGAGTTAAGAGGCTACAAAGACTTCAAGGAAAAATGTCAATGTTACACGCTACTGGAATCTTAACTGTGTTGTGTGGGTCCATGAGTGACATCTGCTGTGTGACAGTGACGAGCTTCTTAACAGCTCTGAGCCTTAGCTTCCCATTGCTACAAAGCAGCACTGGGCACCTGGTACCCTTCAGGTTCCTTCTTACTAACATGCTATCCTTAAGGATTTCAATACTATAAACAAAAGCTAAACTCATTATTATCATTATTTTTTCTTTCTTTTTTTTTTTAAATTTTATTGGGGAACAGCCATGGTCATTGGTTACACATTGCTTTCATGCTACAATGGCATAGTTGACTCTTTTAGGGAGGGCGCAGCTCACAGTGGCCCATGCGGGGATCAAACCAGCAACCTAGGTGGTGTCAGCACCACGCTTTAACCCACTGAGCTAACCGGTCACCCCTATTATATTTTTTCATAGCCTACCTCAAGGTTATCAGAAAAAGAATAACGTGGAGGAAACATGAAGAAACAATTCATGACCTATTCAATGCATCCACTTCTTCCCTGTGCCCACCCACCCTCTCCAAGCAAGATGCACCAGGGAGAGTAAAGGAGGATGAGACCTGGGAGCAAGATGCACTTGGACCTGACCTTCAGGGCCTTGGCATTCTCAGGTGGACCAGGGTCCCTTTCATCATTACCGTGGTCCTTTCAAATCAGAGCAATACAGAATTACTACCACTGACAGGTAACTGATACCATAGGAAATGTACACCGCATTGTGTGCAGTGTGTAATTACTTATGGGAAACATTGAAACTATTTTCTTTTAGCTCTCTAAAGACAATGCTCTTGATATATAGATTGCTGGGTTCATTGTACCCTCCTCAGAAATGCAGTCATTCTTACTGACAGAAATGGGCCAATAAGCTGCCTGATCCCCAAGTAAACAGAGAGAAGAGAACTGGAACCATCTGTGAGAAGACTCTGTAAGCTACCTGCTGGAACAAAAGGCTTCAGCAACTTTATCCAGGGTTAAAGAGCGATAGAGGCAATGATACATCTGGAACCAAAGGACTCTACCCTCCAGTCCCATTTCTGCCGCTTGCTATTCATAGTGACAAAATTGCTCAGGGTCTCTATTTCATTTCCAATACAATGGGGGTTAGAAATAGTTCCTACCTCACTGGAGTTCCTGGCATGATTAATTTAAGACAAGAAGTTTGCATGAAGCTGCGCAAACGTTATTTGTTCGCAAGTTACACGAGTTGTTACTGTTGTTGATTCGCTTATTCATTTACTCATCCATCCACTGACTCTGAGCTAACACTCACTGAGTGTGCCCTGTTAGGCATTGGGAACAGAGATGCCAGGCCTCGTCCTTGACCTTCGCTGGCTATAGAGAGAGTGACGATTGCTAGAATGGAGACATGCACCACAGGCTACCTGTGCACAGAAGAGAGCCATCTAGTTCTGGCCTGGTTATGACACCAAGGGTCGCCAGAGGAAACAATGCCTGAGCTGCACCTTGGACAAAGAGTGTGAGTTATCTGGTAAAAGGGATGTAGGGCAGGAGAGGGTGGCAGGATGAAGACACTCCCGGTCAGTGGAAGGGGTCTTGTAAGGACAGACAGAACCAAGAAAGAGCCGTCGAGGGAACTCCAAACCACTCAGTCAGGCTGGCACACCAGAGGTGAGTGGCGAGTGTGAAGGACCAGGCTGGAGGCTACGGCAGTACCAGGCTGCCAATACATGGCGGGATGGCAACTAAGTGTGGTCATAACAGCTTGTGGGTCTTGTGGAGACTCTCACTCCAGGGGCCCTCTGTGAGGGAGAAGGTGGGGGCGGAGAAAAGCAGAGCAGCAGAGACAGAACAGTAGTGACTGGGAGTGTGGGCGACAGGAGATGTATTGGTAGAGATCTGATGACATCTGGAAACTGAGGGCTTATGGGGTGATGGAGACAGAATAGTGTCAGATGGTGGCTCGAGGTCAGTCCCCAAGACAATGGACACCCATGAAAGAACTAATCCAGAGGGGAAGTTCAATCAGTAACATGCAAGGTCAAAAGTACAATGCTTTAGCTGAATTATCTAATTGGTAATTGCCAAACTCTAACCTCTTGAAAAATATATCTAAATAGAAGTAAGAATATGAATTTGAAAAGTTATGTCTTAGAGTCTCAAATTAGGTAACTATGCAAATAGCTCAAGCCCTCTACCAAGATGGTGATATGATCTTGGAGGTGGGGCACAGAGTGCTATTTCATAATAAATGTTTACTGAACACCCAAATAAAAGTGTGGCGGAATATATAATTGTTGAATGCTCTGGAATGTTCTGATTGATATTCTACAGAGCTGATTTAGTCTGTCTGCCTTTTATCTCTAAGCATCACTTACCAATATCTACATCACAGATAAAATTATTTATACCAGGTAACTAAGAGAGATATATTGGTTGGAACTCCAAGGAGCCTCCAATCTTGACATCTGTGAGCTTCTGAGGCCACACTATACAATTTCAGAGTCTAGTTCAGTAACCTAGGATATAATGAGATGAAAGTCTGCTTTGTAATGAAGGATGAAATGGACAGTCTGGAGTCCAACAATGATAGGGTATTTGTGTTATCTGCAAAAGCGAGTAGAGAAACCTTCTCCCCCACATACAAAACCCCAAACATAAATATTCTTTCTGCTGCTAAAAGGGCATCTAGGAGCTGCCCTCTGAAAACAAGTTCCAGCAAATCTTACTTGGTAGCTAAGTGGTGATAGCTAAGAGAAGAATAGGTCCATATTAGTGACTTCTCTTTGGTTAAGACAGATAAATGGCAGACATGCAGAAAGACTCCTTAAAGGATGATGTCTAGTAGTGGCAGCTGTTCACATTCTTCCTTGCCACATATCACTGTCCACAGCTAATCTTTTACCACTGATGTTGTGTCATACCAGTCACTCTACACATGACAGTTCTAGGGTTGCAGAGCTCAGTGTGACAAACGGACCTCACCGTTCCAAGGTACTGGTAATAGATATCTCCACATGAGTCAATCACATCCAAGGGAAGAAAGTTCAGTGGATGGGGGTTCAAAGGGGTGGTATGGTCTACATGAAGTTGTAGCCCCCAACTTGTACATCAGTTTTGTTTGTAAAGATTTTTATTTAGAATTTATAATGTATTTTTCTATCGACAACTTAAAAAGTTGAAATCCTTCTAATTTCTTGAATTCTGATTGTCTTGGGTGTTCTGGGTTCTAGTTGAAAGCAATGACCCCTGTACAGGATTCAGGCTTTTATCCCCACTAAACACTGAATCCTTGTGAACCGTGGGGCGGTGGGGCAGAAAATATCATAGCTGATTACAGACTGAGCATAAACTCACAGACCCAGGTAACCCCCGATGGAACCAAAGGACAACTGATTTTAATGAATATTCTCAACAAAAAAGAAAATTCATCATTTAAACATGCAACTATTTTTATTCCTGACTGGTGACCAATATGCTACTTGATAGACTACAGCAACTATCTCAATATTTATATGTGACTTCATCCTGTGAAACCATCTACCTTTTGACTGTCATCAGAGGATCTATCTTCTGAGTCTACACTCACTTTGGGGATAGGGATCCACCTCTCAATCCCTCAGTCCATTTACACAAAGTCCTTTTGAATAACACAAAACATTCTTTTTTTCTACGAAACTACGTAATGAGGAAACTTCCTATTCTCCCATAAGGATATATAGTTTTCTTTCTTTTCACATAGTGGGCATCTTCTCTTTGGATTCTTCTACGAAAATATGAAGCAAATTTATGAATTTTTCTTCTTAGCTAAATTATTGTAACAGTGGCACGATTAACTCACTATGAATAGCAATATAAAGACCCTACATACCTTAAGTGAGAATTAGGTAATGCTCAGAAATATTTTTATTTCCAAAAATATTTTACTATTATTCCTGTTTGGATAAAAAAAAATATTTTACAGACATTCATAACTGACCCAATATTCAACAAAATGCAAATATTAAGGCAAGGGATTTAACCCAATAAGTATATGCTTGTATGATCGACTAATTCATTCCCTCTTCAAATTAGTTTCCATTCTGCCATTATGATCAAATGGCTCTGAAAGAAACTTGTAAAAAATCTCTGTCAAAGCTCTGACACGATGAATGAAAGTTTCGATCCTGATTATGTAACCTTTATATCTATTTAACAATCACTTGAAAATTAAAGCTACATGCAAGAGTCCTTCCTGTTCACTTGACTTAGCCTGTGTTTATTGTAGCCAGACTCTCAGTGTTTCCTTCATAAACCTTGCATGGCATTATTTTTCAATTATGTAAAGGTAAGGGGAAAGGGGAAACAAAAATGAGGATAGATGAAAGTGACTTATCATCAAAGTATGAGAAAAGCTAGCTACTTGGCTAAATAAAAATAACATATTTAGTGATTTGTAATATAAGAATAAAATGAACTCACTGAGTCTCAGGAGGTCTGCAATATGATCTTTGCAAAAGGTAGCTTGCCAATTTAATTGAGGTAGGAGTTATTTAATTTTTTTTACAGGTATAGTTTTCAATAAAACTACATATGCCTATAATACTGCAATGGCAGATGTGTCTCGATTATTAGAGGTGGGCTCAAGGGAATATATACAATGGATCTTGAAATCTGTAAGCAGCTGTTGGGGGGGGGGGGCTGAAATGACGGGGGAGGGCATTGTACCACACACACGTTCCTTAAGTGCAGCAATGTTTTGTTACTTTACTGCAGGTGTATTACAGAGATGAAATTTAATAACTTACTGTATACAATACCAATAAAACTAAAAAGATTCAGTGCCCTGCTGTTCATTAACACGGTGCAAATGAACTTGAATTATTCTGTGTGCGTGCACAGTCAGACCCCAACACACAGGGACCCCCACATCTAGACCTCTAGGGGACGGTCACTTCTTAAAACCCTCAATGAAGTTCTTCCTTAATTACTTTCTTATCACCAAATTGTCATAGTCCCAAATTCACACAAACGTGGCTCTGAGGTGGGTTGAAAGTAAGATATACCTGGTCATTTTTTAAAACATCATAGAAAGCCTTCACTGGAAAAGGTCTTTTAAAAGGAGAGGTTAATGGAATCAATGGATATATAGATTTCACCAAAAACCATAAGAACGTAACAGTGATAATACTTGTATGTTCTACTCAATGAAATCTGGGGAAGTGCCAGGCTAAAGAGACCACCCACAAAAGTCTGACTTCTCCCTTTATTAAGTACAAAGATGTCTGACAAAAATAAGTGCCATACTATGAAAAAACATTTGTGTGTTAGAAATGCTAAAGCAAGTGCAACTATGTATTCTTGTTATTCTTGTCAGATTTCTTCTCCCAAAAAACTACTTCCGTTAGATAACAAATAACCCACTGAACAAAAAAGGCCCATGTTTTAGGAAGCTCGGTTTAGATTATCTGTGAGGGAAAGCATTTGTAAAGAAATCCACATCAACATCCAGAACACACACACACTCTTTCAAAGTCTGGGGTTCTTCAGTTCTGAGCAGGCATCGGACACAGCAGCAGGCTCAGTACCTGTTCCTTTCTAATGTATTTATTTCTAAAACAATTACGGGCTTCTGTTGGTATCTTGCGGTGCTCCCAATATTTTAACTTGGGGTTTCAGTTTTAAGAGCTTCAGGAGACATTTTCTTAATGATGGAATCCTTTCAAGCATGATTGTAGACAAAGGAATGAATATCTCTGCCGTTTCATATTGAAAAGTTTTCCTGGCGCTGAATTGTGAATATATTGTCTGTCTTAGGGATAGAAGCTACAGGGCTATACAGATTTCTACATGATAAGCAGACATTTCAACATTAAATTTTATCCACGTATACCTCAGGGTTAAATCAATTGTTTGTTTAGGCATGAATTGGTTTTCCCCTTTCTCTTTACATATCAAAAATATAAAGATGAATTATAGTCCTAATTGTTAGTTATTAAAACCCCTGAATAGTTTTCATAAGAAAAGAGAAGTTAACCCCAAGATTCTGGTAAAATTTCAATTTAGATTCCAGGACTCCATTTCTTTGGTGTCTCATAAAAATCATGTGAAAACAATTTTAACGATTTTTTCTTACGCTCTCGCTGTCCTGAACTGTTGGATAAAACTTGCCTATGCTTCTAAGACATGCTTACTGTTTCATATATTTCACAATATATGAGTTAAACGCCATTATCAAAAAATTACTGGGTCACATTTAAAGAGTCTGCTAATGGTACTATTTCAGAATTCCATTCTAAATAGTTCCTGTGTTTTTGGAAGAATTATTTGTTCTACAATGGACCCAAATTTGTTTAATAGCAAACCATATTTTGCCCACATTGCACAAAAAAGCAAGGCCCACATATAATCTATATATTTTTAAGAAAGCGTTCACGCTAAAATGTGAATTGGCATAGTCTACCCCAGCCTTTTCACAGGGAATCTTCATTGGTTTTAATGCAATCGCATATGCTAATTCTGAGGATGTTACAGAATATTTATTCATATAGACACATGTGGTTTAATTTCTTTTTGAAAGGCTGGGTGTTCAGGAACAGCGTGGCCCACCCTCTTCCCTGCCTGCCTGCATGAGCCGTACTGAGAGTGCAAGTGCACCTGGGCAGCCCTGAGGGATGCCACCCTGTTCAGGCACCGTGTTAGGCCCGGATCGGCAGTGTGCCTGGAATCCACCGACAGTGGGTGTCTGGGTGGGCTCAGAGGCCTAAACACCTCACCATGGGCTCGGGCAGCAGGAAACCCAAATTGGAAAAGCACTGGCTTTAAAATTAGACATGAGGGTCCAAAGCCTGGCTCTGAAACTTACTTGGGGAAAGGCCTTGTGTCGGCTTGCTTTATTTTTCTGAGCATCATCTTCTTAATTATCAAATAAGAATCACAGTAATGACCTTGGAGGTTTATACTGGCACCTAATATTAGTTTCCCAGGCTTCCTCTACATTGAGCCCAAACTAACACAGAAATTCACTCATTTTGACATTCACTCTGTAGCCACATCTGGAGAAGGGGCTGGAACCGCTCTCTCAATGGTCCTTGACAGAGCAACCTCCCAGAGCATCACAGCACCCCCTAGGCGCAGTGGATCAGCCTGATGGTCAACCTTGTGAGATCTTTAAGAATAATTACTAGACTAGAGAAGGCCAGTGAGCATCTATAGAAACTCCAGTAATTGTAGCAAAATAAATCTAACTGCTAGGGGTACAGAGATAGTCATCAAGTTCCAAATTTCAGGTTCTCCACCCCCCCCACCACCACCAAAAAAACAAGACTAGAGTTTAGTTTGTAAGGAAACATACACATAATCACCTCCTCCCTCCTACATTAAAGCTTTTCTGAACAATAGCCTGAGCCATAACTATTTTTCTGATCAACAATATACCTTAAAAGATTTGAAGAAAGTGTTAATACTTCCAGTTTCCCCCAGGTAAGGTATTTAATTTTGATTATTAACATTATACTTGTATATGTATGAAGCACTTAAGTTGACGGTGCTGAAATGAACAATAAAAGAAAGTTCTTCACAGAATAATGTCAGCTATAAATGTAAAAGGAATGATGGAGTTTAAAAAAATCATTAGTTCAAAGACCTTGGACTCACGCAAGCATCATTAATGCATGCTAATACCATTGGGTTAAAGATTGTTCGGGAACAGGGATAGCTGCCTAGTGCTAAAGTGTCAATACAAAGATTGTTTGCTAATTGCCGAAGGGAAATGTTTATTTACAGGGGAAAGATGGGTCAGGGTACCACTTTCACCACGTGATTAAAGTTAGCATTACCAATACAATGTAACTTAACATCACATGCCTCTGGCTGGAATGCGGTATGAAGCACATAGAGTCATCTATGAAACACTCAGGCCCACTTTCATCTGAATAAGCCTTAAGACCTAATTTTGAATTTGTAGGCAAGACAAGTGGTAGAGTAACAAATTAAATAGCACCACAAAGAAATAAGCCAACAACTCTAGAAAGGGGTGGTGGTGGTGGTGGTATATTTTTTAAAACAGCTGACCTAATCTCTGGAAGGGACATATCAATTTTTTAAAAATTGCAGAAACTGTTCTAGTATAAAAGAAATTATAAAGAGACACAGAAACCAAATACTACATATAAATGCAATGTACCCCCCCTACACACAAAAGGCTATTAAAAGACATTTTCATGGGGCAATTAAAGAAATTTGAATATAGATTGGGTACTAAGTTAGGAAACTATTGTTTATTTTGTTAGGGGTGATAATCATATTTTAGTTAAATAGGCAAGTATTCTTAATTGTAAGAGATACATGATAAAAATCTAGGGGTAAAACCTTATTAGATATTGCACTGAAAAAATGGTTCACTGAAAAATATATAAATATATACCTATAAACACATAAAGCGAATATAACAAATATTAACAACTGTTCAAGTGGTGAGTATATGCCCTTCGTTTCATTATTTTTTTCAAGTTTTCTGAGTATTTGAAAATCTATACTATCATATTAAAATTTGTTTTAATTAGATAAATGGACCTTGGTCCTGCCCCTTAATATCCAGAAAGCTGCCGGCGGGGATGGAAGGGAGGATGTACAACGCTTCCCCTTGTTTTTCTCCGTGGTACCTAACACGTGACTAGAGGGCCAACAAATATTTGTTAACCAATCAGTGAAAGAATGGCTCCCTTCTCCTGTTTGGTGGGTGTTGGGAAGCTTTTGGGAGAGGGGTACACCCACAGCAGCGCCCCAAAATGAACGTGCTACTGCCCAAAAATCAGCGTTCGGGCCAAGCCACAATGGCATACCCACGGCAAACTCAGGTCCTGTGATGTCTGAAACTGCCGGGATTTTAACTATTCTGTCCCATGCTGGCACATTCAAAACCAACAGGGGTTCTGACCTTTGGTTCCAATCACACACCCACCGGAAACACAGAACATCTATAATTCCCTCATCGTCTCCTTTCAGGCCTAGAACAGTGAGGCCACCAGGCCAGTCCTCAGCCCCTGGAAAGCGAGTGACAAGTGACTCTCCAGGATATGGCCTCTGGGTCATTCCAGGGTCTGCACAGCACGTAAGAAGGGGGGATTTCCAAAAGCCTTTGAGAGAGGATGCTTTTCTGGTTTTCGTAGGCAGGCAGGCAAGCTCACTGAGTGGCTCTCATACACTGCTATTCAGGCTTTACTCTAGACATGATTCCTACAAGTGATGCTGGAGACATAAACATTAGGTCATCCCAGTCATCACACGGCTGGGCACAGAGTCCACACAGCTCAAGGGAAAGCCGACAAGGATCCTGCCCTCCAGGAGTTTAGAGGATCCTGGTGGAGACCAGCATTCAATAAACAGAAATAATGGCAAACCGGAAAAGCACTATGAAGTGAAGCGCACGCTAAGGCAGGAAGTACACAGACACACACAGGATATAACGCAGCCCATGGGTAGGAGAGGGTCCCAGGAAGAAGGCACGGAATTACTGCACAATGTGAAGAAACACATTAAGCCTAACGTCAAATTAAAAACCAAGATGTGTTTCTGCTGACACAAGGCCTAAAGAGCCATTTTCATAAAAAGAGCAAAAGGACTTCATGCCTTTTTTGCTGATTTCCTTTCTATGATGACTTTCAATAAAAAAAACTTAAAGGGGCCAAAGTTTTGAAAGTATATAATTTGTAATCCTTTTTGTATCAAAAAGAAAAATAATGGAAAGAAAAAATGAACTCTTAAATAAGTAATTTGTTTCAGAAACAAATCTACATTTAATTTCAATGAATCAAAAATCACTAGGTTTATGAGGAAACTAAATTACATATAGAGAAGACCTGTTTCCTCTACAGCTTCCAAGTTACTGAAATTTAACGCAGATATTTGAGATTAGGGCTAATTCTTAAATCCCATTGGCTTTAAGATAGAGACGTCAAATAACTTTATCAGCACAGTCCTATTTGATTATTTGCTGAGGGAGAAAAAGAATGCGGGTAAGGTTAAGGCCTTGGACTTCACTAGAGAAAATAAGCTATGAAATGGGACATTCAGTTGTGGAATTTTGCATAAAGATTTCAAGGCATCTTACTGATTTTCAGCACGTCACTAATTTTCATTGCTTGTTAAATGAAGTACAAATGCAATAGATTTCCATGTCTTAAATAATCAAATAAAGGCAAGAAGTCTAAAACCCTTTTCAAGGTCGGAGGCAACACCACATTTCGAACACAGATCTTTGGAGTATATTCCTATAGAACATTCTAGAAAATCACCAAACCAAGCTGCACATTAGAATCAGCAGGGGAGTTGTTAGAAAAGCTAAGGCCCATAAGCATCTTACTTAACTGGTGTCAGGGCCCAGCTTTCCATGTATTACACACACACGCGTGCGCGCACACACACACACACACACACACACACACACACACACACACACACACACCTAGTTCAGGAGATATTAATAACAAAACCACTGTCTGAGACTTGGGCTATATCCCAGAAAGAAAAGACAAATAACGCCTGATAATCAATGCTGAATTTCCATTTAAGGGGAAATCTTCTGCCTTAATAGCAATCATTTGTGTTGACATCATCATCTCATTCAAAAACAGACGATCTCAGCAAGAAAAAAAGAAAAAGTTTCCAATTGCCACACATCCTATTCAAAGCAGCAAAAGAGGCCAAAAGCAAATGACATTTTTTTTCTCTTTTGTCCTCTGCAGCGATGCCCATTCGGTACACTAGTTGTTGCTTATCATGTTAGGGTTGGACTATCTTGAGAAAAACTTTCTTTCCGCTCATTTTCATTTCTGTCAGACTTTCCATTATAAATTTTATTTTCTCTGCCAGTAAAAGTAGTATGAGGTTGCAATTTGGCAAGAACACTTTAAGCCTGGGTGTGATTTCCGTACCCCAATTTGATTTAAATTAGTTTTGCCATGTTTAGTGAGAACTAAAAAAAGTCCATTTGGCCGCTTTGGTTTGTCTACTGGTACATTTTCTATACTATTTCAAAAGTCTGAAAAAGTCACCATGATTATTTCTGATCATTTTATGTAGAAATGTAATAATAAATTCATATTACCCCATTACGATTTTTAATGAAAACAACTTAATTGATAATACAGGACCTGCCGGCTTTTATTTTTCAGCTAAAATAGTCAATTTTTTAAAAGCCACATGTATATCACTACGAGTGTTAAATCTTCAAGAGAGACATAATGTTTAAATATAAAAGTTTAAACCTTATACATTTTGAAACAATATACATTTCTCCCAGACAGTGTTTTGCTACCTGTTGCTTACCACCGCTCTCTCTCTACACCAAACAAAAGGCTACTGGGACTGGAATAAGCAAGTTCCCATGTAACGGCGCTCGCCCTATAACTCCACAGGATACATTTGCTATAATACAATAAAGCAGCTTTTATGCTCCTTAGGGCATATCATAGAAAGGTTTTCCACCCTGCTTCTCTATAATGGAGCAGACAGGAGAAAACAAAAGCCTCTCCTCTATGTAAGTCACTCACCTTGCCACACAGTGAGGAATCATTTCAGCTGTGATCTGCTATTTAGACTTGAAGCCCAAGACACCGAGAATCTGCCTTTCTTTTTGGTTTGGATAGCTGGTGTCAGAGATAGGGATTCAAAAAAAAAAAACAAAAAACAAAAACAATTCGGCACCACAGAAACTCATTCACTGGAAGACACACTATATGGTCTGTTCTATTCTCAAATTTCACAGAAAGCAGAAATTCATCATATGTATACTTTTCATCTCCGGCCCCTATTTCCTCAATCAGGGAATTTCCAAAATTTCACTCTTTTATTTATCCATAAGTGATGACACTGTTCATGAATACTGCTGAGACCATGCTAAGCACAGAGAGAGTTCTTGCAAGGCTCACAACCATGAAGCAGAAATAAGAAGAATCCACACTCCACATCTATATTATCAAGACTTTTTAAGAAAAGCATATGCAATCATACTCCTGTATACAACAGAAATTTCCTGGCCATGAATGTCTCAAAAGGAACCTCCCAAGGCCCAGAAATTCAGCCATCCCATGCCAGTCCGTCCACCTCTACACTCCACCCTCTGCCCCCTTCCACTTCTCACCTTGTGTTTGTCAAAAAAATGAACTTCAGTTTCACCCGAGGGAAGTATTTCCCACAAACCGAGGGAGGGTCTGTGTCCCTGCACATACACAGACAGACTCACGCGGTCTGCTTGATGCTTTCACAAGTTAAGGGGCCCCGCGCTTACTCAGCAGAGGAAATCTTTGTGTCTGTGAGGAATCACGCCAATTCCTATTAGTAAGAAAGGATACAGGGGCGAGGAAGCCTATTCTCTCATTGACCAGAAAAAGAGGCCCAGCAAAACACAGACCTCTGCCATGACCATCTGCAAAAAGGAAGGATGTTGTCAACTTTCTTCTCCCCAAAACTCCAACGACCTCTGCCTTGACCCTCAGAAACCAGATACACAGGAACAGGCTCTTCTGCAGGAATTGAGAGCTTTACACCAGAGACTCAGCACTGAGAGGCTTGTCGCCCTGGCTATCTACGCCGAACATTTGCACTCACATTCCAAAGATGTTTCCGTTGCGCTGGAATGGCTGTAAATTTCTTTCCTGCAGAATTCTTTCCAAACAAACTGCCATGAACTGTACTCTGCAGCTTGTGCAGCAGGAGTTCTTAACCAGGCACCATTCACCTCCTCGCAACAAATCTTTTCGATGCTGAATATGACTGCATTGGTGGCTGAGCCAAAGGAGTAAACTTGAAAAATGCAAATATATCCAGGGGGGGGAGAAAAAAGAAGACTCCACCAGAATTCCACCTTTAGTGATAGATGACTGATAAGAAAAGGAAACCTCCTTCATGGGCTCTATTTCATTACTAAAACTGCTGACATGTTTCAGGATATATTAAACAGTTGTTTTAACATTTTTAAATGATTTTTTTTTTCTGTATCATTAAAGAAAATGGGAGGGTGAGCAGGTTCAAGAGAACAAGCATTCCCTTTCCAACACAAAAAGAACATACATTCTGTTTGGGTGAATAATAAAACAGTAGAAAGCTCTGAATATTAAAAAAGAGTATTAAATTCTACCAAGAGTTTTCCAAAGTAAGAAACGAATGCACTTTTAAAAAGAAAGCCTGAATCTTAAAAAAACAAATAAACAAAAAATTTAAACATGATTACTACCGATACTAAAATTAAAAAGAAAGCATCTAGAAAATCTCAATTGTCTAGAAACAAAGCTTACACTTTTGGCTAGTGATAGTATTTTTAGAACTGGGCTTTCTCTGGAGAGTTCAAAGTATGCAAATGGAGAGTGCACACAGACGCAGACGCACACATGCTATACCTTTGTATTACACTGGCATTTTATTATTTAATTAAAGTACTCTTATTTTTCTAGCTCACGCATGCTTCCCTTGAGACGGCTTTGCTGTTAGCCTGCTGGCCTTGACTTCCAGCCAAAAACAATTCAGAAACAAAAAGGGACAACAAATCATATTTTCACAGACATTTTTATCCCTCAGTACAACCCTGTTTTCACACAACATCATACAGCCCCTATGAAAACTATAATTTAGGGCAATAGCCACCGGAACCCAGGGTCTGACACATGGCTGAGCGAAGTATTTCCAGGGTAAGAAATTCTTAAGTTCTTAATTGCAAATAAACTCTTTTGATAAAACCACTTTCACCGACATCGCTGGTTTGCAAACAGTGCCCCTGGTACCGGCTGATGGATGAAGAAATAAAAACAAGCCAATGAATGTAGTTCTGATATGCCCAAGATCTAAAGATGAGGTGTTTATTGCTTCCATGCTCTGTGCTGTTTCATTACTTTTTAAAAGAAAGAGGCATCGGCAGACTGTTAGTGCATCTTAGTGTCACAATCTAAAATGCATCATCTAATTTACAAAAGAAACTGATTTACCAAGTAAATTCTCTCAATCCTTCCCCATGCGAAAGTCTCACTTACCTGGTGGCAACCCTGTAAGTTTGATTCTCTCCCATAAGATGAGTATGAGCCCCTTTCTGTTTTACCTGCCAAGAGAAACAACAACAACAAAAAAAGTGTAAATTGTGTTTTTTCCTTTAAAAAAAAATCTCCTCCAGGTAACAGACATCTACTTCTCTTCCCCGATGTTTACATACGTAAAGTAGGCACTACTGGCAATGTACACAAGCAAGAGAGGGAACAACACTTCCTCACGCTGGCTATGATAAACTGGAAAAAAATATCCTTCATTCCTATTCTTAGCCAAACTGCTCCACACTTCCAAAAACTGTCATTCCAATGGCCTCCACTCTCTCTAACAAACAAATTGTCATTCCTTATTTTCACTTTCTTTCTCTCTCAGAAAATTTCAACAATTTCCTTTCTATTTACACAGCAGGCAAATTATCTATGTAATGACCCTAGTCTAGTAATTCCCATTGATTATATTGACACTTAATGGTGAGGCCAAAGCTAATCAATCAAGGCTTTCCAGATGGTGAATATAGCAAAGAAACTATTCAAAATTCGGAGACTCTCTCTCTGTCTGTCTCTCTCTCTCTCTCTCTCTCTCTCTCTCTCTCTTTCTTTCTCTTTTTGTTTTTAAACTCCCTTTCCCAGGAGTAAATCACATCATGATTCAAGATGATGATGGAGTTTACTTTTAGGAAAGAGGACTTCTGAAAAATTGCCCACTCTGAACCCAAGTTCATATTCTACCAGTAGACCCAGCAGGACATGGGACAATGGAACATGAAGATCTTGTTCCGATTCTAACAACCCGAGTTTTATCTATAGACAGCTTTACAGAGATGCATGCAGCCTCAATGCTATTTGGCCATATCTAAGGATCAAACAAAGGCTGCTCATTTGTTTCTTTTAAAAGTAAGTTTAGCCTTAATAATCAGCAAGGAAGACAATGAAACCACATTATAAGAGATCTAAGCAGTAGTTTATTTAGTGACATAGAAAGTCATCACAGAAAATCAGTCCATACCAGGGCATTAAAAAGGGCTAGTGACATGGCCACGAACCCAAGAACACAAATCCCACCTCGCCCGTGACTGAAGGATACTTACTTTTTTCTTCGAGACTAGAGTTTTAAGAAACATTGTGCTTTATACCTAGGGCTATAGTATTCTTTTTTTTTTCCAATGGGAAAATTCAAAACTAGTATTTTGAGGGGCTGATTGCATATCTGTCTAAAGTGTATAACCCCCAAATTTTCCCCTCAACTGAGCCAAGTTAACACAAATGCTAAGAGTATCAGCAGTCATTTTTAAAAATCCTTTAGCTCAATGACAATGTTATTACTGTATGTCTTCCTGCACCACACAAAGAATGTATTTTTAATAAATCTTATATCTGATCAAAAGTGTACCTTTTATCTAAGTCACTATATATATATATATATATATATACACACACACACATATATATATATATATATAAAATGGAAGATGATTTTCAAAGTCAGCTAAACCTGAGTCTTAAAATTAACCCTCTCTCCCCCAGTTTAACTTTTCTACTGATTTCAATGAATCTCAAACTTGGGAAAACATCCCCCCCCACCCCCCACCCCTGCCATTTCCGGTACAGCGTTCAGTACAAAGTAGAAAATCAATGCCCATATCAGTTTCAATTCTAATGAAACAGGGTACCATCTCACACAATGTCAGTCTTAGGAGATCTAACAGAATAACTCAAACTGTATGAGGATTTTACATTGAAGAAAAGGCTCCTTTACCTGCTCAGCAGTGCAAATGGTCAGACAGACATATTCACTCTCCTGTGTGAGTCAAATACACTTCTCTTTACAGATATTACCAACAGAAAAGACCTGACCTTTATGAGCTATCAAATGACGTATGTCCTTCCTAAGCTCTTTCATCTAAAAAGCTTCAATACAACCACACGATAATTCAATTTGACATAATATTCACTTGTTTAATAACTAGAAAGGCAGGTAGAGAGGCAGGTAAGTAGGTGGGCAAACAGGCCTAGAGACAGAGTGAGACAGAGAAAGAGAGAGAGAGAGAATTTGCTCTGACTTCCCAGGAAATTGAACATCTAGTGTCCTGCTTTGGTAATTTCTAAAAATTGGATTGTAAAATACAGTTTGAAGGAAGAAAAGCTATCTTTTTTTTTTTTTTTCTCTAGAAGGAATTACTGAAGCTATCCTCTATAGAATTTCACCACCTGGCATTATTTCTCAACTCGAGTCCAGCACACAGACCTCAGAGAGAGAAATTTTTCTACCAGGGTTTGTCTCAATTCATGTAAGTTAGAGCTATTCCTTCCATTATTTTAAAGCCAGGATGTCAGTGCAAATAGTAAGGATGAGCGAGAGAGAGAGAGAGAGAGAGAGAGACAGAGAGA
>NW_017731402.1:1152816-1156225 GCF_001890085.2 Hipposideros armiger
GAACCAAGTCGACATATTGGCTAAACAAGTTCCTTCTGCAAAAATGATGTATACAAGGAACATGTAATACTATGTCACAATTTTTAAAATGAAACAAGAAGAACGCTGTAAATGAGCAGACACAACACCCGTCAATCAATCCTTCTACAGACAAAGGATATCAACACGCAGCCCCTTCTCTAGAACAAGTCGGCATCTACAGTGAGCAAACAACCTAGAAAGTCAACACGTGTTATGTCCAAATTGAACCCACCAGCTGCGAAAACCTATATTTAAATTTGATTCTCAAAAATGGCACCAATTGACAATCAATAAAAGGATTCTTGCTTCTTCTGTTGCCCTTGAAAAACCTAAAGCAGAAAATACAGCATAAGCTACTTCCAATTTTTTTAAAGGCTAATATTTTTGCTGATCTATTCAGTAATCCTTCATCTTGCTCCCCCAAGAAAGATAAGGGAAAAAAATTTTTTTTATTTGGGGGCAATATGGTTAACAAATGCCTATATATTGTAATTCCAAATTTAATACTTTTATATTCTTACATAATTTTCCATTTGACTTCTAATTTTTCTTCCAATAACTCCACAGTATCCTACTGTAAGGGAATGCCAAGGGAATCGCATGAGAATTACAATATTACATGAAGAAAAAAATGGTTTCATAAGTCCACATTCATTCACAAGGATGCATCTAAGAAGTATCACCTTTGGTGGATTCCTACACCTGGGCAGTTCTAATCTACATGGAAAGAATGAGAAACAATAAGAACAGCTTAATGATAATATGATTTCTGGAGAAAAGCTGTGACATAGAAGATCCCACTGGTGTTTGACCAGTAGGATAATAACAAGGCTATGTTTGGGTTTCTAGCCTTAATTCTTAAAAAGGCACTTTACCACTGAAAAAGATGCACCTGTAGAGTGAAACACTCCTTGAAAAGCATAGATAGAAAATTATCTGATGCTGCAGGACAATGCCATGCAAGGCTGTTTCGCTGCTAACCCTCATTCTGGGTACTGAAGAATGACTCTGTTGTCCCTAGCCCTCAGACTAGACAGCTAACTCGTCATAACCATGTTCAAGTCAGAATAAATCTCTGTCCTGAACCCCAATCTATTCCTATTAAGTTTTTTTCATACTGAAAAGATTATTTCATTAAACAATGACTGAGATTCTCAGAGGTTCTGAAATATACACGAGGTTATTTACATTTCATTCATCTTTTCCATGCCTGCCTTTTCGTCCTTTTGCTCGAATAAGAAGAGCTGAGTCCCTGTCATGTGTTACCCACAATGCAAAGGGCTTATGTAGACTGATTTATTCAGTCTGCACAACTACCCTGTGAGTCAGGTAACAAACAACATTTTACAGATGAGGAAACTGAGGTACAAAAATTGCCCAAGATCACACAGGAAGTAAGTGATAGAGCCAGGATTCAAATCCTACCAATTGGATTCTAAAGGCTATGCTCTTAGCACTAATCTGTGCAGCTGGTATTTAAACTCTGGAAAACAAAAAAACAACACTATAAATATGAGTAAGCAAGAAGTTCAATACTGAAGACTCAAACCCCAGAGCTCAAAACGCTCATGAATTTGACATGAAATTAATAAAAGTGTCTTATAGGTGGTGATAATTTACATGTACATGGTGTTTTACTCCTAAAAGATTTCTAGGTACTTTATAGCCATGCAAATGATGTACACCAAAACCTGTGACGTCTTACAATAGACTACAACCATCTCCACGTTTACTGGAAGCAAGTAATCATCAAAAACATGGCAGCAAGTTGCATCTCTACATGTTCCCTATGTGAAGAAGATGACTCCGTTTAAAATGCACAAAGAAGAGTAAAAGTAAAAACGTGATTATAATAGAGGACAACACAGCATTGCTCACAAGTGCCTTCTGTGGAACAGTAACCCACACAGGCTCCAGAAAATAAAAGGAAGACAACTTAGAAGGGCCTAGGAAATGTTACAAGCTATCTATGTCCCTCTCCCAGAAATTTACATTGTATCTTAGAATGTTAAAACCTCTGAAAAGTCCTATATTAAAGACATTAATCTAATATAACCTTTCCTAGACTTGTTGGAATACACATACCTGCCCCGATCGGTTTGTCTATCAATACAAGTCCTGAGGAAATTTAGGAACAGCTAGTATAAAAAAACTTAACAATAAGATGTATTGGGTTAATATGTTTGTAATTTTCTATCAAATAATGTAAATTGAATTGTATTGTATTTGAATTGATCTAATTTTTTTTTTTTTTTACTTTTCCTGATGTTTCTACACAGATACACCTTTGCTGTGTTAACTAGCTGGTCAACCTCAATTATACCTGATCCTAGTTGGAAGGTAAGAGTCTGGGTTTGCAAAATATCAGAAATTGATGTTATTCTTTTGATTTCTAAAATTCAGAGAAAAACATTGATTCTCTTCTGCTGAATCTTACTATACCAGGACAACTTTGTCTTCATCTACAGGCATTAAAAAATCCAAATTTAGTAAATTTTATGCTAAAAGAATTACAACTCAATTCCAGCAGATAAACTAGCCATGCCACACTGTGGAAAATTCTCTTCCTCCCCTTCTTTCTAAATTGAGAACAGAAAAACAAAATGGGATAAAGGTGATTAGGCACATCATTTGTAGCAAAGAATAACGGGACACAGGGAGTTAGCCATTTTCCCAGAAAAGACTAGCATTAGTCCTCTTTTTCACTGATGTTCTCAAGTCATTAAAATGGAATATTCAGTAATGATCTATAGCTCTGATTCTGGAAAATTATGAGTTTTGGCTGCATTTCATCACTGTTGCACCTCATCTCGTCTAGACACCGTGCTGCCTTCAAAACAGTGGGTGTACTAAACTTCCAGATACGCTGATTATCTTGAGGTATCATCAAAACTCATCATTTTGGGAGACTGCCCACGGTTCAGAATTGATATTCAATTCTCCTTAAAGCTCTCACATTTGTAAATCACTACATAGCATGCAAAGTAATTTAACTTGCAAGACAACACACCCTAAGAACTCCTTAGATGCACATCTGAATCTCTATTTTTATAGACGAGGTCACTAAAATTAAGAAAGAGAAACCAGGTAAACATATAGTGGAGGTTATACAGACATTAAGAGATGAAGCTAGAACATAAACTTCCAGTTCCAGTACCAAAGCCCATTTTTACAATATGCCATCTCTTTTTGTAGTGTTCTAGGTGTATTGTCAGCATTGTAGTAACAACAGCTATTCCGGGGCCGGCCGAGTGGCGCGTGGTTAAGAGCTGGCTTGGGACGCCAGAGAGCCCTGGTTCAGATCCCACATATGAGGGCCAGTGACACTGCCCTCTACAGCTAAGATGCTGAACAACAGCTTGACCTGGAGCTGGGCAGCTGTGAGTTG
>NW_017731402.1:1156240-1157791 GCF_001890085.2 Hipposideros armiger
AGAGAGAGAGAGAGAGAGAGAGACAGAGAGAGAGAGAGAGGGAGAGAGAGAGTGAATGGGAGATAGAGGCGAAAGGAAAGGGGAGAAATACAGGCAGGGCAGAGTGCAAAGAGCAAGGGGGCAGGAAGGGAGGGAAGGTGGAGGGAGAGATGAGAGGAATATGAATTCGTGCTGCACCGAGTCCCCAAAGCACTCTTGGCTGCATGGGCCCAGCATTCTTTGCTATCATATCAGATACAGACTGCTTAATCTTAATTTTGCTTGTTAAAAAATATTTATCCAGATACAAAAATAAACCCACTGCAAATTACAAGTTGTCAGGGTTAAAAATCTACTCCTGTTTGTGTGGGGGAGGATAAGAGACCAGCATAGACATGAATCATTCTCAGTAATTTGAGTGTTTCCATGACATCAATGGGCACGGGTCCAGGACTCTGTCGAAGTCTGCGAAGTACCAAAGAGGCAGTGCAGCCAGCAGGAGGCCCGGAGGTGCGCTTTTTTTTTTTTTTTTTTTAGGATTATGCTCCTTGTAAAGATTTCATCTGTAGCGTCCACTTTTACCATCAAATAGATCGCTCCAGAGATCATGAGCGAACACATTTCATTCTGATAGTGTAAGCCTTTAACTTTATTACATCTTTTTGTTCCCAAATTCAACTATAAATCTGCCCTCAGAGCCCATACCCCTGTTTGGGAGCAAAATAATCAGGGGCTGTGGAGAAACCCAAGCCCCTTCTCAAATGTATTATTATCTCTCTTCCTATCATTTCCTGATGACAAAAGGCAGCCATTTTACAATGACACCTCAGTTTCTAGAAAAATAAACATATCTTTTGTGTAAACTGTCCATTAAAAATTAGCTATGGCTTGATGTTGATTTTCTGCTTAAAATTCACTGGAACATTTGTTTCAGATAATAAAATTTTTCAAGAGCACTGATACTATGTTTGAGCAGGATTCTTAAGTAACTATCTGTGCTCGTGAACACAAAAGCTCCTAAATATCTGCGTTTACTCTATGTCAGGCACGGGTTTTTGTCACTTATACCAACTGGCTGGCGCAGACAGCTCCTTTCCTCCTTTCTCCATTCTTCGCCACCCACTTCCCCCCATCCCCACAACCACAACGGAGCTTTGAAAGAGCTAGAGATTCTATTTTTCCAATATTTAAAAGAGATAGCAGTGATGAACAAACCCGGCGCCTTCACTGCGGAATTTTCAAGACAACCCTCCAGTACTAGAATGCGACAGCCGCTGCGGATATTTTTTTGGCACAAAGACAATGGTGGCAGAGCCAAGCCCCATGGCTAAAACTACTCAAAAGAGGCATAAGGGTAGCATTAATCGCTCAAGTCTTTTACTGTGTGGAGTACTGTTGTCCATATTTTAAAAACTAAAAGTACCCGTTAGTAACATTTGTCGTATGCCCAGAAAGGGGGTTGGGGGGGTATTCTGAAATAAATACCAGAAACAAATCTTGTCAGGCGTTTGATTCATTTTTATCCCTAAAAGGACCAAATGTTAAATTTTGCTGCTGGTGACGATTTGCCGT
>NW_017731402.1:1162611-1242012 GCF_001890085.2 Hipposideros armiger
AAGTCCAAGAGGAGGAGGTCTCAAGTTCTTTGATGGGTGCAAATATTAGAATTGATAAACATTTTGAGTGACTATCCTCTGGTAGATCAAAAACTCCCCTCTCAATGCAGAATTTTAAAAAAACTGCCTTACATTATCTCACGTGCCCTACACAACAACAGCCAAAATAGTCCCCCTCACTCGGTGTCACGCTTAGGAGATGTGCAAACATTACCAAATTAAAGTGAGTTTTTTATGTTTTATTTTCCAAATGCAGGGAAATCTTTCATTGAAAATAACACTAATTCCACAGAGTGTGCAATTAATCAACATAATCATGGGGATAACATAGCTGTTTGGGGAGGTGTGTCAAATAACTCTTTAAGGCCACTAAAGTGCCACTTGAGCCACCAGAGTAATGATTTTCTGAATCAGCAATTTGTACAAGGGTCCCCGAGAGACCTGAAGGACTAAGGGCAACCCCGAAATCACTCAACTTACTTCTAATGAGTAACTTACCACTGGCTTCCCGTGAAGAAGGTCGTAATAATCCTGTCTACCCTATTTTATATTTCTATGGCAGTTTGTGTCTGGGATGATTGGATATAACCAAGGCAATTATGGACTTGTGTGGCCTCTGAAGAAATAACACATGCATTTGAAATCTTATTTTTTATTTGAAAATGCAATAATTTTTCATATAAAAATGAAAAAATCATTTTAGTCAGTCTCCCAAAATGATGATTCTTGCCATACATACTAAAGGCAACAAAAGCAAGCAGAAATAAAATATTTTCACTGTATTGTTAGGAGCAAAGGAGACACAGGATGGCCTTGGGGAAAAGTAATCACCCTAAATTCAATTTTAAGGCTAAGAAATCTTGTGGATCATGAGAATCATTAGTAAGCCTTTTCTCAAAACAGGTTCCTGGGTTCTCTATCCCAGAGAACTTGCCTTTGGTGGGGTGAGGTCTGGCATTCTCTCTCTCTCTCTCTCTCTCTCTCTCTCTCTCTCTCTTTTTCTATCTCTATCTATCTCTATCTTTCTCATAAAATTCCACTGGTTTGTCTAAGTAGCCAGGGCTAATAGAAACCAATTTAAGTGACAGGCACAGTCTTTAAGGTTACATTAAATGAAACTTCAGTAAACCTGGCAACCAGGTAGATAACAAAAAAAATTAGTTACTACCTGATCCAACCTATTGAACTGGATTTTTCAAAAGATAAATAATTGTTGCTCTCTGAGGCCCTTTCAGACAGTTATCATGTAACCATTACATGGGTTAGAGAAACATTTTCTGGGCAGCCTACTTAGGCCTTTAAATGTGTTCATCTCCACTAATGAAGACTGGTTGTTTTAAAGAACTTAATCTCACAGTACCAAGTAGGTTCCCCTAATAACCCACAGGCATGAGGCTCCTGGAGAGAAACGGCTGCTCCACTGCCTATCAGCCCCACTGGCCGCTGCTCCCAAAGCAGCTCTTTCCATTCTGTCCCAAGACGGAAGTCAGCTTCAGCCTCCAGGATCAACCTCTAGTGACCACGACTCGGTTTAACTTAACAGGGCCCTTCCGCCCCTGTCTGCTTCCCGTCCACGCTCTATGAGGCATCACAGGTCCACACTGAGGGAGGGAGCCTGGCTCTTTGACCCCTCCCTTGGGAGAAGGACTTCGACATTTCTGGCCAGATGCAGTCAAGACAACAACAGCATATGAGAAAGACTTGGTTGCCGGGCTAAATTATTTGGAATTTATCAGCAAGTTTCAAGAAAACCAGTAGCTACATTTCACCACGCAAACCACTTTCAGCAATAAATTATTTGCTGCCCCTTAGACATGATGTTCTAACAGAGTCTTACTAAGATGAAATGAAAAATAAATAAATAAATAAATAACGACCAAACTCTGAATTTGGCACAGTGGAACAGAAAACAAAAGGTTTAGTATTGCATTTGCTAAAGAGTGTTAACATAGGAAAATTACATATTTTAGCACCTGGCATGTAGGCGATGGCCTCAGTTTTCAAACTGAGCTTACAGCTAACAAGAATATAACAATTATCACCTCTTAAAGAAACCACACACACTTGATATGCTACTCAAGACTGCACAAAAACACAGGGGTTGGGAGTTTCATGAAGATTTTAAATACAGTTTATACATATATATAATACATATCAGTATTATACTTACATATATATGCACATATATAAATAACATTTTTAACCCCAGACAGAAGATAACGCAGGTGTCACTTACATATGTACCTGTAATATAGCAGATGAGCATTTCTCTAGCCCTAGGGCTGAGTTACAACTGGTCTATAATCCCTGAACATACACCACAGAGAAGTTAAGGGGAAATAGCCCAGAATTCAGAACACATTTCAGGGCATCCACAGAGCAGACAGGCAGCAGGAAGGCTGCTAACTGCGGAGCCTGCTCTTCAAGGCCAAGTTAAAGAGAACGGACCTGCGAATACCAAACTCAGAGGCAAACAGGACCCAACTTCTCAGAGTCATACTGTTCAAGGAAGGTGATGGATGGTTCACAGACAAAATTACATGAGCCTCTGAGTCCCACACTGGATATTTGAGGAAACCTTCCTAATTACTTAATATATGAGCATGACTAAATCAAGAGGGGAAGGGGGGAGGGGGAGAGAGGAAGGAAGAGGAGAGGCCGAGGAAAGGGTGCTCAAAGGAGGAGAAAGGAAAAGGGTAGTAGTCAGAACAGTGACCTCATCCTGCCAAAAATATGTAAGGAAATAAAATACATTATGTGGAGTAGTTGTTTACAGACAGCAATGTTCACTTGTAAAAACGATTATCTGATAGGTATGAACGAGGTCCAAAAAACATGCGATTCGGAAATAAATATTTGCTGGGTGCTGGCTGCTGGAGAGTCAGTGACGGACATTATTCTCAAGAAGTAAGAGTTTAGATGGCTGCAAGGAGAAGCAAACCCAACAGCTCATCAGCAAGGAGTAGAACGGGGTAGCGAGGCGCAGAGAGGAAGCGCGCCTCATCTCGGAAACAGGCAGCCACAGGGAAGACCTGCGTTCGAGGCTCTACACAAGATGCCATTGGTACAAGTTTTGCGGGAATCTGATATTTGTTAGAATGCGGTTTGTAGTTATTAAATAAAACAAAGTAACTCAAAGTGGATATTTATGTGATTTATCCAAAAAAAATTTTAAAGTGGCTGGTACCTAAAATCGGCAAGATGGAAAACTAGGAAAAATTAGATAGCATTTTCCCCCTTCCCTAGCTCTAAGTTCTTGGATTATTTCATATTTGGGAGTGCTGGTTTGGGAGTTTTGATGGAATTTGCTTACAAATTAGAGAAATTTGCAATGTAAGACAAAAACAAAACAAAACAAAAAAACCCAAAACTGTGAAGATCTAAACTGCTCTCTCCAGCTAATACATACCATAACGATTCAATCGAATCACTTCATTTTAGAGATATGTAGAAATCACTTCTATATAATTAAGAGTTTGATGAAACCTTGTCAACAAAAATCTTGCTATTTTAGGACATGTTTCTTATACAGACTCCAGGTCTTCACTACCAGGACCCAAGAACACTCTCCATCCACGCGATGGCAGAGAGGCCAGGGTGCCCCCTCTGTGACTGCCCTTGTGGTAAGTTAGTCCTGTGATCTGGGAATAAAGAGGCCAACAGTGATTTGCTCCTTTAACATCTCACACTCTATCAACAACCCCAAGAGGCAAAGCAAGACCTAAAAGGTTCCACTCAAATTACCATTCTCAATGTCTGCCAGGGAGGATCACTTAACTTGGTCTGTAAGGAAACCAAAAATGCCTTTAAAAAGCAATACAATGCAAATATAAGCTCATTTTCCCTCACAAAGCAAGTAGAAACTGTCAGCTGTATCACGGGGTACTGTATCAGGGGTTGCCCACCACAGCCGTTACCTATTAATACAAAAAGTAATGTTTCAAAATTTCAATAATTTATCCTTTTAAGTCCATTCCAAACTTAGTCAAACAAAAATTCTTCTGAAGTGTAATCAGGCCAGGAGGAACTATGAAAATACAACTAATGATGATATAAAATCAATCACGTAAAAACTGCAGAGGGGCATATACTTTACATGTTATTTAAACTATCCAGTGTTTATTTCGCCAAATCAAATTAAAACATCAAAAACTCAAACAAAAAACACCTTCATTTCCAAATAAAAACAAAGTATTAACCTACAACTTTATAATTACTGCAAATATATGATTAGTTGTGTATAAGGGCAAAAACAAAACAAAACAAAACAAAACAAAACAAAAAACCCAACCTTGAAAAGTAAAAAAAAATATGAAGAATCCCACACACCAGTGGGTTCCCATCTGAACAGCCAGCAGAGGGCGCACACGCCCCAACAAGAGCAGGCTCTGGCCAGGCACCATTCAAACTCATTTAGGAATAAGCGTGGCCAAAATCTGAACGCCGGGGTGGGGGGTGGGGTGTGGGGGGGTGTCTTCCTATCTGTGGCATTAATAAAACAAATGTGCTCAGTTTAGGATTAGTAAGAAATATACATAAGTACACTTTTTTGGTTAACTATCAACTTTAACAGATTTCTTAGCCTGCTTCATTGAAAGTTGTTCATTCAAAAGAAAAAAATTTTTGCATACAAGTGAGGCCATATCAGTTTTCAAGGCCACTGTAGTTTTTATAGAACTCTATTAAGAATTACCTATAATACATGAATTTGTAGAAGTAAATTAAATATTAAATTTCTAACAAACATGTCTTTGGTGAGTATATTAAATTGCTCTTTGCAAACAAATAAACTTAGTGTATTTACATATGTCATATACAAATGTATTAATTAATTTGTGTAACCCTAGAGCAGTAGACCATGTAAAATTTTATGATTAAATTTAGATACATAAGTTATTTATTTTTCCATTGGTTTGTACTTGATTATTTGTAAGTTGTCTATTCTGGGTCTCTGTATTATAATACTTGGTTCCAATAGGTTATACTAGAAGAGTACCTCACAGCTATGTATGTACATGTATGTATAGAGAGGACACTGTTTATTCTTTTAAAGAAGTTTTCCTATAAATGCAAAAGTCACAAAGTCCTCCTACCGCTTTCCAAGCTTGTGATTTCAGAAACAGTATCACCAATTGAAGTGAAAAAGAAAAAAATTACTTCATGAAAGCACCAAATTAAAGTCCACATCAAATACTATATATTTTACATTTACAGATAAAAATTAAATAACCCACAGGAGGTTCAGTCTCTACTTCCTAGCAAGTTAGAATAAATGGAAGGCTTGCACTTCAGTTTCAAGATGGAAAGCTATTGTAGGATAATTAACTGCCACTTGTCCATCCACCTTAATGACCATTTCAACCTCACCTCTACTCACCAAACAAAAGCAATAAGCCATGTAACATCTAGATCAGGTGATTTTTTTTTCAAGCATTCTTAGATTTGAAAGTTGAACTTAATTTACAACATCTACAAACCAGGTGGTTTAGGTTACATGTAGGTCACGAAAAATAATACTTATCGTTTGGCTGATGTGGTCACACTGTTTCTGCATAAGTTAAAATGACGATGTTTTATTATTCCTAAGCACTCAATTCTGAACTGTTTGCACAATCTGTTAAGTCCAGGCGCACTTAAATGATTCTGACATGCAGCCTGCTAAGGCCAATGACGGGGATAATGCCTCTTTACGTGGGGAAAATTTTGTGGCAGATAGGTCACTCTCTTAAGGGGAATCAACTGTGTGTCTCTTCTTTGCATTTCCACCACAATCCTTCATCCTGCAGCCTGGAGCTGAGAGTGAAATGCAAGAAAGGAGCCGAGTGCTCAAAGCAAAAATCTGCTTCCAGGACAATCCATTATATCTGACAAGTTAAATGTTCCATGGTAGGCCATATGGCATCAGAGCAGGCCCGACGATGGAAGAGGGGAACTCAGCAAATGCATCACAATTAAGGAGTTTGGCTGCAGACTTTACTTTGAATTACTTTATTTTTTATTAAATTTTAAATGCTGCCCCCACCACCACCAATTTTTAACTGAATCCCGTTTATGAGACAATATTTAAAGAAGTCCCACTATTTCTTTGTCATCTCATGATTGTGGGTACTGAAATCTAAAGTTAAGGCACACGTGGCCATTTTCATGAAATGGAGGACCTGGAGCCTCATTTAAACATGTTCAAGACCGATAATTTGTAGACCCTATCTGTTCACTAGATTAAAATACGTAAATGAAAGTGGTCATTAATTTGGGACATTTAAATGAAACTGATACAGCATTAAATGAAACTAGTTTCCATTTTTAAGTCTCAAAAATCTTAAAAGCTCTACAGTCATAACCAGCACGTTCCCGTTTCTTCTGCGGCTTACTTAACAGTTACCAAATTAATAAATTAACGGAAGGCTATCTCAAGTTGAATTTAGCTCCTCTAAGCACGACACCCAAATGGAACGCTTCATACCCCTGCTAATCCCATGTCCCAGAGACAAGTCTTACAAGTTTCAAAGATTCTCTGATTAAAACCAGGTTGTCTATAATAATAATTTGTTGATAGAAACCATATAATATAAATCATATTTGTAGCATAATAATCAAGGTATGCATTTATTACATTAAGGGAAAAGATTAAATTAATGAACAAAAATAGCATCATTAAACAATGGTATATACCATTAAACAATAAAGAAAAAAATAAAGTTCCTATTTTACCTGAAGAATTTTCAGGAAGAGAACTGAACCTAACAATAAAAACTGAAAAAGATTTCTATGGAAGTGTCCAAACTCCTCTGGCCCAGTGTCAAGCAGCAATTTTATCAACTCCCTCACTTCCTAGAGATGACACATGATGCATTCTTCAGCGAATATAATATGAAATAAATTGTAATGGGTCGATTTTTCTAAACAATAATGATTATCGTTTAAATACTCACACTGGTTTGCAAACATGAAATTCATAATAATTAAGAGAAACATGTATGCATCTTTCCAAAAGCGGAGATGCTAAGACTCATTTCCCTAAACTCCTTTCACTCTCCATTTCTCCCGAGGGTCACTATTTCTCTCAAACGTACTAGCTTCTGCCTTAATTAAGAATAACATTATTCCAGATACTTTATAAAAACGGATCATTTTCCTTGATGTGTAAAAATATGAACACACTTTCCGATGGTCCCAAAGTTCCTATTTGTTCATAATCTAATATAATCTTATATCTGCATATCCCTTATTTTTAAAGAGGAGACAGCTTATTGAATTATGAAGATGGTGTGTGGGTTATGAACTGGTAATTTGTATTAAAACCAATTGTTATAGCTCTTTGAATGCTATCAAGTGCTTTCATATATATGCTCTTATAAGTGTCATCATAACCATATAAGGTAGGTATCATAACTATTACCATTAATACTTTCATTTTGTACGTGAGGAAAAAAGGAGATTCAGAGAGGTTAATGTATTTGACTTAGAGCACACAGCTAAGAAATGGAGGAGCCACATCTTCTGGCCAAGCCTACGTTTAATATCAGCATTGTACTGCCATGCCGTACTATAAACTAGATGAGGAAGTGTGAGCATTAACAATATATAGGCAAGTATCACGTAGGGATGCAAGTACATATGTTATACATTTTTACTTCTTATTCAAGAACAGTAGCCAAATATTTTGGTATTGTGATAATGCCCAGTTTGAAAAAGTCACCAGAATCCTACGCTTGAGTTTCCTAGGAGGAATGAACACTTACTCAACATACAATTACACTTACACATGAGTGCACACACGCACACGCACACGTACACACACACGTAAAACGTAGCCATGCACACCTCAGCACTAGAGTGCACTAGGCCGTTGTGTGCTGTAGCTCCTATTTCTATGTACACAGATCCACATTTTTATTACTAATTAAAATGTCCAGATGGTAAAATAACTCCCGATCCGAGGGGCTTTTAAGTACAGTAATTGTCGACGCTCAACTCCTACACTGTTAACAAATTGGAAACACTGGCCTGCACTGAGTTTATATGTACTGTTTCCAAACCATCAGTGAAATGCAGTTAAAACTTTAATAATTTGAAGACGAAAAAAGCCCACATTAAACTCTTTACCAAGAAAAAAAGAGAAAGACTTTCCATTCAAATCATTACTGCAATATTATAAGAAAGCTCATGATCTCCAGCAGAACTGCATGTCCTATCATAGCAACACAATTGTGTTTTAGGGGGAAAAAAATACAGAATAGAGGAAAGGAATGAGGTTAGAGCTATTCAATAGCTCATCATTTCATGAGGCCCTTTCTCCTCTTTTGTTTACAGGTTCACCACATAATAACCAATTAATTTTTAAATATATTTGTGTCTTTTTTGTTTTTGCATGTTATACCACATAGAGGTCCAGATCTTAATCATAAAGCAAACATTTATTATCATATGCTTTTTTAAAATATGGATTCGGGGATGACCCCTGAAATTCAAGTTAGGCCTTGGCTCATGAATAATCGACTTCAGGAAATCACAAACGCTTTTAAAATGTGTAAGCAGTTACTTCCTAATCCTAAATGGATTCTTTTTTCTCAAGCAAACATTTTTGCAAATATTTAGGCTGCTTTGATATGCAAATGTTCTCCCAAACATTTCCACCAGCCAGCCACTAAAATCTCTCCATAGACCCCAACCAATGGGAAAGTTTGCAAGAGAAATATGAGAAGCAACTGGATGAGAACACCGCCAGCAACACTGGCTTCACTGGGCACAAACAAATGTTGATTTTGTTGCAGTACCTGAAACAAAATCTTTGGATGCTTTAGTGAAACGACGACTTTCAAATTCTCAGTCATGGGGCTGTAATTCTCCTTGACTGAAGCAATAGCTTCTGGGGAGTATAAAACGGATCACACACAGGTTTCCTATTTCAGAGTTCAATAACTCCAGTAAATGTGGCTTGCTGCTGGACAGTGAAAATCTCATCACTTTAAGGAGTAAATGCCCACAGGAATTAACATGCGCAAAACAGGAAACAGAAAAAGCAATAAATAATGCCACAACTAGGGTCCCAAATATTAACAGGTATAATACTAGTAGAGTGCTTTCTAAAAATGTTCTCCCCAAGAGAAAACGCCAGGGCAGATGATGCCCCCCGAGCCATCTTTACAACAGGAATCACTCAAGAAATAATTCATGCCAACACAGGATTTCTAGAAGTAAAAACAAGAGGTTGCACTCAAAAATAACTTGTAAATACAGAAGGATTGCAATTATTATGAGTAAAAACACCCCCAACACGCCCTTTTCCTTTCATTCTACTCCCAAAACACCCCCAAAACCTGCTTTGGAAAATAAAGGTATTCCCTCCCTAATAACAAGTCAACAGATCATTTCAAAGAATTTTTCCAGTTTCCTCAGTCACATAAGTCACCAGAGGCAAGCCACACTGAACACCCGGTCAAATTCCAGGATTCCGGTTGCTAGCACCATCCTAGGCATTGCTCAGGAAGGCATGAGTTGGTCCACATTTGTGAATTTGGTGGGTGGAGAAAACTAACAGGGAGTTTAGCCAGTGGAACACTGAGTTTATAAAATTAAAATAATCTGTGTCCACAACCAACCTGCACATCGACACTTGTTCCTTCACTTCTGCCATCACTTCCTCATTTACACATATTAGAAGTGGTCAAAGATTTCATCAGATGTGGTTTTGACAATAGCAGCAAAGTGCCTAAAGCCACAGATTTTAATTGAGCCCCAAATACAGATTTGGGGGGGAGGGGGGAGAACCAATCACAGCAGGAAGTGCTTTAAAAGAAAAAAGGAAACATTGTCTAGAGTAGTTACTCTGCACTTAGCTTTACTGTATGAAAAGAAAATAAAAAAGCTCTATAAAATGTCAGAATTAACCTATCGTTTCAGATTGCTTACAGGTGAAATTCTACCATCTGGATGGGCAGTTTGCCTGCATAAAAAAGAAGTAAACTAAAAGGAAAAAAGAAGTAAAGCCTTCTCCTCCTGCTCTTTTCACACAATAGATTTTACAGGAAAGAGGAGAGAGCCGCCATCATCTCCATACATGACACACCGTGTGTCCACACACACACACACACACACACACACACACACACACACACATATACACACGTGACCGTGTACAAACTGTGACAAAATATAAGTTGGAAAAAGCAAATGACTGCAACAAAATTCTGTTTCTTGGAACTCTGATATTAGTGAGGAATAAAAACCTAGTGATTCTTAATAGCATAATATGGAAAAAAGATTTACTTTAAACTTCTCATTAAATAACTGATGATATTTTACTGAGATACTCTAAAAAATAAGACCTATCATATCAAAGTTTCTCTCTTCCCCTAATAAGTCATACTTATAGTCTTTATTTATGCTGGGCTAGCAACTTTGGGAATTCCAATTTAACTTTCAATAAACAGGAAACTGCATCTTAGGAAGTGCCTGAAGTTGTTTTATATCATTCCAGAGTGAAAATGCTTATAAATTTAACAATTTATAAAGAAATATGCTTTCCTTCTCCCCTTTTCTTAATCCTTATACAAACTGCTTCCTTTATTATTATTTTTTTTAAATCACATCTGCTTCAGCAAAAAAGATATGACTGAGTAATAATCATTGTTTTAACCTAAAGATCAAATCTGAAATCAGGTCAGAGCTCTGTTTAGCTTTGTCTTTGTAATGTTGTGGGCGAGACAGAACTTTCGGTTTAACTTTAGGTTAGGATGACAAACACAGCACCAGGCTGGCAGAGTGGTGTTTCGGCAGTCCACAGCCACACATTTTGAAAGCAACACACAGGGTTTATAAATTAATAGCTCTCTGTACTGACTGCTTGTCAATATCTCTGTTCTGGGGTTTCTGGGTATCCATTTTGATTGTATAGTGTTTCTTAAAATTACGTTTGAAGCACAACACTAAACCAGAAGTGTTGAGTGAGAGAGTTATGGGCACATTCCCAAACTCTTACACTAAACCACAAAGGGAATAGATTAAACAGAAAAAGCACTAAAAAAACAACCATCATCCAAACGAGGAAAAAAAGAAAAAAGAAAAAAGAAACCCACCCCAAAGAGAGAAATCGAATACTTGCTTTTCTTTCGCCCTTATGGGTAGCACACGGAGGGAGGCACCAGGAGATCTAAGCACGAATACGTGATGAGGAGTCGCCAAAAAGCGTGTGGATGAATAAACTGTGGTGGCGTAAATTTGCCAGCGAGAGGACAGAACACAACACGCTGGGGCTTGGCTGTCCTAACATGTTTTACTATGTAAATTTAAATAGTCTTGAAAGGGAAAAGGAAAGGGGAAAAGGTGGAGGGATTTTTTTTTTTAATATTAAAAAAAAAGTTTGCCAGAAATCCTCATACTTGGGTCACAAATAGAAGTACTTTCATGAATGTTATTCAAGAAAAAAAAAAATCTACTTCTTAGGTTAAAACTCATCACATGTTTCCTACGATGGAAATTTAGGGGGGTGGTTTAAAGAGTTAAAGACTCCCTACCATTAATTTGCATCTGGTGCTTTTAGTGTGTGTGTGTGTTTTTTTCTTCCCTGAAAAGTTGGCAGAGCCGCCGATTTTCCATAATGCAAGCATTTGGGAATTGTGAGCGGAATGAAACCGATCCAATCTCCTGACTGCGACATGAATTTTCATTAATTACAACCTTGTCAGCAAAAGCATTATCAAAGCTGAATATGAAAATGCTAATGAGTCCTCATTTGCATATTTTTCTTTGTTGGAATGTCATTAATTATTACATTTTATGATGATGAATGCAGCTGTCGAAGCTCTCCGATGCATAATTAGCCATCAGAATGCCAGGAGCCGATCAGCATTTTTGGGTGGAAAAAAAACAAATTTCACTTCCACTCTCCCCCCATCCCAACACCCCACCCCACACACACACACACACACACACACACACACACACACACACACACAGAGCCCTGATGACGACAGTCTTGAGGCTGGACTTTGGGAAACTTGAAAAGGGCTCCTTTGGAGAGAATTAATTTTTGCTTTAAAATTATTTTGTTTTTAGCCAATAGCGGTCTTATACAATAGAAGCAGTTCTTAATAAAAAAAAAATCGTTATTCCAGCTTAATTAATGCCACGCTTAATTATAACACCATGATGTCAGCGGTTTTAATTAAGTATTGGCTCCGTTACAAAAAAAAAAAAAAAAGCTCTCTGCAGTAAGTCACAATACACAGATTTGTGCAAATCATTTCTGCGATTTTTTTGGTCTTCCTTGGTTCATGAACTATTCGGATATTAACAGGCAGCATGAAAACTCCAGGCACACTCGGTTCCGCAGGAGGGTATGCACACATAGCACACACTTTCTCACACACACACACACACCACAGAGACAGACAGAAACACACACACACACACACACACCAAGCAAAGGGGAAAGCCCATACTTTCCTACTACATCACTGGGATAGACTTTAGAGCTTACCTAGTTGACCACTTTTTTGAGCTAAAGTGTAAGTGAAGATGACAAAACATAGCTCATCCTCTCTCAGCCGCTGGGAACGGTGTTTATAAGTAAAAAAAGAAAAACAACACAGAGCAGATGGGACCATTACACATGACCAAACCAATCAATCACAGATGAAGGGCCCAGGTGCAGCGCAGCCGTGCAACAACGCACCATTTCACAGTCTGTCAGACACACACACACGGTCGTTCATGAGTGACCCTCCTCAGCTCCCCCCGGACCTCATCTGGAGCGCTGCGCCCCTCTTGCCTGCCTACGCTCCAACTGACGTCTTCATAATCGCCCTGTCTTTCTATCTGCTTTGGCTCCTGTGAAGAGGAGGATGGAAGGGGTGGCGACTGGGGGGAGGGGGGAGGCAGAATGGGGAGGGGAGATAAGGAATGGGCTCACATCATTGTCACTTAGGAGGAGTCCAGCCTTCTTCCTTCTGCCATCCCAGTGGCCCCTCCCTCCCAAACCACCACCACAATCACTTCTCTAACCATCATTAAGCTCATTAATTTTTAAGGGTGACTGCTTGGTTGCTGCACCCCAACTGTCTGCCATTAGAAATTTTGTTTCTGAGTTTCTTGCCTGTAAGGAAGAAAGATGTGTTATAAGTCAACCAAGTCACAATTAGATCAAAATGTTAGAAATTAATTAATTGGATGTGGTTAGCAGTACATGCCATGGCCCCCCAAAACTGGTTCAAATGAAACCCTAGTTACTCAAAAGCCTCTGAGGAGCCAACTCTGTCGATATTTTGCATCTGAAGTAAAGTCCCGGCCTTTGGCATCCCGTAACAGAGACTCATCCAGGAATCACTGAACCCAGATGAAATTGTAGGTTTGCAAGGGTCATAGTGGATCCTGGCAACACAACTGAAATACCAACTCAGACATAGGTTAAGGCTAGGCTCCCTGTTTCAAACTCAGAGTTCCTAATTCATAGCCGAACTCTACGTGGCTTTGTACTTTTTGCTCCTTAAAAAAACAAAACAAAACAAACTAAAAACAAACATAAAAACTCAGTGGGGAAGAAAGTAAGGAAGAGAATGACAATATACACCACTGAAGTGCACCTACCACCTTTGAAAAAATTCTCATCACATCACATCGAAAAAAAATACTGGTTTTATTGATTCAGTACATTCTTGCATCATAAACTCCTTCTTAAGCCTAGGTAATTTATAACCAACTTTTTGAGATCTGTTGACAGAGCACAAATATTGTAAAGAACCAGTTCTATTTACTTGAAGAATTGAAAATGGATACTTGCGCCAGCTTTGGGGGGAAGTATTCATGCTCACCCAGAAATTGAATGCTCTCAACAATTTATAATTTATTTTGCCCATTTGGAGATGAGAAGGGGTTCAGGAAAGCACTCAAATGCTATAAAGAACTATATGACTGCAAAATAGCTTCAAGGATTTATGTCCCAAAATGCTCATGACATTTTAGGCTTTACCAGAAAATTTACACTGAGAACAAGAAAAAGTTAATAAAAATAGACCATGCAATCCAGCCACTCGAAGGATTAAGTCAAGTGTCCTTTATGTGCAGTTTCATGTAATGCTCCGAAAATAAAATACAGAATACAGGCTAACTTGGGGTGAGAAAGAGTCCTTCCTAAAATCTGCATGCCACTCCATTTACAGGCAAAGGCAATTTTGCAGAACACTAGGCAGACTGGATTCGTTGAAATGAAAGCTGTCTCTTAGCATGGGCTCTTCCATCAATTCAAACATGTTCTCAAAATGGTTTGATGACGCACTTGTTTTAGGGTTTTGTTTTGTTTTTCTTTTGAGGATTCGGTATGCTTCTCATCTCTTTACCATCTAATTTGTCCTTTGAAAACTTTTCAATATTGAAGTAATCATGAATCTTTCTGTTCCCCAATGTGTCCTGTAATTTTTATGCTTGAACAAGGACCCTCATCTCTGAACTCTAGAAGAAAAGCTGAAAATATATTTATTAAAATCTTCCATCGCTAGGCAGAAAGGATCACCTTGTGTTTTGAATATTTTTTTTCCCCTCAAGGAACAGACTCTACACATTTGCATTAATAAATTTCTATTTTCAAGCTCAATAGAAATTGCGGTACAAAAAGCAGATGTGTACGTTGGATTCTTTCAAATTAAATTTCCAAAAGCAGAGCCTCCTCCAGCTCAAGATCAAAGGAACTAAAACACGATCTCCTCCCCCTTCCAATATAATTACAGAGATTTCATTTCTTTTGTTACAATGAGCACAACAGGTAAATCTTAAAGCCGAAGGATAATGATCAGGTGCTCCCGCTCGGCTTTGTGGGTAGCGGCTTGCTCTGCTCAGCGCCCCTGCTGTTTCTAACACTCTACAGGAAGATGGGAAATGCCTAAGGCTCTTCTCTATTCTTGGAGATTTGTTTCCTATTTGGCACCAGCACTACGCAGGACAGTTCTGAGATGGACACGCCCCATCACACCGCAGGGTTGTTCTGAGGGAGGACCATGTCCATCCAGAAACACACATGGAGAAAAAAAATCACAGCTGTAGGGGTCTTCTATTGGTAGGCTACCTAAATACCCTTTGGGAAGTAGATGGGGGTATAAATAATAAATACATGAGGAGTGACACTGTTATGAAATGTCATATGCTGGCAGTCCTGTGAAAGGACAAGGCCCTGGGGAGGGAGAAGAAAGACACGCAAGCCATAAAGTCATCGAAAAGCTGAGGTTCGGAAGAAAATCTGTTCCACTTTGGAATGATGAGCATGATCTATTTCTGTGGGGAATATAGGTAAAGAGAGAACAAAATTTAATGTCAAAACCCACAAAAACAGAGAACTTGGGAGAGAACACCCTCTAGGCTTAAACATCCTTGAGAGTGACTGCATTCTACATATGTATTTCTGTCTCCCTTTTAAAATTCCTGGTACCTCATCTCATCCTTTGCTGCCCATAGGCATCTGTTCCCCTCTAATTATTTGCCATTTAGAAAAACTCTGCTTAAATTCCTTGTGCATATGTCCCTTGCTTAGTGTATATTTGTGATGCTTAACTATGGCCCTGGGTATTAGAGCAGCCTTGCATATAAGGACAAAAACTTCCCCACCCCAGAAAAATGATTCAATATCCTCTCCCCGAAAACGTATACATACACAAAGTAAATTCAATATCACCAGGATATAAGTATGTACAAGTATATACATAACACACACACACACACACCCCTCTCAAAGACTTGGCTGTTGGTAAACAAAGTGTCTGGGGTGTCTTCACCAATGCCTCTCCAACATAAATGCCAGTAATAACATCTTTTACATTTTTAATAGCAAGGGTCTTCTAGCCACTGAAATATTTTTTGTTAGTCTGTGAAATGGAATATGATTATTATTGTTTATGGAAATATCCTTATTTTAAGGATATCCCCTCAAGAATATAAGGGAAAAAAAATAAACTTGAAAAATCACACACAGTTTGGTAGCATCAAAAACCCCAAATCAAACAGGTTTAATTCCTTCCTACATCTCTTCCACACATCCTTCTTTCTCTTTGCCCATTCCTTCGTCCTTCCATCCCTCTTTTCCTCTTCCTTTCTCCATTCTCCTTCCCTTAAAAAAGAGGCACTATATGAGCAAAAAACACTGGACTGGAAGCACAGTTTCTCGGCTTCTAAATTTAGTTTCGCCAATAACTAGGCAAATGTCTGTTTCCTCATCTGAACTGGAGTAAATGATCACTAGGTTGAGGAATAGTTATTATTAATAATATTAATAGCAATAATAATAATAATAGTTTAACATGTGCCAAACACTTTGCAGTGCATTGGGGTGACTAACAGTATGGATTGGGGAGTCAAACTGCCTGGGTGTGAATCTCAGATCCACTCCTAATGAAGAGATGACCCTGGCAAGTTACTGAATAGCTTAGTGCCTCCATTTTCTCATCAATAAAATAGGACAAGTGATAACATCGATGTCATGAGCTTGTTCCGAGGAAGAAATAAGTTAAGACATTACAGGTACTCAGAATATGCATGTATTTATTCTGTATCATGTGTCTCCATGGCACTGTAAGTTTCATGCAGAAAGGGAATATCTTTTGTGCACCACTATATTCCCATAGCTGAAAGAGTGCCTGGTATATAGTGTGGAGTTGGTGAATAAATGACTGTTCAGTGTATAAATGAGTGAGTGGATGGATGAACAAACATGCCTTGTTTTGTCAGAAGCAATGATTCTAAGACTGAACTATTAAATACTTACTAGGTATAATTTATATGGCATTTTGCATGACCTCTTCAGGAGACTGATAATTTATTATGGGAATGAACTAAGTATAAACAACTATCATTACCAACCATAGAGGGAAAAAAATCACATTAGAAATATGTAAGATGAAAACTTTGCCAGGTCAAAGGAAAGATAGCTCCATTCTGGGGGGTGGGGAGTGGAGTCTTCCTACCTAAGGATTCCTGCAAGAAAACTCTCGGAAAATGTCAACAATGACCACTAAGCAGTTAAAGCCAATAGACAATATTCAGTTGTCATCTTCCCTGGCAATCAAAAAAACACTCTTACCTCTTTCCTTTTTAAAAATCTGCTTGATGTCATCGCATTTTCTTTTTCTCCTACACCTTGGGCATTCTCTTTCGTTCTCACCCAAAAGCCTTTAAATGATGAGAATCTTTCAATCGCTGAACCCAAGGTCCGCTTATTACTCGAGACTCCATATGCAGTCTTGTACCTTCTTGTACCTTCAACTGCCATCTCTATGCAGAAAACCCCTTCAGCTGTAGACCTTTTTCTCAGGCATCTCTGAGCTTTACACCCTTAACTTGAGCTGCCTACTTGATACCTTCACTTGAACAGTTTAAAAGTACCTCAAACTTAACACCGAACTCATGATCTTCTTTTGCACCTAGACATTTACTAATGTTCCCTGGACTTTTACAGAAATTGAAGAAGAAATGAAATTAGATTTATAAGAATCTTCTCATTCTAGCTCCCGTGCTAGATGTATATCTCATTTAATCCTCATTACAGTGCTCTGAGGTAGATATCATTATCTTGATTTTTAAGATGAGAGTAGTAAAGCTAGGCTCAGAGAAATTGCCTCCATTTCATCACAGACCATGGATTTCAGGCTACAAGTCTCGAAATTAAGAGGATGAATAATGTTTGCTGTCAAGAAACAATCATGTTCCCTTAGTTTGATTGAACCTTATAAGCTAGAAAAGGTTGTTATACTGTGAACCTCCTGATTCATATTGGAGAGATATTTTGGTGGATCAGTGAGAGTTCTACTCAGGGGAGGAGGGACAGTATATAGCAACATCTTAATCAGATAAAAAACAGACAATAAAAAAGTAGAAAAACTTACAGAAGAGAAATATAAATGGGGAAAAGTTAAATTCTAAGACCTGTTAAAAAATAAGGACATTAAATATATCATCAATGAAAAGCTACGATGGAAATTTTTAAAATCGGTAAATATATCCATAGTAAAAATTAGAAAGACAAAAGCTCACAGAACTCATGTAAGTGAAATGAATCCTTAGCAGGGTTTTTCTAAAATGAAGCAACCTCATATGGGGGCTGAATCTCTCTGACCCGAGCCCAGGGTCACACACAAGCTAGGACCATACACTTCACCGAGTCTTCGCCTCCATCTTTCCTTTGGGAGTCCCTGCAGAAGCTGCAAGTCCTGTAACATTTTTTGCACAACATGAATGACTATACTTTGTATCCTGGCTTAGGGCAAAGTATGTACCCTTCCTTGGGAACAGGTGACATATTAGACCATCATATTGCTCTCATTCAAGACGAAACTTCCATCCCTTCCATGATAATTCTTGAAAACCCATTTATTTGACTAGCTCATCAGTAAGTCTTCCTCAGTCCAGGTGATTTAGGCCTCATACCCCAAGCCTGCAGATTCCACTGCTTCCTGACATGATCTATCACAGACTATTAAAGCTTGGCCTGCTCAGCTGTTCACAGGCAGGTGACGGCTGCCTGTCTCCTTGGAGCGAAGACCTCTAAGACTGGAATTCCTCTCTCTGCACACGGCTGGCTGGGGGTTCCCAGACAGAGGGAATTAGACATGTTGACCTTAAATGTTACTATATTATTCATATAATATTAATATTAGAACATCCATCTCCTTGTATCCACAGTTTTAGACCTTTGATCTCTCCAGCTGTCAAGGAAAAATATTTTTCTGGCAGAGAGTAAAGTGGATCAAACCCTTATCTCCATCAATCTCAGACAGATCCTGTTGCGTTTTCTGGCTCACGAGAGACAATTTCTCCTCCAGTACTTGCCATGTCAAACTGGCCATGATTTGTTGTAGGAAAGGACCACGAGTGTGTGGGGGGCAGAATCGGTAAAGACAGCCCACCTTTTGGCTCTCGCCCAGTGCCCACAACCCTGGCGAATGGTGTCATTTCCAAATTTCCCACCAGCAAACTGGGTAAAGCAGATTCTTAGAGCAGAAACAACTATATTTGGGCTCCCAAACCAAAAATGCCACTTGGTTGCCGTGCAAATCTCCAAAACAGGGTCCCACTGAAGATAAATGAATAGTCTAACATCACACAGCTGATAAGCTATCAAGCTGGAAGTCAAGCCCCATTCTAACACCAAACTCCACGCTTCCCCCATGCCTGCACTTACAAGGATAAGAGAGGAAAGCAGCTAATAAAAAAAAAAGAGTAGCGAGGGGAACAGAAAGAGTTAGTTGGTTTTGACATTGTGGATATTGAGGGATGCAGGTGTCAAAGACTAAAAGACTAGGTTAGGGAAAAAAACCTGGGATTTGGAGTTGTGCTAGCTTAGAAGATGTCAAACTACCTTTGAGCATGTGTAGTTTTGGGAAAGCTCTTGAACTATACCCTACTGAGGTGCTGATGCATATAAGCCTGAAGTGTGTCCGAACTTTAACATGACCCTAAGAGACGTGAAGCAGTTGATGTATGAACTAGACTTCCCATGATTGCCAGGCTGGGAGATCCAGTCTCACATTATATGCAGAGTGAAAGGAGTCAAGGAAGAAAGACATGATGAAAGAAAACAGAAAGGGAACTATTTCTGGGAAAAGATTCCAGGATAAGAAAGTTAAAATAAGCTGAAAGATGCAAATGTTGAAGGTTGTCAGGAGAATAAAGAGGGGGCACATTTTCTCCTAAGACATGAGAGAAGAAGCCAGTTGAAGCTCAGTGGCAGATGTTCTAAGATCAACTACTTCAAATCAAGTGACGCATTTGAGAAGTCTGACATCGCTCCTAAAAATTTTGGACCCTGCTTCACTTTGTTGCCACTTTTTCTATGTCTTATCTCCTCTCAGGGCTGCTGGACCCATTTACATTGGTGAACTTGGACTGAACAGTGAAGACCTAGAGAAAAAAGATAGCCAGTGGCGGATGGTAATAAGAGAAAAGTTGAGTTAGACCCAGGTCATCTCCACCAGCAGTCTAAGGAGAATGCAAGTTAGACAGAGGTACTAGGGTGGTCTCCCAAGATCCAATGCTCCTCAGATTTCAACAAATCCTAACACGACACAGATGGATATTCAAAATTGCTCATGGGCCATGGGACAACTAAAGTCAAGGGGTCTTCCAAAGATACAGCAACTACAGAATCAAGAGGAAATCAAAATACAGAAGGGCAGGGAGCGAAACGGCTTGGAAAGCCAATATTGCAAAAGAAAGTCAATAGGGAAATTATATAGAAAATTTAGGTTTGGGGCACTTACAAATGATAATGTTCATCGATAACAGTGAACAAAAATTTGTATTTACTCATTCTCTTAATCAGGTCAAATTAAGCAGCAGACAGAAAAAAGAAAATAAGACCCACTGAAGACCTACCATGTGTCAAATCTTGGGCTAGGCACTTTAAAAACATTGTGAAGTAGGCCTTGTTATCTCCACCCCACACACAGAAAAAAGAAGGCCAGATGTTTAAGTGGTGGGTCAGGATGCAAACCATACCTGAGTGAGTACTGAGGGTCTCACAAAAAGCCAACAAACAAACTATATTAACAGTCTTTCAGAGAAATCTGTTGTTATTCCACTCACCCGCCTCCATTGAGAGTGTGTATTCCTCTCATTTTGCTTGAATTCTCTTTCTAAATTGTCCCTAAGTGCTCTCATTTTATTTTGCTTAAATTTGTTGAAGATTGTGAACTATTTGGGTATACACATTGAATTCTACGGAGGAGGCTAATTCCAGGCCAGCGACGCAGTGGACAAATGCACGTCCTCACCAGATGTGTGCATTCCTAATAATTACGCGGCAGGTCCCATGCTCATCAGCCTCACTCCTTCTTTACTAAAAAATAATGATGATGATATTGTCCCTTGACTTTTGTGACCCTTAATTATTCTTCTTGCAAGGTCTTTTTCTTTATTATTATGGCTTAACAGTGTGCTGAAATGTTTTAAAAAAAAAAAAAGTCCAGCAGTCATAATGTGGTCCTTTAACTCTCACTTTTTGTTCACCTACAATCATATCTTCCATTTACTTCTAATACTTATTACCTGTTATGTCTACCTGGACTGTCAGGGAAGCATTCAGGTGTGCTGGTTTAGACCACGTGCCTGTGAGTCTGGCAGGGCTGTGTACAAATCTCAAACCAATGAGAAGTGTCCAGTCTGTCTCAATTATCTTAACTTCTCTTTCCTTCACTTTGCTTATTTGTAACATGAGGATAATAAACATTTTTCACAATGGGTCGCTGTAAGATAAAATATGCAAATAACAGCATAATGTTTGGTACACAGTCACAGCAAACAACTAGTGGCTTTGTTACTACATTAGGATACTGATAAACATTTATGGACATTAGCGAAAAGCATTATGGATGTTGTTGGACAAAGGTCACTGTCCTTATTTACAATCTAATACTGATGGAGCATGGATTTAATTTGCTCTTACATGAACAAGTAAGCTTTATATTTCCACCACAAATATAAAGACTGGGCCTTCATCTGGGCTGTTTTGAAAATGCATGCCTTTGGTGACATGGAAAGAGAATGGAGAACCATAAGACGAACAGTTCGTCATATATCCAACCATGTGTGCTGCTGATGACAGCACCGTCTATGCAAGGAGCACCACACATTTTCAACGGTCCATATTTGTGTTGTGTTCAGAGGAAACATATATCCCCTGGGTGGTTCCCAAGGCTTTTGCTTTTGCTATTATATTTAAGTTCCAAACAAGCCTCCTTGTTTTATGACCTCTTCTCTCTGCACCTTTCTCCCCGTTTGTGTCCCTTACGTGCCCAATCATCCGTGTGCACAACACTGACAGAGCCATTTCCTCTTCAGCTGTTACCCTGGAGTAGTTTTCCAGTCCTTTATAGGCTACATTGAAAGGCATAATTCCTACCCACTTGCAACTTTTATTCTAAAGGAAAGAAAACAAATCAGGCTACGACTGCCACAGTGAAATAAGTTTTTCAAATACCTCTCACTCACTGAATATTTTCATTCAATGCTCTTACAATGGTAGGGTGAACTCAAACAAATCTTTCTTTATTCACTCTGCTCAACTATATTTCTCCTCCTGCTTCTATACAGTGACTTATAGTATTCTCTTTGCTCCTTCTTAATTCCACCAAAAAAGTGGTCACCACACTAAAATGTACTTGCTTGCAATAATTAATTTTGAGTGACAATCTAATGTCTAGTTTCAATCGCTACGTAGAATGTTTGTTTGCATGGTTAAAAAAAAAATATCAAGCATTTTTTTCTGTTTAGTGACATTGTCAAAATGCTACAAGGAAAAAACCTGGTTCTGGGAATGAGTTTTTAAAACAGGAATATGGGACAATCCCTTCATAATGACCATCTCTCAAATATTCTTATCTCACGTTACAGATAAGCCCTCTATTCTTAAAATATATCTGTGAGATGAACTAGAAATGCTGATTGCAGTGAACTTCAGTACTTTCCCGCAATGTGGTAGCTCACTGCTCAGCCCTATGCCTGGCACAGAGTGAGTGATCAATAAATGTAAATTATAGGTAACCTCCAACTTCCCCTGCAAATATAGTTATCAATAAATCTATCTGCGGCCATAAGACCAGACCTGGAAATGATTGCCAAGTTATTTTTATTAAATGTCTTTGATTTGACTCAATGATATTGGCACATGCTGAGGCTGTAAGCATTTGGACTACACATGCTTCTGGCCTGTTTTCAAAACCACGAGCACCATGTTTATTGGCTGTCTCTCCCGCTTGAACAAAAGCTCCACAAGGGCAAGCGTTCTTTTCTGCTGTTTCCTGACGTGTCCCAAGCGCCTGGCACACAGTCGGGGCCGAGCACATATCTGCTGAATGAATGACAGATGCTGGACACGGCTGCAAGGCCCGTCAGAGTTGGCTCCGTGAACCCCTGTCATGCACGCGCCCTCTCCCAGCGCTCTGAAAGAAACGCCCAGCCGCGCCCTTCCCTGCTAGCCCTCCGCAGATGTAACTCTCTAGGCCTTTAACACGCCACCATCTTCTTCTCACACCAGCCCCTTTGCCTCAACGTCTTCTCCAGATAATTCAGATCTGAACTTAGATGTCAACTTCCCCAACTTCCTCCGGGCTATGACCCTCCCTGCTAGGAACTGCTATACAACCCCCTATTCCTCTTGACCCATTTACTTCCTGTGTCTTCCTGGAGACAGAAAGCTAACTCCAAGGATGTGGTATTCAAGTACCAAGTACTTGATCTACTACCAAGTACTCTGGAATGTATCCTCAGCACCAAGTCATGTCAAGTATTTGGCACAAAGCTGGTGTTCAGTAAATATTTGATGAACAGAATTTAATGGATGACTTAGAGGCTGAACACAAATATATGAAAGAACCATAAGAAGCACATGTCTACTCGTATATCCAGAGAAACTCATGCCAATCAATACATAAGTCAAATCAGCTTACAAACAATGTAATTTAAAATTCAATCCAGAAATATGCTGTTAACCTTTCCATAAGTTATAGGTATTCTTGGCCTGTTAAGAGTGGGACGGGCCTTCAAATGAAACTTGACCCATCAAGATTCTGTGATCAGAAAAGAAGTTCGTGGGTAAAGAGATGGTTATTATTATCCTGAGAAATAATTTCACATGATTAACAACTTAACCACTTTATTCACTCAAATACAAGAACTTTAACTCCCTCTAAAGGTTACATTTTCAACTTGCCAAAAATTCTAAATAAACGCAGGTGTTAATAATTTCAATGGCAAAATAGAATATACTGTGACATGTGCAAAAACAAGTCAATACTAAATTCCACACATTTTCGTTAACTTTGGGCCACATACTACACAACATATAGAAGCCTTTAACTGATTTTCTTTCTGCATTTTAACTAAATTAAATATACAGAATTCAACAGAAGCAAAAAAATGTCTATCTACTACCATGGCCAAGATGTTAGCTGGAGCCTCACATGAACAGCTATGAAACTATGGCTGTGAACAGCCAGGGGTCAGCTCTGCATCCATAATGTGATCAAATAGTGTGTGTATGAAAAATCCACAACAGACACAAACAGCTCTATCATTCCAAAGGTGATAGAACACACAATAAAATATCCTTAATTATCCACCTCATCATTTCACAGGTTATTGGGGGGAGGGGGCAGCTCATAAAATAAAACTACAACAACTGGGACTTGTGTTCCTTTTTATGAACAGGTAGCCTTAAAAATATTTTATTGTATACAACAGGTTGTACAACACAACGGCGTTATTATAACAAAATCACCAAAGTACTTGAGAAAAACATACTTGCCTACAACCAATGAGGCCCAACTCATAGCATTCTCAGCTAGTTCCTAATAGTTCTGTACATGGCAAAGTTTCTGTCTTCAATGTCACTGAGTCGTAGCTGTATATTATAAAAAATAATAAATGAACGTTCTCTTTGAAATATTTATAGTGCCGACGTTTTACTAATTTGCCTTGTCTTTCCTATAAATTAGTAAAATTACATCAACAATTTTCCTGCAGTACAAGGAAACTCATTCCCTCTCTATATACGTAATGATTAATTGTGAATCTATAGTAATGAATGTCATTCACATCATTATTACCAGCGGCAAACCTTTAGGACTATTAGATTAAGTCTGGACAAATAAAACAACAATAAAAAAAAAATAGAGGTCTTTTCGGCCCTTTCTGGAAGTATGCACAATTTTAACATATTAAAAATCATCCATGTTCTTTGACCTCAAAAACTTATTAATTTATGGCCTAAAAATATCTTGATGGTGGTAAATAGGTGCTAAGTAGGCGATCGCTCACTTTTACTGAGAGAAAAAGAAACAGAAGGATTTAAAAATAAGTATTCAGTTCAAGAAAAACGGACAGTTTTGAAACTAGAATAACAGTTCTTTGAAGATCTGTGTAGGTCAGAGATTCTCAAACCTGGCAGGACACCAGTGTCACCAAGAGCACATTTTCAGTTTGATGCTCAGATCCCAGCCCAGACCTGCAAACACAGCATGTCTGTAGGTGGAGCCCAGGCATCTATATTATGTGAATGGCACAGAGGGAGCTCAGACGTGCAGCAAGGAAAAGTGAAGAGCTACAAGATGGAGTGCAGGGGCCACAGGGAAAGGATGCCATTCATCAGATATACAAGGACATTAGGAAATAGTGGGATAAAATGATATTCCAAGAAAACATAGGCCGAGATGTGCCAAAGCTTCTTTCTGGCATTCTCTGCCCAGCTCCTGCTCCTATAGCACTTGTGGGCGGTGTTGGGGCTGTTATGTTTATGGTTGTTTCATGCATATTAGTTCCCCTCCCCACTTAATAAGATGGCAGATTCACCCAAGTCTGGCAGTCCCCAAAATAATAATCTATTCCCAGGGAAAAATAACCAATCAAATTGCAACTGACTCTATATAAAAGATGAAAAAAATGACAAAAGAAACAGTGATGTAGCTTAGTTTACCCTTCTCCTATGGATAAACATAAGCCTACCAGCTTTCAGAGACACTTAAACACAGAACAATTACATAAGACAATCAAGAGCTCACAGGGGTCTGTTTCAACCCCAGGTCACCACCTACAGTCCTGGTAGGAAAGATGGCTCTGCAGATTAATTTTATTTAGAAGATTTTTGGCCACAGGAACAGGGACTCTAGGACAACCCTGCATTGGGTTTGTTTCTTTGCCCCTCTCCAACATGCTCAGAAATAATGTCCCTGAAACATCTCTTATATTCCATTCTTAGGTAGCAACTCAAGCAATATCTGAAAGTAGGAATAATTGATGTCAATACAGTGAAGCCCTCCTCACAGTAGTATTTACATGAATGAGTGTCTTAAAATAACCTTTGAATACAAAGCAAAGAAAGTTTAATTATGGGATGAGAAATGGAAAGGTCTTTTTAGTAGGTAAGGTTTACTGGGCCCAAAAGTTTACGGAGGCAAAGAGTGGGAAATGGGGTATCTATCCCAAGGGAGACAACGGTTATGAGCCTGGTATGGAAGGTGTATGCAGGACGTGGGGAAAATGGAGAAAGAACAGGCTCTGGCCTGCCCAAGGCAAGAACTCAGCAGATCCCAAAACAGCAGTAGGTCAAGGGTTCCTAAATTCATTCAAGGAAGCAACCGGCAAGAAGTCTGGTTTGGAACGCTGAGCAGACTAGTGAGCTTGGAGAAAGAAAGATCCCCATCTGAGGACTAGGAAAAGGAAGTAACAAGCACACTGAGCAGAGCCCAGCAAAGAGGAAAACATAAAATAAAAAAAGGAGGCCACCCTTCTCCAGCAGGAAACCAGTCAAAGATAAGACCAGGAATGACAACAACATTAACCAGCGAACTTTCTTTTACCTGACACAAGGTAGGATTGTTTAGAAGAGTAAGGAAGGAACTTCAGAAACCCTAAGGGCATGTCTGTCTTTTTCATGCTGTGTTTCGGGACCTAGCACACTGTATGGCTAAGCATATCCAGTAAATACTGACTGAATCGGTGACTCAGTGAATACCCTGGAAAAATAAGACGACTTAATAAACGCTTAACAAATTCTTAACACTGAGCATAGTGGGTAACTCAGACTGAGAACCTGGGGGACAAAAAAGATGTTTTGGTTTTTCAGAGGCCCCTTAAGATAATTTCTTTTAAGTGCACTAGCTTATTCCCTTGAAGGGTAAATTTCAAAGGGGATAGTCTAATGACTTAACTAGATAAAACAAATCTACAAAATTATTTCCAATCATTCTAAGAAACACAGTTAACTGCTCTTCTCCTTCCCAGCTTCGTCATTCTCCTTTTTCAAGATTTTTGAGTAACAACTGCTACATTTTAGGGTTTTATCCGTTTTTCTTCTCACCCTTGCTCACCTGTTTTGGCACGATCCTGATTTGTTTTGTATTTCTTCATCCTCCCCTGGGAAATTTATGTCTGTTTCTGGCATCTGTCTCCCATCCTCTATTGTGAACACTGAGGTGAAAAATTCATTTATTTTTTAGCAGTGTCTTCATTGCCTGTCAATAAATTACCCTTTCTATCTCTTCAAGACTTGACAATCCTCTTTTCAGACCTCCTGTTCTTTAGGTGCTTTCAGAAATAACTCATTATTATTTATCATCATCTCATAGGCAGTCTGTCTTCCTTTCTCTACTCTTAAATTTGGGGTATTTTTTGATATGCTTAATATATTCCTATAATCATGCCAGTCTCTTCCTCTATAACACTCTATGTCAACTGTGCCTCTTTCTTAATAAATAATTGCTTTGTGCTCTTTAGTTTCTAAACCCGTTAGGCTGATAGTTGGAAAATCTTTATAGTGTGTTTATTCTTACGAAGCCTAACTTTTGGGCATCTATTTATTGAATTTATCTCAACTATGCATGCCCTACCCACTCCAGGAGCTTTCACTTTGGCTATTTACCACAACCTCCCCTCCTTTTGTCCTCATTCTGCTTTATCGGGTCTAAAGTTCAAGGCTGACAGTTAAATACTGTTGCAGGGGACAGAAAGGCTGCAGTTCTACTTACATGCATTCGGCGTTTCTCAGTATATAGATCAATGGCTCAGATAATATTTGCTATGAAAAGCATCATTAGTTGACCAACTCTAGTGCAACGACCAATTAGGTCCAAACTCCTACATGTGTCGCCAAGTTCCATAACCAAATCAAACTTTCCTGGTCTTTCTTTCCCCTCTCTGGTTTGACTACAGACTTGCTAAAGCCTCTAGCTGGATTATCATCATCATCATCTTAAAATATCCTGCAATTCTACACTTCCAATCATATCCTTTGTTTTACATAACACTTAATCAAGGGTAGTTTTATGTAAGTTTCTACTTGTACATAATGACAAATAGCTTAAGTTACAGTCAATACATTCCCAACCATTATTTTTCTTTCTATACCATACACAGATAAATCACATTTTATCTACATCATTATTTTCCATCATGTCCATATTCTAGTGGTCCTTACTATCTCATAGGGAGAATTTACCTCTTTTTCCACTGCAATTGTTTGTAATCTTTAATTATTAGCCAGTATTAGTTTGCACCTGTAATTTCAAGTGATGTCCATTTCTTTTAAACTAAAAAATTAAAGAATGAATACCAGGAAGCTCCCTGATCTAATCAGTGCTTATCACCCATCTAAATACAGTAAGGTGTAATGTGTGCTTTAAAAATTATTTCTCAAGTGTAAGCTATACAAAATAGAATGGCTTGAGCTACCTGACAGGTAACAGCCGATAAACATGATAAAAGTACAAAATACAAAGATTTTGCCCCTCCAATGTGGAAAAAACTAGGGATGCTGAATAACAATATTAAGTAATGTAGCCATCAACCAGGAGAAACTACAGCCGGCCACAGCACAGTGCAAATTTATGTGCTGCCCTTTTATTAATAGATATAGATATAGATCGTCAGACCTATTTTAAATACATGGAAATTTGCACAAACTGAAAGTGACTTTCCTAGGATCACTAAGAATCACAGTGATCTGGTCTAATTGGTGATGCGTTTAAGCACCACATTTAACTGGGTTTTCTTACAGCACTAATGTTCCTCCACTGACACAACTTAGCAGGCAATGTATTTACAAAACTATAATAGCCTGAAATGAATTAACAATGAACAATGTGCAAAATAGTCAATTACAAGCTTAAACTTTAAACAAGCACTTACAATGAAGATTACAAAAACTATCTTGGCTATTGGGTCATTTTCCAGGCTACTAACTGCTAAACCATGTGCAGAACGTGCTTCCAATTTAACCATCCAGATTTTCTACAAAGGCAGATAGCTTTGCTCTGCAGGCAGAATCAACTTGGTCTTCAATTTGATTTTTAAAACAAGGCAGTTCTACAAAAAACCAATAAGCTATTTGCTACAGATTATCTGAAAAAGAAAACAAAGGGGGGGGGAAGGAATAGGTTTTAATTTAAGGACTTTAATTTGTCTGTCAGTGAAAGTGAAAACTATAAAAGTTTTATAAAAGGGTAGTACTTGAATAAATGCTGCAGCCCCATCAGCTTCCGAGGAGTAACAGCCACAAGTCTAGGCTCTTTGGAGATACAGCAGTGGCAATGGGTGCTGATGCAAAATCACATACAGGAAGTCATGATGATTTTTCAAAGCTATAAAGAAAATATGAATGTTCCCTAACTAATAAACCATCTCTCGGGCCTTACAAATAATCAGATACAGTGAAATCTGAAAGTGTCACTCTCAGAATGGTTAGCTTCCCTCTCCCGATGGCACCAGATCAAAATGTACACACAAGGAAATGACTGGAACAGAAGCCAGGTGCATGGAGGGACATTTACAGCCTGAGTCTACAGAAGTCCTACACACTGGTGTGATGAACCAAGAACAGTTGTCTTTTTGAATGCACCATTTGTACTTTTCTGTGGGTATGACAAAATCGAGGGAGTCAAAGAAAGTTTGTCCAGAAAGAAGTTTACAGCTGCAAACACTGTGCTGATGTCCCTGATGACTTGTCACCACTGTAACATTTATTGTGAAAATAAGTCAGGTTGACCTCACCTTGGCTCGGGTCAACCTAGGCCTTGTATGGGGTCCCACTGCTTGGATATAAAACAGGTCACTGGATGCTAATCCAGTCTCTTTGTGTAAGGCTAGCTATCAGCTTAATGCCCTACCTTAGGGTCCTGTTGTTAAAACTCCCTGGGGGCTCAAACATGGCTCTCCAGGGACCTTTTTGTCACAAGAACTGTGTTCCTGAAAAGTTATCCTGAGTCTAAGTTTCATAGGCTAAATCTAAAGGCATATTTTGGCAAACCCTCTGTAAAGGAAATAATTACCTCTGAATTTATCTTTAGAGTTACCCCAAATTTTCATATACTCTTCACTTCCTATAATTAAACATCTAATTTGCCTTGTAATTTTCTGTCTTAAAACTAGGTGTAGACAAAGGGAGCCTAGGACTTTTCTCCAGGTAATTTTAAGATTTTATTGTTTATTTGTTTGTTTTGCGTTCTTTTCTCATAAGGCCCAACAAAGTAGCCAGTTAATAACTATCAGCCAATGGCAACTTTATTCATCATCATATCCAATTTATTGATTGATAAATTTGACTAATCACACAACTCAAAACCAAGAATAACATTTGCTTCTTCCATTGGTCACAGAAAAACCATTGGTCTTAAGCTTTTTCTCCAGAGAACAGAATATTGATAGTAAAGAAAATGATTCACAATTATAGAAATGGCCCCATGAACTCCCCACACCCACTGCAATAGTAATAGTCAACATTTATTGAGTATTCATGATGTTCTAAATACTCCTCTATGCCTTACATGTGTATTACCTCATTTATTTCATCCAACAAGCCTACCAGAGAGATTTTATAATTATCTTCAACATATAGGTGAAGAAAATATGTGGCAAGAGTAATCAGGATTTAAACCCAAGAATACACACCGCTGTGCATCACAGTACACTGCCTCCGGTAATGACAGAGTGAAAGGATGGACTCGGCACATTTGCTGACCAAATCCAAAAAGAGCAATTCTAATTCATATAAATATAAAGTCCCATTCTTACACAAGGATGTGGAAGACCTGACTATAAAGCAATTAATATTAGAAACACTTAATGATTTTAGTGGACTGCAAGTTCAATTTTTAGTCAATGCTAGAACATGGGTGTATAAATGGAAACTTAGATTGTGTTTATACTAAAAATAAAAGCAGACACACTATTGATTAATCCAGATCTGGAATGCTGAGGTAAGTCCTAGATTCACCACCTGGAGAAGGAAAGAGACCAACTAGGACACACACAGAAGACAGTGACCAGGGACATGACGTGTGGGAAAACCATTTTCTATGATGTGTGCAACTTTTTCCAATGACACTTCTGAAGGAAGCGAGGTTTATCATCCTGGAAAGAAAAACAATACAATCCTCAGTAGCTTCAGAGGGAAAAACTAGTATCCCAGGCTGACAGCTACAGAATTGAGGACTTTATGAAAGTCAGAGCTGTCACAATGCAATGAATTGCCTTGTCAGTAGTGGCTTTCCCAATACAGTGAATGCCCAAGCAGAGGAATGAGTGCCTGTTGGGGATTCATTCATTCATACATTAGACATAGTGTCATTTGTGTGACAACAATTTTGCTAGAGCCTCATCTAGAAGGATTCCTACACTGGAAAAGAAGCTGATGTAAATCAGAAAGAATACAACAAGAGCTCTAAGTTCCATTCCACTTTTAAGAATCTGTGATGTCTTACCAATATGGTGGATAAATTAGAGCTCTGAAACAAGTGTTTCATTCTAACCTATCTTAGTAAAAGAAAGAAAGGAAGAAAGGAGAGACAGAGGAAGGGAAAGATAGAAGGAAAGAGAATTTAAAAATAGTATGCTAGGGATGAGTGATTAAATATAAATAACACTGAAAATGATTATGCGATCAAATCAAAGAATTATCCAGTTTTCTTTAAAATGTCAAATTTGTAGGGGGGAGAAAAGATGAGACAGAGGCTTTTTTTTTTCAATTTAGGATATCTAGAGAGCAAAATTGATTAATCAGAAAATAAGTTCACTTTTCTCTCTCTCTCGTAACATCCATTCCATGACTTCAACTACCAAATATGGAATACTGTATGCCAAATCTGCAATCCCAGCCCACAACCACCCACAGACATCTCAAAAAGTCACGATGTCCAAAACTTAACTTACCGTCTCAATCCCCCATAACCTACTTCTCCCATATTACACATCTTAATGAATGGTACAACCATCAACCAGGTGGCTCAAGCCAGACACCAAGAAGCCAAGGATGACCCCTCCCTTACCCATCAGTTATCAAGTTCACCCATTTTCTCCAGTTTAATAACTCAAATCCATATCCTCCTCTCTCTGATTCAGTTTAATCGCTCATTTCCTCTTGGAATTGCTTTAATCACCTCCTGAGTAATCTTCTTGCTTCTCATGTTGCTTCCTATTCACACTGTTGCTGGAGTGACTGTCCTAAGCCATAAACCAGATCATGTTATCCCACTATTTAAAATCAATCCTTGAGTAGTTCACTGCATGCTTCAGTAAAAATCCAACTTCCTCCAACTACCATATAAGAAAGACCCTTTGGGGCCGGCCGAGTGGCGCAATGGTTAAGAACTGGCTTGGGACGCCAGAGGGCCCCGGTTCGGATCCCACATATGAGAGCCAGTGACACTGCCCTCCACAGCTAAGATGCTGAACAACAGCTCAACCTGGAGCTGGGTTGCCGTGAGTCGCCGGCGATGGCATAGGCTGCAACCCCTGTGGCAGTGGGTTGCCATAAGCTACCCTGTGTAGCCAGCAGCCAGCGTGAGTGGCCAGCAGCCAGCGTGAGTGGCCAGCAGCCGCCGTGAGCGACCGTCCAAAAGCCGGCGACTGATCTGCCTCGCCCGGGAAGAGCGCAATGATGGTGCCAACTTGGGCCAGCGAAGCAACGTCCTCTACAACTAGACTGAAGAACAAAACGACAGCAACTTGTTTGTTCCTCTTCCCCCAATTCCCCAACACTGTTCCCATCCCCCCAGTTCCCCAATAAAAAAATCTTAAAAAAAAAAAAAGAAAGACCCTTTGTTTTTCAGGGGCCAGGATTCTAACGCAGCCTCCCCTGTCATCCCTTCCTCCATGGACTCATGTCTCAGTCTTCTGGAGCTACTTCAGTTTCAGGTTCCTTATAATGTTCTTTAGCTTTTACACTTCTGCACACGCATTTCTCTCAGCTTGGAATTTTCTTTTTACCTGGGTAGTTCTAACTCATCCTTTAAAACTCAGCTTATTCATTATCATTTATAATATAGCAAAATCCATATCAACTCATCCAACGATGCCCATTCCCAATCCCCTCCTCGCCTGCCTGCCTCTTGAGTCACAGAGCCAGCTGATGCTGTAAAAGTTCACTTTCCCAGCTTCCCTTGCAGCTATAAGTAGATATCTGTTAGAGATTTAGCCAACAAACAATTAGCAGAATTCTGCTCAAGATTATGGGAATGCTTTTGTTTTCTTCTTTTCCCAGAATGGAATAGATGTAGGTATGGATGAGCTCTAATCTCTTCCTAACCTGCTTTCTACTGTGAACTCTGAGATGGTGTCAGGGGATCTGCAGCCATCTTATAAGAAATTCAAGATGAGAGAAAAAGCTGAAGAATGAAAATCGGCACGCTGAGGAGGGCAGAAAGGAGAGATGGCAGCATTGATGTGCTGAATCCACACAAGCTACCTCCTACCCCCAGGCATCCCCTTCAGTGAGGGAAAAAAAAATATTTATTTATTAGAACCGGCTATGATCAGGTAGTCTATTATTTGCAGCTGAACACATGCTTAACTACAACTGCACCTCCGGGAATTCTTTCCATATTCTCTACAAAGTGAGGCAGTGCAGGGGGGTTAGGAACAAGGGCTTTGGAGTTCAGCAGACACAGCTTTAAATCTGGACCCCAACAATTACACCATCAGACAGGTAACCTAATCTCTCTGATCCTCAGTAACCTCCTTGTAAATGGGAACAACAATGCCAAAAAAAGAAGCTTACGGTAAGAAGCCAACAAGATAACACGTGTAAAGTACGTAGTAGACGAGTGGCACACAGTGTACACCAAAACGGTTTCGCCATTATTATGAGGAAGCTGATGGTTGGTAGCCCAGGTACATGACCCAACAGCACTCTGTGCACACACTGTTTATTCCCGAATGCCCTGACTTATAGTCATCTGATACCAATCTGATTCTTTCTACAGACTGTGGGCCATGCTGAAGGCAAGAAAAGTGGCATGTCACTATACAGTACCTAACAGGGGGCACTGACTTTCCACAAGTATTTTTTGGATGAATGAATGAATGAACCAAAGACTAATGTAAGTGTTGAAGTTCATTGTCTGTTGAGCTTCTAGTACAAATGGAATTTATATAAACAGCAAACAAATACATATACTGAGGACCATATGATTGCAGACATGCTGATAACACATTAATTTTGTTGATGAAGAAGCCAATCAAACTTTTAAAGCAGTATGATACTCTGCTTTGCTTTCACAAACATGTAATTTGCCCTTTCCCTCACTGCCTTAAAGGAATATTCCTTTCCTGTCTGAAAATCAAGACAGCTAAGATATGAAGTGTAAAAACTGCACATGATACAACCAAGCCAAAAACTGAACTCGAGATCTCTGTCTTACCTTCTCTACCCCTTCCAATTTAGCCACTAGAAAAGGCTCTCCCTCCGAATATTTACTTGTGATGAAGTTGTAAAATGAACAATCCCCATTGTTTTGGGGGACTAAGGTGGGGGTGGGGTAGCTTCTTTGGCAAGTCAACTGTCTCCAAATATTAATATTTGCCAAAATATTTTTTTCTAAGCAGTGTTTTGTCATCTATGGTCAAACCCACACATAATAGTATTGTATAGGAATGCTATTTAGATTTGACCGCTAAAATATGCTGTGTAATCCCAACACCCATGGAAAACAGCGTTTGATATAAAAATGTGCCCTCCCTTAGTCATTACGATTTTCACATGTACTGGGAGCATTTTGTTTTTCTAATGGGGGAAATAGTCCCGCATCGTAAGGAAAGGCGATCGGCTCTGATAAATCTTTTTAACAGGTCTTAAATTTATATATTATATTCAGCCTTACAAGCCCACACTAATTATTAATTACCCACCTACGTGTACACTACTTTACACATCCTGCCCCTTAACTAGAGCACTCAGAAAAGCCATTGTACTTTGCCTGCCTAACGGACCATGTCTTGAACACCAAATGGCCTAGCGAATGCAAAGATTTTCCCATATGTACACTTTGCAGTGCTAATGTCTAGCCACTGCCTAGGCAGGCCTGCTGCATTTCCACAGGCACATTCCACCTAGGACCATGGATAACTCAGGGAGGGTATCTAGGTAAAGACAAGAGCAGCGAGTTAGAGCTCATTTATAAAGCGCTTTCCTTAGTGTTTGCAAGGGGGCATCACTGTGTAGTTCCAATTGTAGGAACCGTGAGTTCTCTTTCTTATTCTGCTCTGCGGATATTTTAAAGAAGTCACATAGAGGCTTCTTTTTATGCTAGAGCAGGTGTGAACTCAATTCCACCCTTCAACTAGTATCAGCTCAGCTGAGAGAACAGCCGCAAATTTTTATTTCAGAACTAAATGAAACTCATGAGGGTATGGGGCAAATTCTCATTAACTATTAAAATGCCTTTAAAAACTGTGAGCAAGGATGCTTTCTTCTGTTTTATTTTCAATTTGGTGTTGAAACTACATACAGAACTTTGCAATGAATGGAAAATGCAATCACGAAAGGATCTATATTTAGAACCATTTTATTTCTGCAGTAACAAAAAATTTCACAGACCTCTTTCCCCCCTGACCACATCTCCATGATTAGGTCAGTAAATGGAAATAAGAAAAGTGGGGTTAAAATGGAAAGTGGCTTGTTCAAGATCACCAGAAATTTATTCAGCAAACTACTGGTTTTAGTACGTTGGTATTTTCCCATAACTAGTTACTATGATGCCTAACGGAGGCTGTCCAACAGCTACATAAGTGGTCTGCCAAGGTATTATAATATTTATGCTCCCTGCATCTCAATTTCTAAATAATATTTGTGAGACCATCAATAAATAAGGAAAAGGGAAACTGTACAATGAAAAAAAAAAAACCACATACACACAATATAAAGTATGAATTTGATCCTGTCAGGAGACCAATGCTTAAGGCTTCCAAAAACATGGACACCCTGTTTCCCCAAATATAAGACCAAGCCGGAAAAGAAGCCCTCATATGATTTTAGGTGCCAAAATATGGCGCCTTGGCATACTGAATATTTTAAGCTGAAGGAGTTTGTGGAAAAGGCGCCCTTCTCCCTGAAACAGGTCATAAACCCCTCATGTGAGGGGTGCGTGCCCTCCATATCCTGGAGGAATCAGGCTAGGGCTTCTTCTCCGGCTAGGTCTTATTTGGGGGGAAACACAGTATTAGGCTCATTTCCAATTACTAAGAAAGTTCTGACGGAGACCGAATCACCAATAAATTTTCCTCCATGTTTCAGTATTGCCCAATTCAGTACAATCGCTTCCACATAGAGTTTATGCTTGCATCAAAAGCATTCAGATTTGGCTACTGAGCTGTTACGAGTAGAGCTTGGTCTGAATAGCCACGGTGAAGAAGAGGCGGGAGCAATTAGTAACCTAGTAATTTCAGACTTAGACAGCCACACCAATGCTGATAGCACAACTCCAGAAAATTGTACTTTGTCACCAGAATGCTCTAAAATTAGCTTTATGTGTGTGTCCTTCTCTCATCCTTCTCTTCGTGTATCTCCCCCTCCTCCAACAAATGTTAGCGGATATTGCACACTGTCTGTTTCCATTCCGCTTTACTATGGCCCACGAGGGGGTGGCATTTAATTAATCACTTCCGTGTTTTGCCAAAATTCACTACCCGATTCTCAAGTTTGCATGTCACTTTTGCCAAGCTGGTCAGACCCACGGAACAGAAAAGCAGTCTAGATAAAATAGAAGTAGGTATAATTACAATTCACAGTCACAGAATTTAAATGCCAGGTGCTTTGCATGTTACTTCATTTAAACACAGAGCAATTCCTCAGATGAAAAATTCTACCAGAGCGCTAAAGAGGGCCCAAGACTCCACAACTGGAGAGAGGCAAACGGGGAGTCGTGTCCAGCTGCAAACAAGCCTCACTCAGCCCGCCACCCGCCACTTCCCCCATATGAGAGCTTTAGCAGGATTTTCAACCTACAGGAAAGTTTGAAATGTTTTCTTTTAAACAGAAACAAAATACATGGCTGTATTTTACAACAATGTAAAGTGAGCTTCCTTATAGTTTTTCCTAGTAATAAAAGTGTCAAGGAACTGAACAGTGACTAATTAACAATCATCAAGAAGAAGAAAAATGTTTGGGCTCTATCTATTTAGTGCTTGGGAATAAATTTAATTTAATCCCAATCTATGCTCCTTACATTTTGCAACTGTTGGTCACTAGGCCTGATATTCTGCAAAAGGAAATAAAATGAGATCCATTAAATATATCTTTCTATTAAAAAATAATACACCGTTCCTTTGGAAAGACTCAAAAACCCTCGAGAGTTAAGGGAACAAGAGAACAATCACATACAGAAGGAACATTCTTTGCCGAACTTCTCTGGAGAAGAGTGAACTGAAATGGAAGAAGGCTGTCTCCAGTACCTTCCCGAGAATGCGGAAGGCATGTGTCATCATATCTGCTTAATGAAAAGCATCCTACCTAATGGTTGCTCCGTTACTCCAATGAACTACAAGGCAGGTGGAAAAATTTCAACTTGTCAGTGGGCCCGCTACCCTCACCACTCCGACACCCCACCAAGGCGATTTTCGCCAGCGTAACAATGAAACTTGAGAACATTTAAGTTGGAGAGAAAAAAAAGCTGGAGGAAAACATTTCACAAAGGGGCATGTCTGAATTCAACCAAGTTTCCCAAAAGAGGGACTTACTTTATAGGATTACCGTTTTGGCGGAGAAAGAAATCTTTCCATTTTGGTCTTGATGTTTAGAGAACCGGATAGTCTATACTATCTCCACCTGTTCTTGCCTTCTGTTCCAATCTCATTAGAAAGTAAGGTGTTTTAAAACTGCTATCACCCAAGACCCAAAGAAAGTAGATTTTTCAATTAATTACAGACAAACGTGACAGAGTACCAATGTGTATAGCCTTGCAATGCCGTAAGATAGCAGTCACAGAGCAGAGCAGCTATTACAAAGTCTATTAATTCATTGCTCTGCTCACAGGGACTACGGGGAGAGGGAGAGGGGGTGTGGCAGATATTACTATCTTCACCTTAGAAGTGCAAAAGTTCATGAAAAATCCATCCAAAGTCCCATCACCATGAGATGGAAAAGCCAAGACTAAGCTGCCAAGACCCCTTTTCCTAGTCCTCCATTCCATGATGCCTCTCAAGACTCATAGTGCTTACATAGAGCGCCTTTGTTTCTTTGGTCCTAGTGCATGGTATAGTGAATACAGAAAACAGGCTTATTTGTACTAACGGTCAATACAGCACTTACGGTAGACACACACTTTCATGGACGTTGGGTTCACAGACCCTATAACTGTACTAATGTGTTCTCCTGGAGCTGAGGAGCAATGAGAGGTTTGAGAAATGCAGTGTTTAATCCCCTGCCCAAGGATCCAGTCAAGAATTACACTCCCTGGCTAATGTTACCACAGGCGTATTTTAGGTGTTGAGCTTATGCAAAATTCAAAGAAACCATCTTTCCAATGAAAACCTTAAGAAAAAAGCTTTACGACTAAACACAAACAGCACTATTTATTTCACATCTAGATTACCTTTAATGTCAGATGGCCTTCTTTCCCCTGCCCATGTTCTCACTGGCCTGATTCATGCCATGATTGTGTTCAGCAGAGGTGGGGAACTTCTGGCCAAAAGTTGATCCAGCTCTCACCACAATTTCACACGGCCTTGGCATGTTGACTAAAATTAAATGTTGTCTTTTGGCTGCACCTAATCCTCCATATTAAAAATCAACAAATACAATTGTGTACATATTAAAATAAGCTAGAAGGGGTTTTTGCCCCAGGCAGTGAGCATTTTTGTCTCGTGTTTCACAGGAATATAGCAGGATGTAGGAAATACGTTCTTGGGAGACTATCTGGCAGTGATATCAGGAAACAGCCTCCGCCTGTCGCTTGTAGTGCATGTCCTGGGACCTTGCTGCTCCAGGCCTGCTCTAGATGGCTACAATAGGAGCCTGTGGAAGTGGGCTCTGACCTGAGGGTCTGCCAGTGACCACTGAAGGGACTGGGGAAGAGGCTGGTGGCTGCAGCTACCGACCTGCTTCTCAGGGTGCTCTGGGCAAGCACAGCAGAAATTCAAGGCAGAGACCTCCAAGTGAAGACGCTAGGTGATTTGGACATAAAGAGGGTTGACCTTGGCTAGCTGCTGCCTTGCTCAAGGGATGAGGATGCTGGAGGCACAGACCCAAAGACGAAACGAGGGCAGCGCGCCTCAGGCCGCTTCTGCCCGTGCGTGGCTCTCATGCCGGGACTGCCTCTTTCTTCCTCGTTTCAGTACCTTATTTTCTATTCCACGTCTTTTTTGTCTTTCTCTCTAATTTGCTGATCAGAATTTAGAGTTGAGGCCCATTTTTATATTTTGCTTTTTCCATGAAAGCTTGAGACCTGTTCTTAATTTTCAAAACTGTGAAGTTGAAAATTATATATTTTTCTCTTAAAAGAAACGAAGTAAACCCTGTAAGTTGCTAAACTGACATGCACTATCAACTCCTTTCTGTCCCTTTCCATTGAATAGGCTGGAGAAGCTATTGTGTATGTTCCCATCCCCCCACCAAAGCTCTGCAGCTGGAGATGGCCATGGAATATAGGGAGGGAGAGAGGGAGAGAGGGAGAGAGGGAGAGAGGGAGAGAGGGAGGGAAGGAGGGGCCTTACACCGCTGGACTCGCCTTTCCCTCTCTTTCTGCATCAGGCCCAAACTTGATACCTGAAACTGTGACAGCCATCTTGAGACAATGAGGGAAAGGACAAAATATACAGAGATCCCAGCCTTGACATCACTGAGCTGCATACCATTTCTAGCAGTGGCCTACCACCAGACTGCTAGTATGAGAAAAATTATTCTTAGGCCACCATTCGTCACATTGTCCATTACTTCCAAGCCGAAGCATTCCTACCTGATACGAACTGCTTTTGAGTTTTACTTGACGCTAAATGATTTATTTTCTCTTAGGGTCAATAACTTTCTATGTGAGAAATCTTCCTCTGGTATTTTGAGGATCTACACTTTTCTGTTAACTCTAGTTTTCAAGTAACGTTTTACTGGTATCAGTTCTTCTAAATTTTACAAAACCTGGTTTAGTACACCTAGTTTGACTATAAAATGTTTGATGATCACAGCATTAATTATGCTTTACCCTAGAGTATAGGAGGTTGAATAGAAAGGGAATAAGACCAAAGAAAGAGGAACAGAAATATTTATTGACTGGACAAGAGGAAATAAGCTATCTTATCTGAATACTGGAAACACTCAACTTTTTTCAGTAGCATTTAAAAAATATTGATTTTAGTTATTTCCTTTTATAAGTAAAATAGTTTATGGTGTGTTTTTTGAAAATTGAAATCTACCACATTGGATTACGGTCTATTTCCTGACATTAGGAAAATATTCTATACAGTCAAGGATATGGTACCATAGAACAACTGTCTACATGACTGGCTCTGGTTTAAGGTTTTCTTCCTGATACAGTAAGATGCAGGTCTGACTTAATTTATGGGCTTTTTCTTCAGGGTTTAAACCCTATGTTTCTGATTCCCTGATCGATTCATGAATGAAACCATTCATCAGCCATTTATTGAGGTCCTATGACTCTGTGCCAAGCATTGGTCCACGCATAAAACTTTTCTCCTGGTGATGTAACTTAACAGGTTATTATTTTATCCTCAATCAATCTAATCCTTCAACTATAGATCTGGAATGAGTTGAGGTAGAAAAGACACATCCATTTGAATCAGGCTTCAAAAATTACATTTGGAAATCGTATCACTAGCAAAGTTACTTGAAGGTGTCATAAAATAGAGATGAATGGATTAGAAAGAACGATAAAACATCTCTAAAGATAAAATATAGTAGAAGGATAAAATGGCATACCTAAAAGATCAATGAACCATTACATAAGAAAATTACCTCAGAGATAATCTAAAGGTCTGTTCCATCCTCACTTTAAAGATGTGAAAAGTAGCTGACCTGAGGACCCACAGGCAGTTGTAGCAAAACACAGAACACAAAAATCAGTTCTTAGTCCCAGACTTAGCTCAAAATCAGGATTAACAAAACCACTCAGAGTGACAGTCATATTTGTTAATAATTTCGGAAGACATTTTAAGTTTAACATATTAAAATAACAAAACTCCCAAAGAAAATTAACAACTGAACATTTCTTCTCTCAGAAATTGCTTGTTACCACAGTCCAACGATATCAAGATAACCTCAAACTAAAAAGTGTCATAAGAAAGACAGTGAAAATGCACAAAGACATCCCTAACTATGAACTTGCAAACAGCCTGATACCACTCTAACTTCAGAACACTTTAAAAGTAAACACACATTTCTAGAGCTGACATCCATATTCATGGTTCTATTTTCTTGAAGTTACTAAAATATTATTTGACCTCTGGCACTTTCGAACATCAAGTAACTGTCATTTAACCAATTGTCGTAAAACCAACTGCACAGGTTTTGTTATTTTCAATATTTATATTCCTGCATGGAAAAAAAAAATCTGACCAAGAGGTCGAGTCCAATCTTACCCATGCTTTGAAAAAGCTATGTTTCTTTGCGATCCTGCTCTTCCTTTGTAGGCTAAGGTTTTCAAAACAGCTTTCCTAGTAAGAGCCTCTTCATTGGGTGTTTCCAGTTTTACAGTGAAAAGAAAAACTCCCTGTGTTAGCATCTACTCACATTTGCCGTTTTACAAGAAGAGTGCGCCACAAGCCCCTGCCACTGGGATTTGAAAAGGCTCACAACACTTCACCTTTATGCTAGGCTAAACTCAGGGTAGCCATAAACACTTTGAAGTAATACAAACCAAAATATTCCTGCCAGGCTAAGGGAGCAGTGGAACCGAATTATAATGAGCTAGCAGCTGTCACAATACGACCACAGTAACCAAATCAAAATATCAACTGCTAACCCAGATGAGATCCAAAGGTCATCCTATAAGCCAGCAGCTTTCCTCCGTTCTGATGAAACCTCCATCTAATCCTGCAGTAAAATGTTCCATTGAGCTAGTTTAGAAGCCGGTTACTCTACGGTGGAAAATTATTTAGTGCACTGGTCGAGTACCATTAGTGGAACTAGAACCAAATACCACAATAAGGAAACCGAATCATTCACAAAGGGACATGTAAAAACACAGCAGCTGATGCTGAACTCAGCTGTAGCCAACCATACAAAAGTATCACTTTTCACATCCTTCATTTACCAATGCGTGTCTATAATCTTATTGGCAACTTGCTCATTCAAACAATCTGGCTTTCAATTAAGGCTCTGGAACAATAGAAGGAAAATGCATGCTGAGATCCTTCCTTGGATCAAAAAGTTTTAGCTAGAAAATATATTGTATCCCATTGTGAAAATATTTGGACAGTTACCTGCAAAAGTTTAATGCTCGGCAAAAACAAAACAAAACAGGAAAGTGTTTTAAAAATCCATACTTCTTGCATATTGTTTTTGCCAGGATTTTCAAACTATCCCCATAGCATATAGTTCTCTTAAAAACACTCAGACCCATGACCCCTCTGTCCTATTAGCATATTCTAAAACCTCCCCACTGACCACCTATAAAGGTTTAATCAAACTGTTTAAAACTGTAGCAAATAAGTTTCCAAAGATCAAGTGTACATTATTATGAATAATCATAGGTAGTTACAAGGAAGAAGTGATCTGTTTTCTCTTCAATACAAAACAGGATATAGAAATTCAAACAAGTAAAAATGAAAACTGGCTTGTCTCTACCCCATGGAAGCAACTAGTGACGACTCAGGAAATGTCAGATAAAATAGCATTGTCAATTGGCCAGCGTAGGCAGTCAGGTAGATGACGCCGGGATTAAATTTCTCAAGTCCTCCAGACTCCCCCAGACCAACAGAAAAACAAAAAGCGATGCACACTTATTTAAAATAAAAATTAAAAAAAAATTCGGGGCTTGCTGCTTTGCTTATTTTAATCGTGTTCTTTAAAGAAGACAATACAACTTCCAAAACTTTGTATGGCAACTCTAACTACAGATAGCGATGGAAGGAGCAGTGCAAGTGCAACCTTACAGCCAAGAAGCGTCATTAATTCTAGCATAACAGGCATGCGTGTGCACACGCACGCACAAGTGCACTTATGTTCCTTTGTTTATTTTTAGTTTAGGGATTCATAAACTATCAAATGGGGTGCTACATTCAGATATGCAAGCTTATTTCTACAAGGAAAAATTAACGGAGACACTCTATAACTCTTATAGATTATAACCCATTTTGCATGAATTTGAGATATACAAATAAATTGAGTTTTATTATTTTGGTGCCAAACGTAAGTGTTATATTACAAAAACTATAACATTTATGCAAAGCCATTCATGTGAAATCAAAGAGTTCAAAATTATGAAAAAAGAGTTTTGTATCTATAAAAGGTTTATGAGCAAATGTTAGCGATGCCTGCATTATTTCTCCAAAATAGTGTGCTGCCATAAAGCACAAAATATATAATATCAATTCACTCCCAAAAGGAGAGAGTAGATCATTACTTTTTCCTTTTCTTGTAATAAACTAAATCTCACTAACTGAACAGTTTCCAAAAAAGAAAAAAAGAAAAAGAAAAAAAGATCAGGTCATCTGCAGTTAATAACTCTTTCCCGTAAAATTAGTGTCACTTATTTCTGTAGCAGACGCCTAATTCAGTTACAAGCCTGATTGATTTGACAATAGAGAATCTGGTCCAATAAAGTGGCTGATTTATTTCTGATGCTATAGCTTTTACCCTAATGTGACATCACAGTAGAATTAGGTCACTGACATGTAAAGAAATCCTTTGTAATCTTAATGAAAACTAAAGATTCTGAGAGTGGATATTGGAGTATTGTCAAAAACTTCCATTCAAGTCTAATACCTTCTTTTGGTAGGATGAGAATTTCCGCAAAAATCATAATGCAGAACATGAATTTGGACACAAAGAACAGTTTAGAATATACCATATATTCTGAGCTCAAACTGTTCACTACGCTATTAAACCTTATTTTTTCTTTGTCTCCCTTTGTAAATTGGTTGCCTTTAATTTCTTGAAGGTGACCTATCGTCTCCTTGCAAAGATGCAGCCTAGCACCAAGCATCGCTCATCTCAAAAGTGGTTTCATTTTAAATAAACAGCAGCTTGAGCCAAATCAATGAGAATCTTTGTTCCTGAATCTAGCCCTGAGATCCTCAAGCCAATCATGAAGGCGTTTGGGATGTGAGACATTATAAGGGTGGGAAGAGTTTTTAATGCAGCATCATAGTCAGTTCTCTAAAAATATTTTTTAAAAATTCTTCTCCAAACTAAAAATGCAAGGTATTTCAGAGTTGTTGAAATGTCTTTTTTCTCCCGTTTTCCTTTTTTGCACACTGCGCCATGCCCTCTCACTCTGAGGGCGACTTTCCTGACCCCAGTCTGACACCGCACCGTTAATGTCAGATAAACCATTTAGCCCAAGCACAATTCTTTTCTGTGCAAAAATCTGCTTGAGGTGGAAAATGTAGCAGTTTGTAAACAATAAAGAGCCATGTTTCAGACCAGACAGCTTATCTAACAGAGAAGTCCTTTCATTGGTAACAGTGGGTGGGAGCCTCCGGACATAGTAGCATTTCCTATCACAATGCAGGAGACTGTCTTGGCCTCCATATTTAAGAGTTTAATGGGACGGAGGGCAGACAGGATAAAAGAACACAGCTGACATCGACTTTCAGCTTAAACAACAACTAAGTGAAAAGAACTCTTTTCCCTCCAGCTCTAGACTCTCAGCCCACTTATATTTTAAACACTATTTGGACTGTGAAAACAAATTTGGTTTGTAAAACAGTTGCCCATGAGGACACATGAACAAGAAGAATTATTTAATATCTTTGTATTGCTTGGTGTATTCTGTAATATTCATTTATCAACAAGGTACTCTTGATCTGTTCTTTGGGAAAGCTTTTTTTTTTTCACGCATATAACAAACTTCTAAATAGGAGAAGTAATTTTTTCTATTTTACTTACTTTAGCTCATCAGAGGATAGTTACAGCATCTTCTAAGGAAGTTCTTTAATATACTCTTTAGGTGCTACTTCTCAAGATTTATATTTTCAAATTAATTTTTTATTCTATTTTATTAAGTCAGGCGAGGATGAATAGAGGAGTGATGGCATTAGAATTTAAAATTATTACTAGTCATTGAAGAGTTGAAAGTTGTTCTTTAAATTTGAAGTTGACAAGTGTATCTAGTCATCTGTATCTGTATATCCTGAAACAGGAAGCATGTTGCACCTTCCTATACACAACTGATGAAAAACTGGGTTTCTTGTTTTAGCTACAAAGTTAAAACATAAATATGAACGTTACCATTTTAAAGTAAAAAAAAAAAAGCAGAAATATAAAAACAACCTATGATCAAAGACAACTTTGTGGTTCTCAAGGTTGGGATGATACTTAAAGGCACAAACATACAATATTATCCATTAAAAATAAATTGTTAGTGTTTCTCTGCTTTGTCTACTTTGTGTTAAATGCTGAAATTCCTGTAGGTGGATTTAATGGTGATTTTTGGAGAAAAAAAAAAAAAAGACTGAGATTCAAGGACTATCTACAACTCAAATAACAAGTATAGTTCCAAGGCTTAAAATACCGGGAGTTCTTTAGAAGCATTTACAGTTACGGTTTCAAACTGATATAATTACGGCTGTGTGTTTTCCTTGGAGTATGGTCCAATGGCCTGTGCCAAGAAATTAACTTCATTTATTGATGGATTTGCAATAGAATTTGGCCAAGTTGAGAGATTTACTAATATTGTGAAAAACTCACATTTACTAGAACAAAGATCATTTTTCTTTTTTCAATCAAATGTAAGGTAACCAGCTTTAAGACCTTTTAAGCCATTATGCATTACTTTTTTCTGGCTCAGGTTATTGCTATTAAACAAACATCCTATAGAGTAGTCAGAGCAGAAAACTGTGCTAAGAACGCTACTGCAAAGGGCATGCTGGAAACCTGCAGTGTCTCAAACAGCTCACTTCCAATGAAGTGGGAGGACTAGACCACTAGCACGCAAGTTCACGCCTTAATAATTACACAACCAGATTTTACAATTCAACTAGAACACACCGCTACTCTCATTTAAGCACACTAAACCTATTAAGCACATTATACCTACTAAGAAAGGGGTTTCCATCACCCCTTTTAATAAAAATTCACAGCTAATATTGACTATATCACATTGCCCACTGGCAGGCCCAATGACATTTCTATTTTAAATATTCACCACTTTGATCTCATCAACCTTACCTTAGAAAACTACCGCTGCAATGTTGAAATTGTGATAAGTGCTTTGTGTCTAAGGAAGACAAAATTTCCATGTAGATTTGATATCACTGAAATTCTGTAATTCTACATGGTTGTCGTGCTTAGTTCTTTATGCGCTATTACCAAGTATAGACTATCAATATTTTCCTGCAATTTAGAATTACTATAGTGAACTGACTAAAGATCTAAGTTCCTAAAAACAGAACATCCGTCTGGGCTTGTGTTCTCCCGTCCATAGTAAAGCATATTAATTTTTAAAATCATATTAATTTAAAATTTCTCTTACTTTGTATTCTGGAATTGACAAAAGGTGGAGAGAGATTGTCGTGTGACCCAAGGTCCCTGCTGGTCATATGGTCATAGGGAGTCCCATCTCCATAGTTCTGTAAATAAAATAATAGCATGTTTCAATTTTACATTTAAAAAAATCAGCACATAAACATGCCCCAAAGAAATTGGAGTCCACCATTCCGACCTGGGAACCTCATGATTAGAAAACTGCATCTTCACGCGTACGTACAGTGGGTAAATGAGGGATCTAGAGTCTGCAGAGTTCCATTTTCCTCATAGTTACTGTGAAATCCAGTGAATAATAATAACAATAGCAACTGCATGAAATTGTCGACATGATTAAATGAAATAATGTATGTAAAACACCTGACATCAAATACACTGCAAATATTAAAAGTTATTATTTTGGGCATCTGGGTGGCTCAGTTGGTTAGAGCTTGTGCTCTTAACAGGATTGCCAGTTCGATTCCCACATGGGATGGTGGGCTACGCCCCCGCAACTAGATTGAAAATGGTGACTGGGCTTGGAGCTGAGCTGCGCCTTCCACAAATAGATTGAAACAACTACTTGACTTGGAGCTGATGGGTCCTAGAAAAACACACTGTTCCTCACTAAAATTTCTTCAAAAAAAAAAAAGTTATTATTTTGATAAGCCAACAATATATATTTTTTTTTAATAAAACAACACGGTTGTGCTATAGGGAAAATTTTCCCATAGCCTGTAATGAATTGCTTTCGGAAGACCAAGGTAGAGCCTTTTAAACAACATTTGGTTTTTATGATATTGAAATTTCAGTGTTTTTGGTATAGTTGTTATTGTGGTTATAAGAGAATTGGATCATTCTATTAAGTAATTAACACATAGACTGTTAAAATTATTACAATATGACTACAAATGAACATCGAAACTTAAGCATAAATTAATACTTCTGTATTTGGACAAAGTGTGCCACAAAAAAATGGTTTTAAAGCAGATATTAATTTTTAGCAGAAATTTGCCATTATTAACTCATTGTTTCCATGGGAAATTGAAATTAAAATGTTTTCAAACTGCCCAGTCACTTAATTTTAACAGAGTAATTTGATAACAACTACAACAAAAAAAGCCATTCTGCTTAGCTGGTTGCACTGCCCGTAAAGACTAAGTCAAATTTACTCAGAGGTGTCAGTTGGCATGTTAGCCAAAGGGCAGAATCTGCCCACACAACAAAGACGGATGCTGTATGAAAAGTGAAAACGCATGTCACCTCATGAGAGAGTAACTGGAACCCTTACCTGAGCATTCCAAACAACCTTGTTTTCAACTGCCTTTCCTCATTTATAAAAATTAACTTGAACGATGCTGCAATCTAATGCAGTCAATATGTCAGTATATAGACAGATGTCACATTTTAAATACCTGGGATTGGTTGTACACTCACTCATTCGATACCAGGCATTACATAATACTAACTATTATTTATTAAGTGTCCTCATCCCAAAGAGTCTATGAAAAGCTTACTCTACATTATCTAATGTAAACCTCAGCACAGTACTGCAAGGGAGCTAATGATATCAGCACTTTAAGATGAGAGAAGAGAGGCTTAGCATGGTTGCGCAGGTACAAGTCACCCACAGTAATCTGTCTCACGCAAACTCCCTGGATTTAGAAAATATAAATTGCAAAAACTGATTCAAACTTATGCACCATCATAGTCCCTGAACACAGTGGCAGAACAGTTCATGAAAACTAAATAAAAGTCAGAATGATCCTAAATCGGCCTTGTTCTCAGAAATATAATTAAAAGTACTACGTGTGTGTATGAAACTGAGAAATTGTAAGACATTAAGTAAGGCCGAATGCACTGAACAATAGAGAGAAGCGCTGTCATCTTCCACACTCGCTGTCAAGGGGAATGGATTTATTGCCAGTGCAGACTGTAACATGAGGAGGAGGAAAGATTTCTTCAACTCATCCATATAACGCATTAGAATGTCAACCTCGACAGCTGGTGCAAGGGCTCAACAAAGTTACTGGTAGGCTTAGAGAGCCTGCTGTATCCTGAAGACTACAGTGAGGACCACGAGGCCAAAGGACATGTGGAAATAAATGGGTAACGACGGCTCGCTGCAATGTCCTCATTTTGATAGCTTGATTACCTTCCTTGCCTCTTATGCCAAAATAGAGCCCTCCCCGAACCCTAAATTTATGTGTGTACCGAAGAGTACAACATCACCCTCCCTACAGAACACTTCATCTATATAGCTGCTTGGGGGAGGTGCAGATGTTTGTTGAGCGATGTGCTCTATTTTTAATTTGGGGTATCATGTGCAGATTATAAAAGCTGAAAAAATAGATTTTCAAGGGCCTAGAAGTGATTCACCTGAAGACAGATTATATATCAAACAGTTCATATTTAGGTTGGAAGGAACATAAAAGATCCACTGGCTCTGCTTCTTCATTTTACAAATTAGGAAAATGAAGATCGAAGAGGGAAAATGACATGCCCAAGGTCATATCTACACGAAAACACACATTGCCTAACCACTCCACTCCCACCTCATTCCATGGGCTTCCCATTACACCCTAACTCATAACCGCATCACGAAGGAAAACCATGGAAGAGAGTAGCAAAAACCAGAGGCCAAGTCAATGAATGAACCCAATGGGTGACCAATGGCACTGCTGGTGGAAAAACAACATGTTTCCAAAGTGAAATCAACTGAGATTTATTATGCAGATTATACTGGTAGGCTAGAATTTATGTCATCAGTAGTCTATTTACACCAATACATTACAGAGATACTAGGATTTTTTTCCAAAGCTGTGCCATCTACAACAAATAACTTTCTATAATACTAGATCAATAACTGGCAAAGCAAGACCAAATATTTAATGAAGAGATTTTTCTTCTGGTTAGCAGAAGTGAAACAGGTGTCAAATTCAATAATAGCATCCAGTAAGAGAATGAAAAAAAAAAACCAAAAAACAAACACAAGCTGATCCTCATTAAATTTGGTATGCACATATATCTGTGCAGTTGTGTGTGTACGTGAGAGAGACTCACCTTCAGTTTGTCAATTTACATATGTGGGATGTCTGGTTGTGGGAGAAAAGATTAGATATACTCACCCTGGATGGGCTTGGATGTCCTCCATTCCCCCAGGACCCTGAGCTACTTCTGTCTTCTACATCTAGGGACAAGAGAAAAGTTCTTTAGGCTTTCTTGCAATAATTCTTTCTTTTTGTATATGCACTTTTAAATTAATGTTTCAAATTAATCTCCTGTTGCCTTTAATTAAGCATCAGGTACGGGGCTAGTATGAAGATAGTGGCTTCTGACCCATCTGCTTAAATTAACTCATTTAAATTCACAGCAGAAATGAACTGGACCCTCAGGAACCAGAGGTATGAACATAAAAATTACTTCCATCTTCCACAGCATTTCATAGCCTCAACTTCTATACACGTGAAACTGCACTTAAAACTTTTATTTAAATCTTTCGGACAAAATAAGTGTAAAAATGCATTAACACAACCTTAATACAGAAAAAAAAACACAAAAGTTAAATTCAGGTAAGTATTGATACTAACAGTGGCAGCATCCACACCATAATGCTCTTGAATACCTTTTGGTCTCTAGCCAAGGCTTGTCACACCAGACAACAAACACGCAACAAAATATACAAGACAAAAGAAAAATTCAGTTGGCTATTGCAACTAATACATTGCAAGGATATTAGGATTTTGCTTTTCAAGTTTTTTAAGTTAGGACAACACTGTCTCAGTATTTTAACTTTTTAAATAGATTTAGCCACCTGGCCTATGATCCTTAATCTGGGCATTGAGATGTGGAGATTCGAGTGATTAAAGCAATGTTTTATTTTGATAAATGATGGTGAAGAGACCTACATGAACTGCTGAAAAGTTGGAATTCTTCTAAAATCTGTCACAGCGAAGCTCTAACGCTGACCAGATTACAAAATGCTCAATCAGTGCTTCAAGTGGCAAATGCTCAGGATGGAGAATAGCACAGCTAAGTTATATTAATTGCTTAAAACATAAAAGTGTTTTAAAGATCAGTCACTCTATATTTAGAAATGGCTTTGAGATTTCTGATGAAAGGCCCTTTCTAAGTATGAAAAGTTTCACTGTTCTATTATTTTGATCACGGCTGATAACAGACGGCCATCACAAACTTGCTCTGACAGAGTGGGAGGTGGAGGTGTGAAACTTTGGTTCAGCAGACATAATTCCATGTACTGTGTTTCCTAACATTTCAGCGATACTGTTTATTCTCTTAATGCACTACTGTCATTCCTTTTATTACTGCCATTTTATTATCACTCGAAGTAATCACAGTATCATTAATTGATTTATTATGGGGTACAGTGGAACGCACTGTGTTTTAGAATATCTTAAGAGATTGAATAGCAACAACGATAAAAAAAACACACAACTATTATCACTAAACTTGAATTCCTTCTTTTTAAGAACTAATTATTTTAGTTCCTTTTTTGGTGCTTCAGAAGATAACGCAACTGCAAATGGATGTCCCCTGTGGACAGCTAAAATCAGGGACTGTGAGCTTTAAGGAACGTCAACAAAGGAGACTGCATCTAATAATCTGCAGAGAAAGTGCAATCCTTTCCCCAAATCTGCTGTTTAACAACCCAACTCCTGGCCCATCCTGTGTATGCTGAACCAGAGGACACAATGGAGTGACTTAGAACCCTTTGGATTCTCACACGAATAACTTCTGTAGCCTACATGGTTCTCTTCATCCTTAACCAAAAGTCAAGTATTTTTCAACAACAACAAAATAAATAAATAACAGTATAAGTGACAAAATCTGTCAAACACTGCAGGTTTTCAGAAGTCTGGCACGTCTTGAACTCTTTTTAATCTGAAACAGCCAGTCTGGATTCATTGGAGGGATTTCTGCTCTTAAATTTGGCCTCAAAATAATGAAGGAACAGAGTGGATTCCTATCTCTACCGTAAGATGTCCTATTGCCGGGACCCATTTTATCCTTTCAATTTTCAAAGAGGATTTTCGACATGAAAAGTAGGCAGAGACAAGGAAGAAAGAGGACCGTGGTCATGCCCAGCTAGTGGTTCTCCAGCCTTAGCAATTTTGGCCCCTACAGGACATTTGGCAATGTCTGGGGGCATTATGAGTTGTCACAACTTGGGGGTGGAGGGCACTACTAGCATCTAGTGGGTAGAAACCAGAGATGCTTCTAAACATCCTACAGGTACACAGAACAGTCCCACACCACAAAAAAAATGTTCTGGCCCCAAATGAGAAGCTCTGTGCTACAGGAAAAACCATATGAAAAAGCAACAAGAAAAACACTGATTTGGAGAATAGATATACTACGATTTGATTTATATTTTAGTGCTAACTCTTACTAAATACACAGTGATTTGTGCATTTTAACCCAGACCTGAGCTGGACTGTTTCAAGAGGCCTTCCTATACACCTTCTGTCTACAAAATAAAGCAAAAACGATGGTCACCCAAGCAGCCTGCTAATTAGCAAGCAGATAAAACACATCAAAACTTGAGTATTCCCGACTGGGCAATTTCAAAAGCGAGCAATCCACTAATTAAAAATGCTGGAAGTCTAGCTTTTTCAAAACAGGTTAAATACTGGCTAGGTTCCTTCACAAATAGATTCCCAACCAATCACACTGGACTGCTCTTTTGCCATCCTTTCCCATGTCCACCTTTCTCATTTCCTGATCTCACGCTGCTGCTACTTCCTCCCGTTGGTTGACTGCTCTCTTTTGAACAGGCTTCTCCATCCCATGCCTCCTGTTAGAGCCAGAAGATAAGGACAAATCTCTAGCTCTCCCAAACCTAAGAGAACAATCCTACAATTTCTGATTATAGTTTATCTTTGAAAAAAATACCTGTGTACCTGGTGCTCACTCATCCATAGCAAGAAGACACAGGCTATAATGGATGTTTGTAACTCATAATGATTGTAAACATGCTACCTTTGCTTCCATCTTCCCTCCCACTGAGCTTCCTCAGGCCTGCCAGTTAGTCAGCATGCATTTCCTCAACAACTAGTCCAGCACATCTCAAAGTGCCTCTGCGGACCGCCCTACATCTGAGTCACCGGCCATGCTCATTTCAGCATCTGAGGATCTGTGAGACCTAGTGGGGCTGGATCTCTGGGGATGGGGCCAAGAAAACACCAACTATAAAACAAGCAAACAAAAACGTGTTTTTAACAAGGTCCCCACGTAATTTCACATCCAGGGGAGTCTGAGATCCCCTAGCCTACTCTCTTGGGAACACAAGACAGACGCATGTCCCCCACCACCAACAGTTGCCTGTCTCACTGCCTATCTTAAACCCCCTGCCTAGGCTGCCAGTTTTAGCAGCACTCAATACACACCCATCACAGCTGTATCCCTGCTTGCCCAGACTAACCTTCCATGTGAACCGTGCACATGGCCGTCCATTACTCCCTCCTCAAGTACCTGAACACTGCACACACTTTTATATCTTCATGGTTTGGGACCTCTATTTCCTTTGCCTGAGCTGTTCGTCCTATCTCAAAAAGTAATAGCAGCTCACAATGAGCTTAAATATGCGTCAGGCACTGCTGAGCACTTCAATGCACTCGAAGTATTCCCATTTTATAAATGAGAACACTGAGGCTTAGATGGGATAGAAAACTCCCCCAAGGTGACAATAAATGACAAAGCTGGCCAACACAGGTGCTTCCAATGCTCAGAGCCAGTAAGTGGTCCCCCGTATTACAAAAATGCCCCCTCTAAGAACTGCCAATCTCGCCATGGTGACATCAAATGTCACCTCCAGTCACTTCTCCCCAGACAGAGTGAAGTATTTATTTGGGAGTCTGGGCTCATTCTTGGGTCCACAAAACAATACAGAATTATATACAATACAAATATAACAGTAAATATTTGAAGAAATCAAGAGACTGAAAAATATAAACAGGAAAGCGATAAAGCCAGAGGTGTCGTGAACTTATCAAAACGTACACTTTGACAGGCTGGAGGGGGGGTTAAAATTCTAGAAGCTACTGAGTGGGCAAAGCAAAGAGAGAAACAAGATTCACAGCACGCATCAGAGGAAAACAGATCGTTCAGGAAATCCATGAAGGTCACATAGTAACACAGGAAAACTTCCAGGGACGGAAGCCATCTGAGTAGTTTTTTCTCACTTCTCCCTGTGCTGCTGCCACCCTCTACCCAAGATGAGAACCACAGAAAGACCATAACCCAGGCAGCAGGAGGGAATGCAGACTAGCAAGTGGATGATAGAAATTATTCTTTCATAAGACTAAAATGGACTCGATTGCTCAAGATTTTTCTAATTTTACCCTGTACTAGGACAGACATAGTAACTTTCACGGGATTGACAGTTTCTTTAGGAGGCAGCCTGACAATCCACAAACTTACATTTTATTTCAGTTGTTCTGCACAAGTCCTCTCTAAAATGTCTGACATTTCAGCACCAAAACACCAAAGCGAGGTTTGGGCAGAAGTAGGACCAAACATTCCATTTAGAGAAAAGATATACAGACATCATTTTCAATTTCTATGATTTCCCATCTACATTCATTAAACTTGTGATTTCACTACTCAAATTTCCACTTTGCTTATATGGACCACGAAATCAAAGCTATCAGTTAGACCAGGAAACACAGGACTGGGAACTGGGATGGAAACCCGGATTTTAGTAGCGACTCTGCATTAACCAGCTTTATGGCCTGAGCCAGTCCCTGTAATCTCGGAACCCGTTTTTCTCGACTGTAAAATAAGTGGGTTTGCTTTCCATTCTTGGAAATAGGGCAGGCTATTACACACGCACGCACGCACGCACGCACACACACATGTGCACGCACACACACACACATACGTGCACACACACACGCGCGCGCGCACACACACACACACACACACACACACACTAAAAATGATGGATAAAAATTTGTTTTATCTTCCTTAAAATACCAATGAGCTGACTACAGAGTAAGGAATTATCAAGCGAAAATGAAAGTGAAAGCTGGAACCCAGGGAGGAAGAAAAGACATTTTGCCCTGAGGATATCTGCCAACCTAGAAAATGTAATGGCCCCTTGGGTCTAAGAGAACAGAAGTGAAAACCCAGGACCCACCCAAAGTAGGTATTTAACAGGAGATAAGGGATAATAGGACTTCCAACTTCAAGTAGTTATTATTAAAGTAAATGCGTTAATTAATACTTGCTAAACACTTAGGGGAGCACCTGGCCCATAGTAAATACTCAGTAACCAATATCTGCCATGAGAGCCTAATACAGCCCAAAATCTAGATAACTAAACCACATAACTATGTAAAATTGTGATCTATTCAAGGAAATCTGAGTCTCACATTTTTATGATTACTAGTTCTGTTAAACAGACTTTCAAATATTCTCCTGGAATTTAGAAATAGCCAATATGCTTAAAGTAAACAAATCTCACCTTCTCCATAAATCTCTACACCACAATCACAGGGAAAATTCAGTAAGCATAGATTTGTTTTGTGAGTGAATTTACCTTTAGAATATCCTCTCTACATCGCACCACTTCAACATATTTCTTCTGTGTGCTGTATAAATGATAAGCTGTCAGAAGTTATGCATACTGACCAATGGCCCAAGCTTAGAACGTAGACTAAATATCATGTAGGCTTAAACTTGATTTGAAATGAACAAGTGTGAGAGTTACCTAACTGCTGATTTGGCGTAGTTAGAGTTGTGTGTTGGTTCTTTCCATACTTCAGGCCCAGATCATGCCAAACACCCTAGAGTTTCATGAAGTCAGAAAATAACCAGAGGGGTTTTCTTCATTGTTCTAAGAATGTACAAATTCCTACTCTTCTAAGAATATACTGATGCCTCAGTGAAAGCTTTGCCACACTCAGAATGCATTGCGGGACTGAGGCTAAGTTTTTCCTGGGATGATAAGCACTCTGAAACATGTTGAAGTCTACCCCGTCTTACATCCTTCGCTCTGCAACAACAAGTACTGTTAAATGTCCTCCACATCATCATGGAGACTCACAGACTGCGTACATCTGTGGCTCCTACTAATTTCCTAGTCCAGGAAGAACCCTTGGCTGAGCCCTCCACACAAACTGAGATGGCATATGCTCTCCGTCAGTGCCAGATGAATTTAGAGTTCAAAATATTTCATCAGCAAAGAGCGTGTTAAGGATGTGCACATTTTCATTAGCAGGCAGTATAATAAGAGCTTTCAGGAGAGTAATCTGAACTCAAATTTGAGTACTAAGACAGGGGAAGGAACAGTGGATGAGCTTCAAATGTTGATAGACAATGTCCACACAACCATGATCACTTCTTTCTGTTTCTGTCAGAAAGTGAGTGATAATGAGTGATCTGAGCAGTGAGTGACAAGGCACTTCCAGCCCTTCCCAAACCTACTGAGCAAAAGATGAGGGTTGTGGCGAGGCGTCCCACACAAATTCTAAGGTCCTTCAAATATAAAGAACAGACACCAGGGCTTTCCATTTTCATACGACTGCCATCAACATTAGCTTTCTCAGCACTAATGGGCTTCCTTATGAAATAAATCTGAAAACTCAAAGGTCAAGAACAAGATGATCTTATATTGGATTGTCAGAAAAGTCATGACCTATTTTTTTCTATGTTTTTTTGTCGCAAAAATCCGTCATGACTTTTCCGACAACCCAATAGTTTATATAAATAAATAAGCTGTATAAGGAAGGGTAAAATATGTATCCACTGGGGAAAGTATAGCGTAGGAAAATTTGTTCAGGGGGGAATGATTCCAATATCTTAGCCCTTACTAACTTCCAACTTAAACTTCCATTAATGTGTCCTTTAGAACACTGTTTAAAACAATATTATTTTCCTTAAGTTCAAAATAAACTATTTTTTTCTAAACTGTACACTAAATAACCTCAGATATTTAAAATATGGAGTTAAATGCATTTTACAGTGCTACAGAACAGGAAAAGAAATTCAGATAATATGCAAGTAACTAAATAAAACACATAATTTTGTTATAAATATGGCAGTAGTGTTCCTTATTCTGAAATTCAGAAATCTTCTTGAAACTCAAAGTGTACAGAGTTCTGTTATGAAATCGAGACAAGAGTAACCTTGAAGTCTTTATATCAATCCATACAATTTGGAAGTACCAATGGCAACCTAACTTGAATAATATTTTAACTTGAATAATCTAACAGGAAATATTGGGTTGTCGGAAAAGACATGACGCGTTTTTGCAACGAAAAACAGAAAAAAATACGTCATGACTTTTCCGACAACCCAATACATGGGTGTTATCTAGCACGCTTCCATTTCCAATGCGTGACACTGACCAGCCAGTTTCTTCCTCTTCAAGAGAAGTTAGTCCTTTCAGGATCCCTAAGCAAGAGCCAAGAAAGAAGAAGAGCCATGAATAACTGAGGCAAGAATCCAATAATGTGAACTCTACATGCCTCCTTTGACTTTCTGAAGTGTAACCATTCTAAAAGCACTTAATAAAAATCAGTCTTACTAGATAATGTTGTGGGAGGGAGGGCTTATTTCAAAATCAGTTGAGAAGAACAGACGGAAATAAACTGCTATATCTACAGATTTTGAAATATACCACCTAACTCCAATATTACATAAAGAAGCTTCAAAGTACCTAAATGTAAAGTGAATATAATTTGGGGAAATTTTTAACTAGATGCTTCGTACCTCTTAAAGTTGCATTTTCAAATATGCATTACAAAATGTAAGAAGTAAAACATAGATACTTCAGAAAGTAAAATGTTAAACAACAAAGGAATAAAAATTGTGAAATATGCTTCATTTCATAATAGAATATATAACTCTGATAACATGGACATGTGATTATACATGTATTTTTCAACTCACACATGTAATTTTTATGTTTCAAAATCCATAATCCTGTGATGACTTAAGATATGCAAATTGATATTTAAAATGCCTATTTGATAAATAATTTATTACATTTATTCCAATGGAGAGGGAAAAAAGAGCCAAGATGAAACATATGACAGTTTTATCTTTTCTTCTTTTTCCCCTCTATACCTCTATTCTCCCTAGGGTACCATTTGTGAGGCTCTGAGAAAGGGCTGCTGGCTTAATTGAAATATTTGTAGGCTGTAATTGCTCTGCATAACCACAATGGTCCACTTTTCCCAAATGGCATCCGTTCCTCCAGCTTTCCTCTTTTTCTTCTCTTTCCTTTTATACTTTGAAAATGTCTACTTCTCCTGCTTCTTGTAGTCTCATCTCATCTCATCCCCTACTCCAGATACTTAACTAACATTGGTGAAGCCAAACAGTTCGACATATTCAAAAATCTCCCCTACAATCCAGTTTTGCTTACAATGATCACTCCCATAAACTGATTTTCATTCTCTCCTTTCGGCACCCCCGCCTTCTACCTGTGTTTAACACTGCAGCCTCTGACCTGGCAATGACAAGCAATCAATCTTACATGTTATCTTCAGGGGTCATGTCTTAGTTTTAGGCCAATTTTCTTTGTATTTAGGCTCAAATGTGCAAACCGCACTATATTACTCTGCAAAACATCAATGAGAAGGCTTAATTAAGTAACACTGACAGATAAATCCATTTCTTTCACAGTAATCAAATCAAAGCAGGTTGACATAACACAGGAACTTAATACAGTTATTCCCTTGTAATTGGAAAAAGGCCCTTTACTTCTCATTAAAGCAATCTTCTGGGTATTGGCATAATAAGAAGGCTCAGAGCTTTAATACTGCCCTATAAAAGTCTCAAGATACAGACCCCTTAAGCAAACAAGCCAGATTATCTAATTCCTTGATCACAGCAGAACATGTAGTTCCTACTGTTTTAAACTACTAATTCTTTATCTCTGTTGCAATTAAAAAGAGGTAAATCAGTATCAAACACATACAATGAAAATCTATAAAAAATGCATAAACTGTTTACAGTTTTATAAACCTATCTCCACATGTACTTGAAGGGAAGCAGTCCATTAAAAATAAATTTGAAATACTTCACAAATGTGAAATAGTAATAGCTTAGATCAGGGGAATAACCTCTTTATTTTTACTTAATGGGCTCAACAGGATGCATTTTGCCTAAATATACAGTGTGATCCTCAACCATACAACTTTGATGATCAGAATTGTGAGAGAATGGCATTTGTAAACGAACATATAATTTTTATAGCATTTAAAGAACAGTAAGTCACCTAGTAAACTGTAGGCTGCTCAGGCCAGACTGAAACCCACAAAGAATACATTATACCAAGTTCATACTCCCAAACTAAGCAAAGTCAATTTTCACCTTTTCACTCCAAATTTCAGGGAGTTTCTGCTACTTGTCTAATGGCACCTGACATATAATCTAGGCTTGTGATTCCCAAATGTGGCTAACCATCAAAATCCTCCACAAACCTTAAAAAAGAAACAAAACACCAAAAAACAAAAAAACAAAAAAAAAACAAACAAAAAAAAACACCACGGATATTCTGGCCCCACCTAGACAATAAGAAAGAAAAGATCAAGGATTGAAGTCAAGAAAAAATATATTTTTAAATTTTCCTGTGTTTCTCTACTTTTTTTTATTTTAAAAGATTTTAAATTACAATGCAGTTAAAACTATGTAATTTGCTGTGTCTCAACCATCCGCGAATAGGTTGTTGCATCAGTCATATCCTTGTATCCCTAAGTACTTCTGTGTGTATCTCCTAAGAACAAAACCAGTATAGTTATCAAAATCAGGAAATCTACTGTTGATATAATGCTTTTATTTAATCCATAGTCCATGGTTGACAACTGATCTCAAGTACAATAAACACATTTAACCAAACACAAAAAAAAAAAAGAAAGAAAGAAAGAAAGAAAAAAAAGTCCAGCATTACTCACTGCATTTAACCAGCATCTCTCTCTCATCTAGTATTTTAATCACTAACAGTTCCTCGGTCTTTCTTTTCTTTTTGTAATATTGGCATTTTTGAAGAATACAGACCAGTTATTTTATAGATGTTTCTTAATTTGATTTTATCTGATGCTTCCTTGTGATTATATTTGGGTGGATATAATACTACAGAAGTGGCCTACTATCTTCCCCAGGAGATCACATACAGAGCCACATGACGGCATGGTGGTCTGCCCCCTTCACCTGTTATGCTAATTCCATCACCTGGTCAAGGTATAATATTATGGGATTCTCCACTGTATAATTACAACTTTTCCCTGTGCAAGTAATCAGCAATATATGGGGAAATACTTGAAGAACATTACAACTAATTTTTAATTATGCTCTTATAGAAAAAAAAATTGAAACACAAAAGCACATAAAGTAAAGAGTGAAAATTCCCCCATCTTCATATCATTGATAACCCTTAACGGTTTCCTAGGCAGCCTTACAGATCCTCTGGTCTGTGATCAACTGGTTTTTAAAACCACAGAAATATAGGGCTATAAATGCAAAACTTGACTGGAATTTCTGTCTTATCTGAATTGGTAAGAAATATTCCTCAATTGTTTATGTATGTGCTAGTAACATCTCAATGAATACAATTATTAGTGCTAGATAACCATGTCACCTAGGTGGGGGTGGGGAGGACAGCGACTAAAATAAATAAATGAAGACATATTATACTATTAACTTTGAAGGAATTCAGCCAAGATAAAGACATGATTGAACAACCCACTGGTGAATCAATGCAACACACAAAGCCAATGTAAGTGATCCATTCTGGAGTCAGTGCTGCCGGAATGGCTGTCCCTTGCATCTTTGCACGATGTTCTATAAACCACTGTGTAAAAAGGAGATCCAACCATAGCAGCAGCACCTCCCAATTGAAATCAAATGGATAGAGAAGTACACTTATGATCGGCAGAGAAAAATCTAGCAGGGTTTACATGCGTCAGCAAAACAAACAATCAAACTAGGAAACAGACCTAAAAGTTTTTTAAAGTGGGAAGTAAGCTAACACCTTAAAAAGAACATATTTTCCCACATTTAGAGATCAGGTGTATAAATGAACTAGCCACCATCAAAAAGTGAGGAGAAAAACTTCAGTATAGAAAAGACTGGGAGCGGAACTTGGTCATTTGATAGAACATTTATGCATATTATACAGTATTGAGGGAGTTCACTTATTATCATCAATCTAAGGTGGAAATGGTTTCTTTAATCCTTGGGCGAAACCCATGTCATTTTATAAATTGATCAATGCTGGTGGATTTCAACTCGCATTATAAATGCTTAGAAAAATTTCCCTACAATTCCATTTCAGTCAAATGTCTGGCAGACATTGCAAAGGTTTTTCTTAGCTGTGTGTGTGTGTGTGTGTGTGTGTGTGTGTGTGTGTGTGTGTGTGTGTGTGTGTGTGTAGTCAGAGAAGGCTGTCTGGTAACCTAAAGGGTTTTATGTTGTATCTCACAATAATGTAACCACACTTTTGTGTTATGCTTTCTGCTTTCCAAAATGTTTTTTATATTCATCTCATTTTAAATGATTTATCTGGAATCACTGAAAGTACAAAATTGGAATCAAGAGAAGTTGCATTCTTAAGTATAAGCAGAATAACACTTCTTTTTTTTAAAAGCATGAAAACAAAAACCAAAAGAAAAAGGAATTGGTAGTTATCTCATGAGTGAGGCCATTCCTGTCTCCTCTTTAGTTCTTAGAGGTAACAGAATACTTGCTTAAGTTTACTAGAATACTTGCAAAAATAAGAAAGTTCGCTGGCATTATAATGACTGAATTTTCCTATCTAGCAATGTGCATTTTAAAATCATATCAGCAATGAAAACAAAAATTGCTAATCTCCCCTCTGAGCTTCCCTGTATCCCATACAGCATCCTTTTACTGAGATGACCCAAGTTTGGCACTGGTTTGAGAAAGGTCCAAGTCTGTAATAGCAGGTCTGGTCTATAAGGACAAAAATAGACTGTAGTGTTCCCCTAACCATGCTGCTACACTTACTTTCACTTTCAAGTGCTTTAAAACACTCTCTTAGCTGAAGCAGTCCAACTACATCTGCATTAACTACTAGTGCCGCTTTGGGGGGTAGAAACTGAAAGACATTAGAAAGAATCAACTGGTATCTCCTTAAGCTTACATCAATCAAATGCATGGGAATAAGCATTTTGTTCTTTTAGTAGGTCTGCAACTTGGATGCAGCCTGCTTTTTGCCCATCTGATAACTGAAGGATTACTGGTCAGAAAGAGATGAGCTGCTACGATGTACCGGCCTTACAAATTCCCTAAGTGGAGAATGGTAGAAAGCTGTAACTCTTCCTCAGGAATGGAAGAAATGTCCTAGGTTTGAAAGGAGAGAGACCAAAGACCTGAAGAATGACGATAACCAGGCATCTTGAGAGAAAACAAGCTGGGAAGGGGTTCAGGGGAAGCCACAGCTGTCAGCAGAGAAGAATGATTTATCTGATGAGATTAGCAGCAAGTTTGATTAGAAAAGATGCCTTCTTAGCATAGCAAAGATGGCAATACTACTTTAAGATGTTGTTGTAGGAAAAAAACAGTGCCTGCCAAATGTGGTCTGTAACAGCCCAGGCTAGCCATGAGTGATACAGTGGGAAAATAGCCACTAAGCCAGATTTTATTTGATTTGTACTGATGATTTTTATTAGAATACATGGATCATTGCTTCAACCTTTCCATGTAAAACCAAATCAAATTCAAAAACTCACACATCAGTCACCTAACCTTATGTCATTCCGTCTGCTTTACTCAAGTTGAGCCACATTTCAGCTGATCTGTCCTCGATAAATCGTTCAGCTACTCAAAACTGTTGGGCCAAATTCTGGGAGGCAAGTGGTACACAAAAGAAACCACTAAATCTGCAGTTACGAATAAGAAAGCCAAAGAAAAGAAATATTGCAAGCCTCATAAGTAGAGAATGAAATCAAAGCAACATACAGCCAATGCAAACCAGGATACAACAAATTCTTTGCATAGAATCAAATGTATTGTAATTTATCTTTCAAAGGCCCACGCACCCCTCAGCTTTGTTTTCCCACTTTAATTCAACACACTGGGCAGGACTCTGCAAAGCAGTTGCTCCGAAATCAGAGAGAAGGCCACAATTATATGGCATAAGGAGATCTAATCAGTGTTACAAATAATCAGTTTTCCAAATTAAAAACATTATAACCTTTAAGGCAGAAATTAAAAATACGAAATAATACATTTGTGGAAAGCCTCTAAACTACTTATAAAAACTGCTTCATTAAAAGCAATGAAATTGAATTACATGAAACATGGCAGTGAGTTTCCAAAGAAAGAGTACTTGTATCCTACGTCCCACCATTCCTTCACCTTATTCTTTTTTGCGTTAGCATTTTTCCTTTCTTCCCAAGCAACACTGCAGATTTCAATTTCAACTTATAAGCAGCTATAATTATTGTTTGAATATCCATTTCTAGTTACGAAAGCAGTTCTATCTTCATGATTTCCTTTAGTCTCCCAAATTCCTGAAATGCATGTTATTATTTTCTCTTCACAGAAGGTTACAAATCTCCCAGTTAAAGGCCGTCAGCGAACCTCAAATGTAATGTCTTCTAGAGGATGCGTGTGCCACACATGGTAATGCTTTAGTTGAAAACCCAAGGACTGTGAAAACTAGTGGTCACCAAACTTTCAGGTCCTGGTATAACTCTCTGTGGCTATGTTTTCACCAGTCCCCATTTCTACCGAACTCCCCCCACCCCCACCTCCGCCAACCAGAAACACACAGGAAGCCTTTATCTCCATCCTCCTTAGCAGTAGAGTTGGGTCATGTGACTAAGATTTGGCCAATAGAATGTGAGAGGAAGTCAAGTTTGCCTTTTCCAGGCCTGGCCCCTAAAACCTCCCATGTAATCCTTCATGCACTTGCTCTTCCCTCTTCTTTCAGCCCAATACGAAGAATCTAGTTGACTCCTCGAGGCCCTAAGTTATGGCCAAGCTAAGGCATGAAAGAAACCAGGCCCGAAGGACTACAGGGAACAGGGCCCACCCGACAGATCTTGTGACACCAGAGGGAAATAACCCTTTGTGGTGTTAAGCTACTAAAGTTGGGGGGTTGTTTGTTCCAGCAATTAGCATACCCTGACTAATGCAGCCTCAAAAACAGACTTCCGTGAATTCTGGTGCCATGATTCCATCTTCCAAGCAAAGCAAACACACGCAGTTAGAGCTGGCACTAGTCATAATTATGAGGCAGGGGAAATTGGTCTTTGAACTATCCTTCTCTCCCTTTCAGACTTGTTTTCCCCTCTTAGAATTTCCTCCCTCTGAGCACCAAATGTTCTCAGGCTGCTCAGTCTCATCTGTCTCAAGAAAATAAACCCAATACATTCATCAGCTATTCTTTCTTTCAACCATTATCTTGCAGCCAGGAGTGGTGAGATGCTGGCTACTTGTCATTCTGGAGAAATTCTTCAACATCGCAGATTCTCCGTATCTTCTTCTGTAAAATGGGAATGATTGTATCTATCCTCCGATACTGTTGTGATGATTAGAGATAATTTAGGAAAAATAGCACCATGGGACCTGGAACATAAAAGTGTAACTCCTATTTTTATTATGATGATTATTATGATAGCATGATATTTGATATCAAAGGGGATATAAAAATCAAAATAAAGTAGGGCTCTTTGCCTCTCAAATATAAAACCTAGACTGGGAGACATAAATAAAGAGCAGTATTTGATTACTAAAGGAATAATACATGGTATGGAACTTTAGAGAAAGGAAGAGTTACACAGGCTAGACTCATCACTTTTGGGATATTGGCCATTTAGGGTATAGAAAGGAGAAGGAAAGCAGTGGCATCCTGGTGAGCTGTGCTGTCATACAGTAGATTAAGGTAATTCTAGGTACAGTCTAATCAAAAGTCCCCTCATGTAGAGAATTTCCTGGCCCAGGTTAAGTGGAAAGCCCAGTGACAAAGCAAGCAGGTTTTAGGGTTGACAAATCCATGATTCACCATTCCAGCAAACACAAGGGTTTTTTCTATCCCTCCCCTGTGCCATCTCCCTATCACCTTCCTTGTAAAGCTGGGACCAATCACGGTTATGGGATTTCTGGAACAACTTCTTCCTCATTCCTCTGCTTACTTGTCGAGTTCAGTTTACAAAAGAGCAAAATTTCTCCTAAACTTTGCCTTGACGGGGACCATTACGGAACCAATCCCTAAAGCCAGAGAAAACAGGATTACCCCGGCTTTATTCCAATCCCAGCTGTCCCCTGGAGATGTAGTAATCGCACACAAACTACAGATACCCACACACTGGGGAAGGCACAGAGTATATATCATCAGCGAGACAACCACAACTGGAGATAGAGCCTCAAGAGCCATCAGTGTATTCGCACATAGTGTGCAGTTTATAGACAGAGAGTGCTTTGTGAATGGACACGCACATCCTATCATGCCACTCCCTCCTTTAAATACTTCTAAGTCTTCCCACTGGTGTCAGGATAAGTGCGAAGTTCTCTCCTCCAGTTCGCCGGTCCCTGACGATGCGCATGCGCACCACAGGCCTTCCTGCTGCAGGACCTGGACATGTGTTTCCTCTAGCAGCACACGCTCTGACCCACTCCCACACTCCACTGCCCTACGTGGCCTGGTTCATCCCTATATCAACTCGCAGCTGAGTCATCACTTCCTAGGGGGAACCTTTTCTGTCCTGCTGGTCAGGTGGCCTGTCGTTCTCCTGCACTGGTTTTGCATTTTTATGATTCTCTAGGGATTCCTTTCTCCCCCCCATCCTGAACAGTAAGCTGCATGAAGAAAAGGCGTGTGTGGTTTGTTTCCCATCCCATCTCCAGTGCCCAGCATAGTGCCAAACAGGGAGGAAGGCCTCGGTAGCATCTTCGTTAAATGGAGGGCCATCAGCCTAGCCTCTCCAGTGGCTATGCACACAGGAAAATATTAAAAACGCTAACATAGTAATTCCTAAAGTCACGAAACATTCTGCAGAGCTCCATGACTTTGAGAAGGATAGTCTAATACACTGAAAATGCATAATGTTTTGTTCTATCTCCTATTAACCACAGAAATTAAACCATAGGTATGCCATAAAGATTAGCTTAGCATGTTACATACAACACATCTTTCTCCATAATTTAAATAATAGTTTGTTTCACAAATATGCAAGCATGGATTACGATTCGGCAGGAACTGTGCACATCAGTACTCCGAACACACTGAAACACTTGCCAGTCACATGATGATATAGGAGTTAATGTACAAATCTCAAGCTCAGTGACTTCCATAGTAAAAATGCAGTGAAACAGTCAGACGTCATGTATGTTTTATCCCTTGACAGAAATAATCTCTTACATGGTCATTGTAAAGGGGAATGTTTGCCTCTTTATGCTCACTTTGATATGCACCCTAGTGATTTGATACGTATTATATAACCATTGGCCTCGGGACAGAGGAAAAAAACAACTGCTGCCTCTACAGTAAAACAGCTTTCTGAGACCTGGTGATATGACAGCCAGACAGAAAGTGGGTTAGGGACTCTGCATCCCTTACTCAGATGGCTGTTATTCAGCGTTTTTTGAAAACCTTTCCATTGACGTTTCCCCCACTGATGAACAAGAGTATCATTGATATTGAAAGTTCTGCTTCAAGTATTATAATCAGAACACCACGGTCACGACAATAAATACCCTCCAGCAGCTGACTGCTTTCGACTTTTCAAAGCACTTGCCCACACAGTATTTCATCTTCTCTTACAACTATATACATCGGAGAAATGCAAGTGATGGTTCAAGTCCTCAAGGAAAGGCCCTGGAAGAGATGGGAGAAGAGCTCACCACTTCTCCTCTTAACCTCTGTCCAACCCATTTTCTGACTCACCCATTTTCTTATGCCATGAAAGAGAAGTTACATCTTCAGAAGTTGGAACCCCAAATTTGGACGAAGGGTGTTCACTGTAGACAAAGTTATCTTTCATTTCACAGATGGGTCAGAATCCCAATTTCCTAATTATCAGGCCATTTCCTTTGGGTTAAATATGCCCCAGAGGAAAACTACTATTTGAATGAACACTGACACAGAGAAGCATTTTAAATTCATTTTTATGCTCATTTCCCCCTTCACCTGCACAGAAACATACAGCGTATTTTTAAATGGAGGGTACATATGAAGAAATGAAGAGATGTGTTACTTTGTAAGCTACAACTGAAAAGTCTCAAAGGTAAGAATACATAACCACGCCACTTCACAATTAACCCACCAATGTAGAACACTGCTACAGTAAATAATGGACAGCTTAGGCAAACTGTACACATCAGTACAAGGTGCTACCAGCTCACCTTTCTCCGAACTGTGTTGTGTATGACACTATGGTCCAGATTTAAATTGAGGTGAAGCAGTGGAAACCAGTCCCCATGTGATTAGAAAATCTATTATAAAATTCACTTACATGGATTTAAGCACATGCATTATCTCCCATATGTTGTGATAGAGAAAATAACACAGATTTAGCTGGATTATAACACTATGAGCATCACTTCTTCTACTTTATTCAAAACACTAGTTTATCAGAAGATGCAGTGACACAATTAGTTCTGTATATTCAATATCCATTCCCTCTTCTTCCTTCACAATAGACCGATGGGGGTTTTGTTGCTATTGCTTTTCGTTTGGAAAGATCTCCTGGCTCTAAGGAAAGACACACATTAGGAGACGATTTTTTTTTTTTTTATCTACTCTGGATATTTTCCTGATCGGGCATGCTGTGTAGAACTGCAGCAGGAATCTCCTTATCATTCCTAGGATGAAGCCCGTGCACAGAAGAGGGAAAATTCCAGAGATTTCAGAAGAGGGTACATAAAGTAATACATTTCCTTATGTTTAAGCTAATTTGAGTCAGGTTTTTCTTTTGTTGCATCTAAAAGTATCCTAAAAGAAAAAGTAGATCAGCCCCCCACCCCCTGCCACCCCAGAAATAAGCTTATGAACTTAATGCTCACTAAGGTTCTACCAACTCTGGATAAATCTCGACTTCACCTACTAAGAGATCATCATCCCCTGGCCACTCACATTTGCCCGAGCCCCACAGAGGTATCACTTTCATGAAGAGTACAAATTATAGGCCTTATATTTCCCCATTTAATTTTTCTCTGTTATTCACGTGTATCTTCTCTCTCACCTCTTCTGGTCCCTGTGGCCCTCTCTTCCTATATCAATCAGCCAGCAAATACTTAACAAGCACTTATCACTGGTAAAATAATGACTGCAAAAGGTACTGAAAGAGTACTTTCTCCTGATTTACCATTACCAGTCCTACACACATGCACATACACGGCCTCACCACTGCCATGATGGTGGGTGACAGGTGGGGGAAGGGTTGGATTTCCAGACCCCAGGACCTTAGGGTGGGCCTTAGGGAGATCCATCAACGCCTGAAATTTTTGCAAAACTTTACTCATGTATTTAGCTGTATGCACTTTTCTGGGGAAAGAGTCTATAGCTTGTACTGGTTTTTCAAAGTATTCCCTGACTCTAAGAAGGTTAAGAACCTCTGTGCCAAACCACTGTCTCTGGGTGTGTGACACACTCTTGTCATTACTATAACAGAGGTGACGACAGAGAAAGTGTTCCCCAGATCTTCGCAGTTCTTGCTCCAGGAAAGCCATCTTTAAGTATTACTAATACTGAAGCTTTGCAATATTTTGGACTATGTAAAATTTTGTGGACTCTACTGAGCCCTCAAAAACCATTCATACCTCACTCACTACAACAGAAGGAAAAATAAATCTCATTACTTAAAGATATAGAAAACAACTTATTTTTAAGTTGGGGCCTCTCCAATTAAATTATGAATCCTGAGCTCAAATTAAATTAAGGAGATAAAACATACACTTGAAAATAATAACTAACACTAGCAAAAAGTTTTAAGTGAAGTTACAAATCGTAAATAAACATCAAGAATTGTTTATTGATATATTTTTGAAAAGGAGGTGGAACTTCCCAGGGAAAGTTTCAGAGGTGCAGTAGGACTTCAAAAAAAGGTAAGAGAGAACGAAGAAGGGAATCCCAAGGTATGGCCAGAGAAAGGGTGGAACAGAGACAGCCCAAGTAGCAAAAGGCAAAGTTTCCATCTCAAGATACACTGAAGAATCAAGACTGGGTTTATTTCACGGAAGACGAAGTCTCGTAACGTAGTGAGAGACAAAGCAGAGACCTGGGTCTGCCTCGTCAAGCCCTGCATTCCACCTGATTTTACTACTGCAGCCTTTCCCAATTTCTCCTCCTCCTTTCCTCTCTCCTGCCTCCGTTCATAATAAGGATCTGAAAACCAGTTTCCCTGCCTTCAGATCTGCCCCACTCCAGCCAATCATAAGCCACTGACTGTCACTTCCTCACACAAAACCTTTAGTGATTCCCCACTGCTTTCGGTATAACATTAAAATTCCTTAGCCTAGCGTTTAAGGTGCTTGGTGATCTGTATTTACCTTCCTTTCTTGTGTTACCCTGAATAGCACAGCTATTCCCTTTTGTGCTGCAGTCATATCAGACTCCTCACTGTTACCCAATATAACGCTAATTGTCTGGTCTCCATGTCTTCCCTGTACTCCCACTCAGTAAATGCATGTAGAATGACTAAATGAATGAACGAGTCCACCAAGGGACATACACACACACACACACACACACACACACACACACACCAATCAATTACCTATATCGCTACGGTGTCTATTGATAGAGCTAAAGGATGAGATACATACTTCACAAAGCTGAAATGTAAATTCCCTACAAAGTACTTACATAGAATTTAATCTTTTAATAATTCAGCTTTAAGGCTTTAATTATGCAGGCGGTACACATGACAGATATAATCTGTATACTACTTAATATTAAGTGATGAATTGTCTTCTCACAGCAAATACGAACTTTAATTTGGCCCTTGATGGGACACGGTTTATCCTTTTGTATAACCATGTTTCATTACCATAGGATGAGAAATCAGAATACATGTGTATAGTAGGGTATTCTAGACATCTCCAACTATAATATACATCTATGCAAATGAATTTGCAAATTGTTTTTCCTATCTATAACGTAAGTTGATAAAGTTCAATGGCATTCATACACAAGGATTTTAATAACCTGTACTCTGTCCTCACAAATCTATGCAAATAGAAATCATCCCCAAGATTCAAACCTTTACAATCATTCAGGGTCTCAACTTAAACCTCACTTCCATTTACAGGCCCTCTCTGGCTACCCTAAAAGAGCATGTCCAGTTCCTACATACCCCATAATTATACTCGCTAACCCCTTACACTGCTCTATTTTTTTTCACAATATTTGTTAGAATTCAATATTTATAGATAGGTAGGTAGGTAGGTAGATAGGTAAGTAGATGATAGATAGATAGATAGATAGATAGATAGATAGATAGATAGATAGACAGACAGCAGATAGACTGATGTATACCACGGGTGCCAAAAGAATGTGTACACATTTTAAGCGATGTTAACACTTTGGTCAACGTTGCTCAAGCAGTAGTTTGCTGTAATCAGAAGGGTCTGGGCGCTGATGGTAACCACTTTGAGCACCTCTTGTAGTTGCAGAAGTGAAATGTGACTTGTATTCATCTTTTCTTATCGATATATATTAATACAGTTGTTTCCTTTCTTAAAATGTGTATACATTTTTATGGCAGCCTCTGTATCTGTTGGTTGACATCCTTGTTTATTGACCCCCACACCAGGATGCAAACTTCAGGACAGTGGCACTAACATCCACACCTGTGGCCCAGACTCCAGCCCTGTGCCTTGCTAAGAGATCAATGAACATTTGCTGAATGAATAGTGGATTCATTAAACATTAAAATGCAGAATCTTTGTCATGAGAAAAAAAATCATGGAATTGGACAAAATAATTATAACTGAAAAACATTTTTTAATATCAATTGAAATATATTATTCCAAGGCACAATATAATAAAGCATTTTTCCCAGTATGGGCTTTATACATTTTTAATTATGTCATTATGTTTTTTATTTATCTAAAACATTAAGTGGGGGAATCTATTAAAAAAATAGACAAAAATGAGATAACAACTTAATTTGAAACATAAAAAAGATCTATGAGATGAAATTCACAAATTATTATCCCTTTAAAATAAAAGACAGATTTGAAAGAACATAACTCTACTACCTAGTTTACTACTGGTTTACTAAAGGATTTTGCAACAAAGCTCTCCATTTTCTTGAGGAAAAAAGTAGAACCAGCTGGTATACTCGTATATATACAGTGCCCTTCAAAAGCCCCTGGTAAAGCCACAAATAATTGCAAAACTTGTTCAAATCAAATGGATAATATATTGTATGTATGATTTTGCAGTCTTTACAAATATCCAGGGATGGCTTTGCACCCCATTTAAAAGGATTTACTATAAAACTGCACCAGCGTAAACAAACAAAACTATTCTCAATATTTATACTCATAATAAAAAACTATGAAGTTCTATATTCAGTTGTGGTTGCAAAAATCCTTAGCTCCTGGATTTTCATTGGCTCTAGTCAAATATACAAAACAAACAGCGTTTTCAGTTTAAATGAAACACACATATATTCTCTCTTTTGGTGTGCATACACCAAACGTTTTTCAAAAATTCAGTAACAAGGGAGAAAAGTAAAGCAGTAAGTGTATAAAATGTAAAACATACTGTGGCACTCTCTTATATAGAAATGTTTAGACCAATACAAGTGAAACTGGTTGTGAGAAGTCTTTCTTACAACATTTTGGCCTCTAAAGAGGCTGTGAATGAGGGGGTGGAGAAGAAAGGAGTAGTGACCAGAAAAATGCACAGCGGGGCAACTGGGCCGGATAGGAATTGAAAGGTGGGTGCCAAGAGGAAAGCCATGCTCACTCAGCTAAGGCTCTAGCTCCTCGTTCTGCAGAGAGACTCCCGGGCTGGGAGCCTAATTCCACTGACCTAGTGTCTCCAATGCTTATAATCCTGTCTCCTCAATGGCAGAGGACCGATGGACAAAGCAAAGGGCTGGTCAAACAGTTGTCACAAAAACAAAGGGGAACCACCCTTGCCTCCCCACAGCTTTGGTATGCCTCCGGAATCTTTTGTTGTTGCTCTTTTTTTTTTTTTTCTTACCTTTTCTTTTTAATTCAGAAATGTAGCTTCAGTGTAAATAAGAGAAATCAAAGGGAGAAAAGACTCTTTACAAAACAAGCTTTCCAAACACACCTGTCCCCGATTTTGAGGATTCTGTGTATCTGTACAGATATTAGATGCTGATTTCTAATCCTTCAATTTGCGCTACAATTTCCTGTAACTTAGAATCTCGGGAGCAGTAATTCTCAAAATGTAGTGCAAATGCACATCCCAAGGAGGGCACATTAAAATCAAGATGCTGGTCCCAGGGCACCATACTCAGTGGCGCCCAGGAATCTGCAAGGTACAAAAAGCGTTGAGCACATTAGGATGCAGGGGTACCCAGCCTGAGAAATGCTGGGGGCCTGGTCAACTAGAGGCAGAGTTACTCTAATTCCCACTGACCCTCAGACCAGCTCTGTCAGTCATCTGGAGCACAGTTAAACATATTCCTGGGTAGCTGTAAATCAGAATTTTCAGCAAGCCTCTCCCACACCCTCCCCTCAACCGCCCCCCACCCCCCAACATATTCTGATGGCAGCCAGTGAGGTGGAATCTCTCTTTCAGGCTCTTTGGGAGACGCCTTCCCTATAAGTGCCCATGAGCGGCCATCAAAGAGATAATAATGTTGAGAACCTCAAGTCCCAGGCCAGAGTCAGGGAGGATGTTAATCATTACCCTCAAAGCAGAAAAGTGAGCCCACAGAACACCAAGAACTCCAGAGAACCTAGTGGTATTAACGATTAATGTGCTGATACCAAAGCTCATGAGGAGGAGCTATAAAAAAAATAGTTAAAATACAACAAACAAACAAATAAGAACAGAACTTTCCTGTGAGGGAAAATTATCTGCCATTTTCCCCAACGCAATCTGCCTCCCAAATACAAATAAACACCACACAAGAAGACATGATTTTTAAACAGACCTAGAAATACTCGAAGTTTCTTTCGAATCTCCCTCACAAGATTCAGCAACACTCAATGATGAGAGCCTGTTCTTAAACAATCTGAAACCGCTAACACCTAAGCACATGTGAAATATCAAAACAAAACACTTCCCCCACATCCCAATCCCGACGCCGGTGATGAAAAGCAGCCGTCATCTGATTCAATCAGGCCACATTCAAAGCAGGTGGTTCTGAACATTATTTGAGCCAAGTGTGCCAGGCTCTTTTCCCTCACACCACAGCTATATCACGATACCCGTGTGGGCTTTTTAACGGCACATGAAGAACCAGAAAGGGCAGTTTCAAACCTTTTTGTGGGAAAAATTTAATCCTTACATTTTTAGTCAAAAAGCATAAAAAGCATCTTACTGAGAAAAGGTGTCTTAGAAGAGCAGCAAACACAAAGAAATACCTAGACATTAAAATATTTATATGTAGGAGACTTGTGTGAAGTTTTCTTATCAGAACCAGTCAAATTGAGGTGTCTGATTATTTTGACTCTATTTGGGCAAATATGGATTTAGCTCATTAAAGTAGGTTCAAGATTTTATATATATATATATATACACACACACACACACACAAATATATATATATATATATTTATAAATTTGACTTCAGAAAAATAAAAACATGAGCTACTGAGGCACGTATTTCTGACCTCTAATCCCTTTATGTTTATTAACTATATGGCAGAAGTAATACATTTAAACTTGCTGTATCTTGGTTTCCTCATCTATGAAATGGGGGTAATGGTACATAGGGTTTTGACAGATTAAACAAGATGACTAATACACTATACTTAGCAGAGTTCTCACGCACATAGATGCGAATACTAGTACATGCAAGTTTTTCTAAGTATTATTATTACTATTAATAACTGTTGAAATTAACCCTCGTCTGACAAAACATCATTTAGGTCCAGTTTAATTAGGAATAGAGTGAAGGGGAAAAAAAAAACTTAAGTCATCATATAAAGTGTGACGATAATTTGCCCCGTAGTTCTGGCACATCAGTGACCTTGTCACTGCAGAACGCCATGCTGCTGTCACTTCCTCCACAAGTCCAAAGGCAGGAACATGGAAATGATCTGACCCTCCACATAAGGAGGTGCTCAACAAATCCTTCAATTAAAAAAAAAATCCCGTTTGGGCTGTCCAAGTGCTTTGATGAACATGTTCAATGTGATACAAAAATGTTGACCTAGAAAGGGAATGACTGAGAATGCTATTTGGTTGGGAGACATGACAAAAGACGTCTCTAAAGTATTAATGGAAAGGTTAAGAAAAAGGGAGAAAAAAGGAAGTCTTTCAAAAGATGCTTTTCCATTAAACTTCGGTTGATTATGGGGGAAAAAATTCCAGGCTATTAGTCTGCAGCGTTGGTTAATAGTTTTCCTTATTTTGAGAAAACAATGAAAACTAATGAGTTACATCCAGCAGCTTTAAAAAGTGAATTACTGCGCATAATTCGTAAGCCCTATACCACATGCCTGTATGCAGTTCTTCTTTTAGTCAAGGTTTCAAATTAAGGTTATTATTTATGAGAAAAAGTTGGAAAGACATTAAGAGCTGTAACAATTCCCCCAGACCATCAGTGGGGGAGAGCCGTTCCATTCCGAATGAATGGAAGACAGACTCCAGGCCAAATATTTAAACAGGGGTGCAAAGGATACACACACAGAAATCCGCACGCACCTGTCACTGTGGAATTCAACACTCACACAATCGAAAGGGCATTTGTGTTCACAAATCAAGTAATTATATCCCTAACTATCCATCTGCATATGCAATTACCCAGTCTGTTGCACAGAAAAGCAGATTTTTGCAGGTGTTTCTTTACCATCTTTCCTTCAAAATCCAGTTGCCCTTTATGTCCCCAAATCTGGGCACATACCAGTCCTCTAATTGAATCTTCGTGGCACTATGGTGAAGATCAAGTGTTATGTTTTCACATACCGAGTTCACACACAGAAGGTTTTGTAACCTAATCAGGCCCTCGCTCCCTATGACCACTTAAGTAATGGCTGAATGGGCTCCGTTTACACCTTGACGTTAAAGGACATGCAGTGTGCTCCATGCCATTCCTAGGTTTCTCTGACACATTTCTAGTCCTGCATATGGACTTTAAAACTCTCGTATGCCAAGTAAAGTTAAATAAACAGAATGTCAAAGTAGAAGACAGAGAAAATGAGCATGTGTGTTTGCGGGCAGTGTATTTCATCAAAAGGAAGCTTTTCTGAATTCGGGAATCATAGAAATTCAGACTGTGAAGTGTCTTCTGTACTCAGAAACTGTTAAACATTTCTTCCGACCGGTGCCAATTGTACTTCTGTGCAACTGTATTAATACGTGAGAAATCAATAACCTCTCAGCACTGAGGGCATCCAGCGACCAGCTCCCCTTCATGTCAATCTCAGACCTAAATTAATCTCAGACCAGCTTAAGAGAACCTGAGAGCTGAACAGGACATCAGATGGAATCAAGTCCAACACTGATCACAGAAACAGGAACGAAGGTCCAAGTAAGTGCAGACATATCCAGTGTCTCAGAATGTGTTTAAAGCATTGCTTCTAGAACCTTCTTATTATTGGTAATATTTCTAACGTTCACTTCTTCAACGTTTGAAGATAATGCTCAAGTTCTGCTACGAAATCATTTATACGCACGCTTTTTTAAATGTCATATATTTCTTTGGATATACAAACAACAAAAAAATCAATCTAAAATGGTAGCAGTAGTTTGAAGTTCTAGGAAAGAGGAAAGTTGTGGGGTTAAACTTTGTACTTTCTTATAAAAGCTGCTAAAATCATACTTTCGTATGAGTTTTTCTGACAACTCTTATGTACACCCTTTAAAACATCATTGTTTACATCTAAACAAGACCTAGCTTATTTTCTGCTAGCTGTAAATTAAGCAAATGTCCCATAATAAAAAAACAAATGAGGGGTGTATGGGGGGGGAGGGGGACAAGAAGACCTAGAACTCAGATCTTCTGACTTCTTACCTTTATATCAAGAACAAGATATTGCTGCCCCCAGATATAATTTGTTTGCCCTGCACAGGATTCTGGGAGATGCTGACTGAATGTTAGTTGGGGAGTGTATGTCCCAGTTCCCTATATCCACCTCTTCCTATTGTCAGCCTCACTCATTTACATTACCTGCCTAGAGTCCAAAGTCAGGTGCATTTTCAAGGCCGTTCTAGACTCAGTGGTCACCAATGTGACCAAACTGTTATGAAGATAAGAGATGGACACACACACACGTGCACGCACGCACACACGCGTCTCTTAGAAAATGGACAAAAGATATAAAATGATGTTCTCATGTCTCCATTGACATAGCTGCCAATCTCTCTAAGAACAGCTACCATTCGGTGTTAAAGTATTTGGGTAGTTGACTTTATTATCTGTTGACATAATTACAAGTAGTATGTGAAGAGGAGAGCACTGTTAGCATAAGTAGCATAGCTACTCTAGGAAATTGTCCTAAACAATGTGAAAGGATTAGTGACCAGTACTTAAAAAAGAAGAAACTACATACCACTAACTTTCAAGGACTTTAAAAAAGAAATAAATAACACAGCTTTGGGGCTAAGTTAGCATTTCTCAAAGTTGTCTTCTGCAGAATGTTTCACGTGGCAGATATTCCATGAAAAAGCAATTCTCTGGTCAAAGGAGTTTGGAAACACTGCAAATTATATCACCCTCTCGGGGTATTTTACAACATTTAGTGTGGAATGTACTCAAAATAAAATTTCTATTAAATGTCTTGAGCTAAGGTTTTAAAAAAGAGCTAGTCTAAATTATTCTTTCAAAAGGCTCAATAGAAAAGTAGGGAGGAACTGAAATTATAAATTTCTGTTTTGTGAACGATAAGAACTATATTAAAAGCTAGTCAATGAAATATAGTATAGAATTTAGTACTTAAGCATCTCCTTAATAATTCTTGAACACAGAAAAATGTGGGAAAATGAATCTATAAACAATTTAATGGATACTATAACTATACTATTAAATTATTATAAATTAATGTGCATATCCAAAGTTAAAGACCAAAACCCCTTTGTCTCCCTTACAGAGAATGCAACAGTCACACATACGGGAAAACCCCACCACCCATGTTGCCTTCAGCTTCTGTGATCTTTTGTTAAACTCACCCCGAAACCCATTCCATTGCACCAGGTCAGTGCTCCTGCACCTTTCCCATCAGTCCAAACATAAACAGCAAAATCTATTTCATATATATTGAAATATTGTAAGTTGGTGAAACCAAGAAATTTAAAATATTGCAGTATATTGACCTTCAGGGCAGACTTCATTTTATAAATGTTATTCTCATTTTTATGACTCTGCATTCATTCCCTTACTTAAATATTAAATTATATTCTCAACTTTCCTGGTCAGATTTGACAGCTGGATTTTCACTTCTCTGGCCAAAATACAGCAATGTATTTAATTTTTTTGTTATTTGGTTGTTTTCATTTTTCTGTAAACAAAAAGCTTGGTCAGTAATGTACAAGCAGGAAGAAACAGAAGTGAAAGTTTCAGCTAATCCAGGCTCATCTCCAACTAAGAAAGTAGTCACAAACAGTACATATATTCCATGTAAGGGGGAAAAAAGATATTCTGAATGGAAACCATAGAATCAGATGAAGGATGATGGTTTGGATGCACACAGAGGAAAAATGGCCAGTGAGAATACAGCCTGCTCAGCTAAACAGAGTCTTCTGAGATTAGTATTATGATTTAAGTCTACTTCAAAATGGTTTCAGCCTTATTAAAATTACATTAAAACTAGCCCTGGTGCATTTGCATTTAAAGCGTCGCCTTACACTACTTAGCAGACTCCAAATTCAGTCCCCATTGATTTACAGTATTAGGGCACTAAAATCACGGACATTTTTTGGGATAAAGGACAATAATACTCTGAACAAAAGGGTTTAAGGATCCAAGTCATCAGGAACGTAAATGGAACTACATGAATTTGCAGAGTAGGACACAGTCACCTGGAATATTAACACAACCCAGACCTTGCTGAGCAGGGGGGTTATTATTCTATACATGTGATCCTTACCAGTAAGCCCACATTCAATTGGGAACACTGTACCCCTGTAAGAACATAAATGTTGAAAGGAAAACAGAGATGATAAACTTTTTTTTTTTAATTTTTAGAGTGCTTCAGTTAAAATTATTAGCTTTGATCCTTTTAATCCTATATGATGAGAAAAGAGTATCTTATTGCAACATCTATAAAGATCAGAAACAGATAATGAAGCCTTTCTTTTAAGAAAAGAAACTATACAAAGCAACACAACTCAAAGAAGCAAGTCTTGACTTTCTTTTGAAAAGTAAATAAACGCATTCTTAGGCCTGGTTCTTTAATCATCCAGAGCTCAACCACAGGGCTACTGGTTTTTTTTTTTGGGGGGGGGGGGTTTAACCAATTCAAAACCTGTTTGATTCAGACAGTTGACTCATTAAAGCCGAGAGGTGAGTTGCTTCAGTTGTTTGCTCCACGTGACTTATCAAAAACCTACACTGACACAAGAGAATCTAAAACCAGAACCCAAATCCCCATAGGTCACACCAGAATGGCCTACGAGAAGGGGAGAACATATGTTATACATAAGAAGGCATTTGAGGTTCAAAAGTTTCTAAGTTGGTTTAGCACTTATTTCTACCTTCAACTGTAAAACAACTCAATTTTTTTATCTTGTCCTAAACATACAATAAATATGAAAGCACTTTTGAAAGTCCAAAGTATTAAACAAAACTGTTATGACCATTTAATTATGAGAAACGGTAAACAAATATGAGGTTTTATGAGGGTTAATTAATATTCCACATTCTACAGTTTACTTATTAAAAGGAAAATGGGAATGTAAAAATTCCTGGACTGCAAATTAATATATTTTTTAAGGAAAATGTTTTTGCGAACAATCAAAATCAGCTGCTGAGATCTCATGCTTTCGTTCACTATTTTCAACATCAACACAATAACTAAATTTTAAAAATACACATGTAAAGTCATGACAACAGAACAAAAAAGATTAATTTTGTAAAAAATAGCAATGTCATAAAATTGTACACTAGACAGTAATTTCTGTAACAGCAAACTAATCCAGACCTCAGAGAAGTTGCTATTTTATACTGCTCCTTTTTTAATTATGAATATAAATTTATATTCATCAAAAAGAAAAATATTGTTGGGTTTCTGAATAGTTTGCATTATTCAGGATCCGTCCTTTACAAGGAGGTGAGTAGTGAGATCTTCTCTTTTTAATTCAAGCAGAAATCATCTGCAGGCATCATCTGGCTTTCCCCGAGTATCTCCTTTCCTTGGTTTGGGCATTGATAGATATCTTCATGTCCCTTCCTAGCTGGCTTCCTTCTATGTTTACAACCACAAGCCTGCTATATTGTAATACATGTTTTTCTGAGAAATAAAACGCAGGAATGTGGTCAATTAAAAGAGGAGCAACAAAACCACTACAGCATAAGCCTTTAATGCAAGCCTGGGAAGAAAAGTAAATGCTCAAAGTTTTCCTACAGCTAACTCTGTTTACAGCTGCCAAGTAAAGAACCTAAATTCAAGTGCTTTATAATTGTTACAAATTGTGCCAAAGTACAGTGTGTTACAATAAATTATGAAGCTTATCTAAATTATAAAAGTAATTAAACTTTCCTCAGATACTCATAATTCTGCCCTCCATAAATTTTCTGTTCATTGCATATTCAATAGCTATGTGTTCCAGCTCAACAAAAACCAAAAAAACTAAAAAATGGGGGAAAAAGCAAGAAAAAAGATCTCCTTCCAAGAACAACCATGCACATATAGGCATACAACATATCTAAATTCCAGAAATGCATAAACAATTACTTGCAAGATCTTCAAACCATAGCAAATGTTAATAAAAATATTTATACTAG